>NC_064288.1:38720814-39039970 GCF_019186545.1 Solanum stenotomum
TATATATATGTTATGAAATTTTTGTAGGAATATGAAAAGATTTTTTAATTATTTATTTTATTTCATAAATACTATTTTTTATTAAAATAAATAAATATATTATATAATTATTACTACTTACTTTCTCATTTTTAAATTTCACGTCAAATAAATATTTTTTCTTAAGGGCTAACTCGATTTTTCTAATTAAATATAATTTCTATTATTGCGATAAATATTTTTTGACATTTTTTTAAAGTTAGGAAAGATTAATTAATTAATAAGTTACTAATTTATATTAATTTTATTTGTAGAATGACTAATTTTATCAAATAAGCTAGTCTTGCAAAATAATTATTTTTAATTTAATAAATTATGACTATCTAATAAGGATGGTGTTATAATTTAAATGGACCCAATTTGAGTAAAAAATTTGGCAATCCAAGTCTTTTTAATTCAGCCAATCCGTGTGTGCCACGTAGGAACCACATGGATTGTGCTTTTTCAACTTAAATCTTGACCATCCGATTTAATCCAACGACTTTAATTAATTCATATTTTATTTATATATATATATATATACATAATTATTATTAATTATTTTAAACCCTTTATTTTATTAACCGTTCGATCAAACGATCGGACGGCCGAGATCAAACCAAAGAATCACCTAAACCCAAAAAGACCCCAGCACCTACAACCTTTCTCCTTCCCCAGAACGTCTTCTCCATAGATGCCCAGGCGCCGCCCACGCTCCTTGCTCAGACCCCTACGCTAGTTGCGTCTTCTCCACAGATGCATATGGCCGCCCCAGGCTCCTCTCCCATCACCGCCCCACGTGCTCCCCCATCCCCTTCGACAGAGAAACGACTCTAGGCCGCCAGAAAAATGCCCCATCAGTCACTCAATCCTCTCAAATCGACCTGAAAAGGTCCATTTTTGAGAGATTCTTCTTCTCCTTCATGATTTCTTTGTTGTTTCCTCTGAGAGTTGTGTTTCCAAGAATTCAAAATTTGAATTCTTGGATCCCAAATCGACTATAAATGGATGGACTTCGGGTCTAAAAAAAAGGACATCCAGGAACAAGCAAGAAAATCCAATAACAAATAGAAAAAGGGGACAAAAGCGACTTCAAGCATTAGATTTCAGAAAAATTCTATCTTCTTTCGTCTTTTCTATTTTCGGTGTTAAATTCGAGTTGGAGGAAGTCCTAAGTTGAATCTAGACGTCAAAGCTCTAGTTTGTTTCTCAACATAAGGTAAAAAAAATCAAATCTTTATTTAGTTTTTTTTAGTTAATATGTTTGTTTATCGATAAAATTAGATTTAGTTTTCTCTTTTGTCAGTATTATTTTCTCCAGTGTCGTTTTCGCTTCTTGTATATGGTATTGTTTCTGTTTAATATGTGTATCAGTGTTGTTGGGTTTTAACCCTGTAAGAATTGTCGCTTGTGTATTACTTCATATATACTTAGCCATAACTTCACATAGTTTTATGTTATTTCTTGTAAAATCGAGCTTTATTAGTTTTCTTGTCTAGCATGAAATAGTTATATTTTTTTTTATTACTGTTTTCAAAATGATATGAATTGTTCTTCTAGCATAACTTTAATTTCCTGACGTCTTGATCTCATCTTGTTTTTCTTCATTTAAAATCTTATGATGTGTTAGCCTAAGTTTCAAAACTTAAGACTTGCAATCATTTCGACTTATAGCTGATGAAGTTTTAAGAGTTTTTGAGCTTAGAAATGGATATTGCTTATTTGCATTTATCTACATATTTTCTAATGTTATATAAACTTTAGTTGAATGTGCTGAAAGATTTAATCAATTCAAGGCTACTCGTTTTGTTCCTCTTTAGAGTAATTTTTATCTACAGGATGCTATAACTTTGTTGCTTGTTAAGCCATAGAAATTTGTATCTTCTTGTGTGGTTAATATAAATTCGAGTTAAATCGGCTTAGAAAACATAACGCCTTCCCAGGTTACTGATTCTGAGTTCTACATATGAATTTCATGTAATATTTAGCTATCTTGATTTGTGTTGCTCTTTGCCTATGTTGGTTGTTTGGAATTTTTGAAGTCGAAGGTGCATTATTTACCTCCTGAGAGATCTGCATACATAGCTTCAAATTAAGCTAACTTTGGATTAATTTTTTTTCTTTCTTTCTTATCTGATGTTATTTTGCGTTATAGTAGTGGTGTAACTTGTTCTATTGCCATGAGAACTCTTATTTCACACAAGTATGAATTTCACTTTGGTTAATATTTTTTCATAAAGAGCTTGTGAACCAGGTTCTGCTGCTTTCATGATAAGTAGAACAGTAGCACTACATCTTTGACAAAAATATTTTAGTTGCTGTCTATTAGGAAGTGCTTAGTGGTTAATTCTAATCTTTTATGTTTAAGGTTGATCAATGTCAATTCTGTACATATATTCAAGCAGCCCCTGATCGCATATTCGTTCGAATAAGTTTCATGAAGTATGAAATCTATTTTTTTTAAGCATGATCAACAACCAATTGCAGAATCATTGTAAAACTCGCACATCGATATAGCTATCCAACTATTTTTGTATGCTCACAAGAAGGGTATTTTAAAGTCGATCATCAACTCTCTAGAGTTTGGTATACTAATTGCTTAAATGTCATCAAGAAACTGCCAAGATAGTATCATGTTGATGTTGTTGTTTCTGAGTATATTTTCTAGTATGGCTATGACTACATGATTCTTATTTTTTAAAGCTTCTGTTAAATCTAAAGTCCACTTGCTAATTCTACTTCTTCTTTGTTTGTCACATGTACACTCGGGAGCGTGTTTAAAGTTAGTATATAACTACACCTCTGTCCAAATCAAAGAAGCGACTGATAGCCGCATAAGCTAGTGTCTAGCAGCCTTTATCGCGAGAAATAGTGTCCATCACTTCCTCTTTGCTCCAAAGCTTCATATTTTCTTACATATACAAACACTTATAGTGTTGTCTTTCAACTAACATCTTATACATTAGTATTTCACTCTTATATAAGCTTGCTTTTATTTTGTTTGAGTTTGTACGAATCAACTTAGAACGATGGTAAGATGTAGCTGCCCACCTCGCTTTTGTTGGGTATATAGCAAGAGTTAATGGGAAATGGAGGGAAGATGAAAAGAGAGGAACTTGAAAAGTTCTCCTATGCTTTAGTAAAAAGACATTTCTCCCACATTGGTGGTAGAAAGAAAAATAGAAGGGTTTAAATAAATAAACATTTCTATTAGTTCTTAAAAGGGTTGGAAAGAGGGACCCCCCTCGTGCCGTCATCATCGCTCACTCAACTCGGCTTCGCCTTTGGCTTTGGCTTTGGAAAATAATCGATCGAGAGATTATTTTTTGGACAAAGTTTATTTTAACTATTTGATTAATTAAATTTAATTAAATGGACAAAACGTTTCAATTATTTAGTTAATTAATCGAAATGTTCCGACCTGACTCGAATCCGCGCGACCTGAAAGGTTGCAACTTTCAAGAACAGCCACCGTTTGAAAGGTTGCAAACTTTCAGGAATGGTTGTGTGGTTTCTGAAAGGTTGCAACCTTTCGGAACCAATGCATCTTGGTCTGTAGAAATTTACCAATGAAGAAACTCTAGTGCCTGCTGCTAAAATGCCAAACAGAGAAAAATTCATGATTATTGAAGCATGGAAACAGGCAGACTTCCTATGTAAGGGCTAAACTCTTAGTGCTTTAGAGGATGACTTATATAATGTCTATAGTGCAATGACAACTTCGAAAGAATTGTGGGATGCACTTGAGAAGAAATATAAGACATAAGATATATGTTTGAAAAAGTTTATGGTCGCAAAGTTTTTAGACTATAAAATGTCAGATAGTAAAACTGTTGGATCACAAGTGCAGAAACTTTAACTTATTTTCCATGATCTGATTGTTGAGGATATAGTAGTAAATAAAGCTTTTTAAGTAGTTGCAGTGATCGAGAAGTTACCTCCTTCGTGGAACGACTTCAAGAATTATCTAAAGCACAAACGTAAGGAAATGAAGCTTGAAGATCTTGTGATTCGGCTCAAGATTGAGGAAGGTAACAAAACCGCCAAAAAGAAGTCTCGTTCAACAATAATTGGAGTTAATATTGTTGAAGAAGCTCCTACCAAAGGCAAGAAGAGAAAGAAGTCCAACAGATAGAAGTCAGAACAGGCCAAGAAGAAATTCAAGGGCAACTGTTACAATTGTGGTAAGGCTAGTCATAAGTCTTCTGACTGTAGTGCTTCAAGAAAGGACAAAGACAAAGGCAAAAGTCAAGCAAACATCGTGGAAGAGATAAAAGATGCAGATGACCTCTGTGTAATGATCTCGGAGTGTAACTTAGTTGGAAATCCCAAGGATTGGTTTCTCGACTCATGTACCACTCGACATATTTGCTCTGCGAAAGAAGCCTTTGCAACGTACACTCCTGCTGAGTTCGAAGAAGATTTGTTTATGGGGAACACAGCAACAGCAAGGATTGTAGGAAGTGGGAAAGTAATGTTGAAAATGACATCCGGCAAGGTGTTGACTTTGAACAACGTTCTGCATGTTCCTACTATTAGGAAGAATTTAGTTTCTACTACACTGCTTGTTAAGAACGGGTTTAAGTGTGTCCTAGTTAGTGACAAAGCTGTAATAAGTAAGAATGAGATGTTCTTAGGAAAGGGCTACCTCAATGAGGCCCTCTTCAAACTGAATGTAATGGTTGTGGACAGTATTAATAATAATTTTGCTTCTGTTTACTTATTGGAGTCAAATGATTTATGGCATGCCCCTTTAGGACATGTAAATTACAAAGCCTTGCGAAAATTAAATACTTTAGAAGTATTGCCTGATTTCAAATGTGATAAATCGGAATGCAAAATTTGTGTGGAAAGTAAGTTTGTTAAACATCCTTACAAGTCTGTTGACAGGAATTCAAAACCTTTAGACTTAATTCACACAGATATATGTGATATGAAGTCGACACCATCTCGTGGTGAGAAAAAGTATTTTATAACTTTTATGGACGATTGCACTCGATTTTGTTATGTATATTTGCGTAATAGTAAGGATGAAGCAATTAATGCATTTAAGCAATACAAAAATGAAGTGGAGAATCAATTGAATCTAAAGATAAAAATGATTCGGAGTGATAGTGGTGGAGAATACGAATCTCCTTTTGCAGAGATATGTTTGGAATATGGTATTATTAATCAAACTACTGCACCTTATATACCACAGTCAAATGGTTTGGCGGAACAGAAGAACAGAACATTAAAGGAAATAATGAATGCCTTGATAATCAGTTCTGGTTCACCACGAAACCTGTTGGGGAAAGCCATCCTTACGGCTAACAAGATACTCAATAGGGTACCCCGTAGCAAATCGCAATCAATTCCATATGCGTTATGGAAAGGAAGGAAACCCAACTTGAAATATTTCAAAGTATGGGGGTATCTAGCCAAGGTAGAGGTTCCTTTACCCAAGAGCGTTAAAATTGGACCCAAAACAGTGGATTGTGTATTTATTGGATATGTTGTGAATAGTAAAGCCTGTCAGTTTTTGGTTCACAAATCTGATAATCCTAAAATTCATGTGAATATGGTAATTGAGTCAGATAACGATGAGTTCTTTGAACACATTTATCCGTATAAAACTGAATGTGAGTTGACAAGTGAAAGACCTAAACGACCACGGGAAGAATCAATGGAAAATACAATACCTAATGATCGGATCCTAGGCGTAGTAATCGCCAACGAAAATCCACTTCTTTCGGACCAGATTTTGTGGCATTCTTGCTTGAAAATGAGCCTCCAACATTTAAAACAGTTATGTCTTCGTCTGAGTCAATCTATTGGAAAGAAGCAGTCAATAGTGAGATCGAATCAATTTTAAGTAATCATACTTGGGAATTGGCTGATCTTCCTCCAGAAAATAAACCTTTAGGATCAAAGTGGATCTTTAAAAGAAAAATGAAAGTCGATGGGACTATTAACAAATATAAGGCTAGACTTGTAGTCATAGGATACAGACAAAAGGAAGGTCTGGACTACTTTGATACATACTCTCCAGTAACAAGGATAACATCAATTAGGATGTTAATATCACTAGCGGCAGTGCATGATCTTAAAATCCACCAGACGGATGTAAAGACAACCTTCTTAAATGGAGAGTTGGAGGAAGAAATTTACATAGAACAACCTGAAGGTGTGGTTCCTATTAAAAAAGAGAAGCGTGCAGACTTGTGAAGTCGCTTTAAAGGCTCAAGCAAGAACCAAAACAATGGCATGCTAAATTTGACCAAACAATGTTGGCAAATGGATTCAAGATTAGCAAATGTGATAAGTGTGTTTACATTAAAAATGTTTTGGATCATGAAGTCATTGTTTGTCTGTATGTTGATGACATGTTAATAATGAGTAAAGATATTGACGATATGAATGCTACTAAGCACATGTTGTCCAGCAAGTTCGATATAAAGGACTTAGGAGTTGTTGATTTGATCATAGGGATCAGATTCTCAAAACTCCTTAGGGACTAGCATTATCTCAATCTCATTATATTGAAAGAGTATTGGATAAGTTCAAATACTTGAATTTCAATGTTGTCAAAACTCCAATTGATTTAAGCTTTACATTTCAAAAGAATGAAGGTGAACAAGACTCTCAATTGGAATATGCCAGAGTATTGGGAAGTTTGATGTATATTATGAATTGTACGCGACCAGATATAGCATGTGCTATTAGCAAACTGAGTCGGTTCACTAGTAATCCTAATCAAACTCACTAGATGGCAATGAAACATGTGTTGGGGTATCTGAAACATACGCAACACTATACTTTGCATTATAATAAATATTTTGTCGTGATTGAAGGATATAGTGATGCAAATTGGATCACCAGGTCAAATGAAGTAAAATCAACAAGTGGTTGTGTGTTTACACCTGGTGGAGGAGAAGTCTCTTGGAAATCGCCCAAATAGACATTTATCACTCACTCCACAATGGAATCTGAATTTATTGCTTTAGATAAGGCCGGTGAAGAAGCTGAATGGCTCTGAAATTTCCTACAGGATATTCCATTTTGGCCCAAACCTGTGGGACCTATTTGCATACATTGTGATAGTCAAGCAACAATAGGTAGGGCAGTCTCGTCATATACGACAGAGACATAACACCATAAGACAACTGCTCTCTAGTGGAATTATCACAATTAACTATGTGAAGTCAAGCGATAATGTGTTAGATCCACTAACAAAAGGCCTAGTGAGAGAGGCAGTTGAAATATCATCTAAGAGTATGGGTTTACGGCTTAGGACAAATCAGCATGGCAGTAACTCGATCTAGCATACTGGAGATCCCAAGAGCTAGATTCAAGGAGAAAAACAAAGTTGTGACTGACAGTTCGACATTGTCAATCAACTCAATCCATTCTCATGATGAAGACAATGTTCAGGAACAAGGTTAAGACCTTAAGGCTTGTTAATGAATTAATAAAGCTTAAAGTTTTTAATGATTTTCTAAGTTTGGTAGATTTGACCAAATAGTGTATCTACGCGATGACACGGTTAGAAATCACCTATATGAGTGTGAAGTGTAAGCCGCTTCAAAGAGAATTTTGTTGTCAAAAGCCTATTCTCTATACACTCCTGAAACCAGGAGGTGTTCATGGCTGAAACAAACACAATCATAAGAACCATAAACGGTAAAGGGTTAATTATGTGACATATGGTTGTCTAGGTATACACCAAAGCTCGATGATTCAAAGATATCGCATCTACTGATTGACCGAGTATATCCGACATATGTTCACTACGAAAAGTCCAAGGGGAAACCTACTTATCCAGATGCAATTGATCCTTGCTTGTAAAGTACATACTCATCCGTGCATTCCTTATGTTATAACCATTCCCCATTCATGTGGGGGATATAACCCAACTAGTGAGTTGGGGTCGAGTCTCAAGGGAGCGGTTTGTAATCGAGAATCAATAGAAAAGCAAAAATGTGTTCAAGTTAATCATAGCTACAAACATTTACGAAGAAAAACATGATAAATTAAAGGGTGACACAAGTAACAATTATCAAAGAGGCTATTGATAGTAACTCGCTAAAATGCACAACCGGGTAAATCATATTGATAGTAACTCGCTGCAAATTTGTAACTAGGCTAGACTTTAGTGGGGGTAAATTTTCTCTCGAACAATTTACCCCGAATCAAATCTGTTTCTCTCAAACAACGATAAGCAGCAATGAAGCACCACCTTTGCCTTAGTCCATTCACTCTCTCAAGCTGAATGTGCTAGAGAGGGATTAGGATTCACTCTCTCGAGCTGAACCCACGACAATCCAATTACCACAGACTATCGATTCAGTAGTTTTTGTTTTAAAACTTCTCACTCGAGCAAAGTCAAAAACACAAAGATAAAATTTTATTTGCAACTACAACCCCATTTAATTCAAACACAACTACTGAACGAAATCACCTCTAAACAACGAATAAACAATCAATTAGCAATACCCAACAGTAAATTCAACCCATATTCACAAAATCACACCCCAAGAATTAGGGTTTTAGCTAGACATAGTAAAGAGATAGAAATCGATACCGAGAAGTGTTTCCATCAAATGGGTATGATAAATATTGTCTTTACACATGTCAAGGATGAGGAATCTTCAATACCCACTTCTAATTGCTTAGAAAATGGAAATCTTCAACTCTTCAAAGCTAAGGAAAATTGTCTCCCAAAACTAAGTTCTAAAACTGAGTAATTCTAAAAACTGGTTTCTGAAATGTAAAACTTGATACTAAACTAAAAAATTCAAACAGGTATTTATAGTTGTCAAAAAGTGTTATGCGAAGGATCACTTGGCGCAGTTAGTTGGGATCGCCGATCCACTCGGTGATCCGCCTTTTGGTCTGGTTTATCGCCTTTCTGCATTGTCCTTCAGCAACTTCAAGCTCTGTAACTTTGGGCGATGGAATACTGCATCGCGGAATCGTTCAGCGACTCGCCGACTGATCCTTTCTATCACCTATTTGATTTTGTCCTTCAAGGCTTGGCACATTAGAACATTGGGCGAGACCAAAGCCATTCGGCGACTCGCCCAATGGTTTAGGCAATCTCAGGCCTTCTTTTATTTGTTCTTTTAGCTGCCTTATTCCTTTTTGCTCCATAGTGTCCATGCTTTATCCCTAAGTTCAAATATATGAAATTTAAGGATTTACATTAGTTATTGCGACAAAATATGCATTTAAGAACACTAAATCCATTAAAATAAACCCTTAAAAGAGTCCAAATCGTGGACTTATCAACACCCCCAACTTAAACTTTTGCTTGTGCTCAAGTAAAACTCAAGTTCAGTAGTTCAAAAAGGATGTCTCGAATAGTGCTACACAAGATTCAATCGTGAATGCACACAAAAAGTCTCAACTTACTCATGCAAGAATTAATTGTGCACTCAAAGTTTCAAGTTGTGACTTACCATTATCAAATAATCTCAAGCTCACTATACATGCTTCAAATGCAAGTTCAAGCTCAACAAAGGTATTCAAATGCCCTCACAAAACGAATGATTCCATATTCACTCAAAGTTTCAATCACTTAAAGTTTCGGAATCAAGATCAACACTCACACTCACAAAGATAAACACAATGCATGATTTCACCCATAGGTTTGCCCTTATTTTCCAATCGACTTTTGCTTCAGGTCATTTTAGATCAAAAAGGTCCTTTTCAAGGCTTGTAATGGGGTTGAGTGTAATGGTATGGTCATTTAGGCTTATAGGCTGAAAATCTTCATGTAATGTGATTTGAACAACACCTTCTTTCCTTCTCTTTATCAATTTCATTCAAGCTCAAAAGTCACCTCTTATTCATCTTCCATGAGTCATTGGAAACCCCATTTTCTTTGTATTTCCATAACTTTCTTTTACGACTTTTTCTATCTTTTTCTTTTTCAATCTTTTCTTCTCTTTTTTTATATGGAGGGGTTCCATTTTTCTCAAAACATGGGCATAAGGGGCTTCTTTCCATTTACTTGATTTGCCTTCTCTTTTCACCACACCCCCAACTTAGGCTTTTTGCCTAAGTTGTCTATTCAAACAAACCACATATCATGAGGATTATAGGTAATTGGCCAATAAAAGGTAGCAATGTTATCAATTTTCTTTCAAGAAAAGGTTGGGGTTCAAAGGGTGCTAAAAAGAAGTTCACACACTCATAAGTTATGCCACAAAAGAGGTTTATGTCAAATTGGTTCACACTCTTTAAAGTTGCCTAAGATCATCTTAAGAAATTGCATCACTTAGTCAACTGGACCAACGGGGCAAATTCTAGGTGTCATCACACATGGTTTACGGTAAGCTTATCACACAAGGCATTGTCACCAAAGTCAAACAAGACTCCACACTTTCCCTAGTGTGCATTGATCATCACAAGTGACTCAATTCGATACTTGGCTAGTCACAACGAGATGCAAGGAGTTCACATATGGTCTATGCAACTTCAATTGGCCTCGTTGTAGCCGCGCATTCATTTTTGTTCAATTATGAGCACTATTCAAGTCATCGATATTGATCAAAACTGATACTCAAATTTTCAAGAGAACAACCCATTTAACACATACAAGAGGTGGCAAAAATTTTTCGAAAGGGTCAAAAATCATTTACAATTAAAAGCAAGGAGCTACAAGCTCAAACCTTCCACAAAAAGCAGTGTATAACACAATTTAAGCTCAAAGCCCAACATATAAAAAAAATTAATATGCACAAAGGTGGGCCTCACCCCACCACAAACAAAAATCATTTGTCCTCAAATGCAAACGAAAATATCTTAAAGTAAAATAAAGTAAGACAGAGAGGGAGGTAAAGAGGGGATCTTGTCTACACAATCGCTCCATCTGTATGGGCATCAGTGCCAAGTGCATCTGTCTGGTCTCGGGTCTCAATACCCCTAGTCACCTCAGCAAGAATAGTAATAGCACTAGGAGCAGCCAAGGAAGTCTCGGTAAGTGATCTCTGGATCACCGACTGCATACTCGTCCCTGCAAAATCCAGTAAGTCTCCATATATGCTCTCCTCCTGTATTTGTATTTGCTCCTCGTCGGTCTCAGCATCCGACTCACTCACTGCAATCTCATCACAGTGTACATCGCCAGTGGTAGCCAGAGGAATCTCAGGAGCATCTATATCATTAGCATCTTTCAGTAATGAAGTAAAGTCAGTAGACTTCAGATAGTCTACGTCCTTCCTCAAGTCTGCAACCTTGGCTTGCAAAGTCGTAACCTCGGAGGTCTCCCATTGTCTGCTCTCACAAGCTGTGACTGTCACAACCAACTCATCAACAGAAGTCTGGAGGGGGGTAAGTGCAGTAAGGATGGCACTCTCGATCATTCCTGAAATAGATCTCTTAAGTCGGGTCGCCCTCACATCAGTTGAATGGGCCAAGTGCCCCATCTTCAGGATCATGGCCTGAGTGATCTTGGTAGGCTGGGAGGAGGAGGAAACACCTAGGGTCTGTGAAGAGGAGGAAGAGGCAGATGTACCTAAAGTCCTAGAGGCCGAAGTAGGAAAAGATGCCTCTGCAGGTAATGAGTCAACATCAACTTCTGGAGAAGTATATGCCGTAGTTGCTCTCATCCTGTCTGACTTATCTCGTGTGTACTCAGCCTCAATACGCCGGATGTCAGTGGAGGAAGAAGGGGTAACCTCAATATATCTTACATCATCCCTGGGTACTCCAGCACGCCTGCACAACTCAGTGATCAGGACCGGGAATGGCCGAGAAGTTTGCCTCTGCTTGGCTCTCATGGCCATTACTGTGAATATAGGCTAAAATGAACAATCGGGTAAATGCTATTGATAGCAACTCACTGCAAATTTGTAACTAGGCTAGACTTTAGTGGGGGTAAATTTTCTCTCGAACAATTTACCCCGAATCAAATCGGTTTCTCTCAAACAACGATAAGCAGCAATGAAGCACAACCTTTGCCTTAGTCCATTCACTCTCTCAAGCTGAATGTGTGTAAGAGGGTTTAGGATTCACTCTCTCGAGCTGGAACCACGACAACCCAATAACCACAAACTATCAATTCAGTAGTTTTGGCTTTAAAACTTCTCTCTCGAGCAAGTCAAAAACACGAAGATAAAATTGTATTTGCAACTACAACCCCATTTAATTCAAACACAACTACCGAATGAAATCACCTCTGAACAACGAATAAATAATCAATTAGCAATACCTAGCAGTAAACTCAACCCATATTCGCAAAATCACACCCCAAGAATTGGGGTTTTAGCTAGACATAGTAAAGAGATATAAATCGATAACGAAAAGTGTTTCCATCAAATGGGTACGATAAATATTGTCTTTACACACGTCAAGGATGAAGAATCTTCAATAGCTACCTCCAATTGCTTAGAAAACGGAAATCTTCAACTCTTCAAAGATAAGGAAAATTGTCTCTCAAAAACTAAGTTCTAAAACTGAGTAATTCTAAAAAATGGTTTTTGAAATGTAAAACTTGATACTAAACTAAAAAATTCAAACAGGTATTTATAGTTGTCAAAAAGTGTGTTGTGAAGGATCACTCGGCGCAGTTAGTCAGGATCACCGATCCACTCGGCGATCTGCCCTTTGGTCTGGTTTATCGCCTTTCTCCATTGTCCTTCAGCAACTTCAAGCTCTGTAACTTTGGGCGATGGAGTACTACATCGCGGAATTGGTCGGTGACTCGCCGACTACTCTTTTCTATCGCCTATTTGATTTTATCCTTCAAGGCTTGGCACACTGGAACATTGGGCGAGACCAAGGCCATTCGGTGACTCTCCCAATGGTTAGGCGATCCTTAGGCCTTCTTTTCTTCGTTCTTTTAGTTGCCTTGTTCCTTTTTGCTCTATAGTGTCCATGCTTTGTCCCTAAGTTCAAATACCTGAAATTCAAGGATTTACATCAGTTATTGGGACAAAATATGCATTTGAGAACACTAAATACATTAAAATAAAGCCCTAAAAGATTCTAAATCATGGACTCATCAACCGTTTGAAAGGTTGCAAACTTTCTGGAATGGTCGTGTGGTATCTGAAAGGTTGCAACCTTTCGAAACCAGTGCATCTTGGCTATAAATACCACTGATTCTTTAGATTTTTTACTAACAAAAAATTCTGATTTCTTCTTCTTCTTCTGCACAAATATTTTTCATGTACTTTACTGTCGTTGAGTGGCTCGCTGACACCACAGTTTTGGGTATGAATACACTAGTGATTGAGATCATTCTATCCTGGGAGGACATATTTCAAATCAAACCTCGGATACTAGAGGGGAATAATTTCCTTAATGGGACACTGTGTATTCAGCGGGCTTGATCTTCTTATTCCTATTCTGTTTTTCTAGATTCTGGTATGTTTTTACAGATTATTAGGTACCACGATCGAAGATAATGGATAGGGCCACTACATGCAACCTAACCATTTCCCTCAAGTACAACTTAGCATAATCTTTCACCGAATAGGAAACCTTGACAGGAAATGAAATGAGCTAACTTCGTCATATCATCTAAAATAACCCAAATTGAGTCATGTTGTTGCCAGATGCGGGGTAAACCAACAATAAAGTCATACTCAAAACTTCTCACTTCCAAGTAAGATTACTAATATCTTGGGACAAACCTCCCGACTTTTGATGCTCAACTTTCACTTGTTGACAATTAGGACACTTAGCCACAAATTCTGTAATATCCTTCTTCATCTCATTCCACCAATAGACCTCCCGCAAGTCACGGTACATCTTAGTGGCTCTCAAATGAATTTAATATCAATAACTATGGGCTTCTGATAAGATTTTCTCTCTCAATTCATCGACATTAGGAACACACAACTGACTATGTTTTGAAGCACATCATCTCCCCCTTGGGAGAAAGCCTCAACGGACTTCTTAAGAACCTCTTCTTTCAATCAACCAAAATTGGATCAAGACCTTACTTTGCTTTTACATCTGATAAAAATGACGATTCTGAATAATTATGAACAATAACACCGCCTTCCATAGAATTCACCAACCGAACACCCAATCTGGCCAATCTATGAATATCACGAACCAACTCCTTGTTATCTTCCTCACATGATCAACATTACCCATTGATAGTCGACTAAGAGCATCCTCCACCACATTCGCCTTACTGGGGTGATAGAGAACACTTATGTCGTAATCCTTTAAGAGTTCTAGCCATATATGTTGGCAAAGATTTCGATCATTTTGCTTGAACACATATTGCAAACTCTTGTGGTATGTAAAGACATCAACATGAACACCATATAAGTAATGCCTCCAATTATTTAAGACAAAAACAACCACTGTTATCTCCAAATCATGGATAGGATAGTTCTTTTCATGAGTCTTAAGTTGCCTTAAGGTGTAAGCAATGACTTTCTCATTTTGCATAAGAACACATCCTAATCCAATTCTTGAATCATAATAATACACAACGAACCCATCGAACCCTTCTAGTAAAGTCAACACCAGAGTAGAGGTAAGTCTATCTTTCAATTCTTGGAAACTCTTTTCACACGCTTCCGACCATACGAACCTAACTTTCTTTTGGGTCAATGCAGTCAATGGAGAGGAAATCGATGAAAACCCTTCCACAAACCTTCTATAATAACCAACCAAACTCAAGAAGCTTCAAATATCCGAAGGGGATAGAGGTCTAGGCCAACTCTTAACTGCATCCGTCTTCTTAGGATCTACCTCAATACCCTTATCGGAAACAATGTGACCAAGAAAAGCCACGAATCTCAACCAAAACTCGCATTTACCAAACTTTGAAAAGAGGTGTTAGTCCTTGAGGACTTGCAACACAATCCTCAAATGATCGGCATGCTCATCCTCACTCCTTGAGTAGATCAAGATGTCGTCAATATACATTTTCACGAACATGTCTAGATATTGTCTAAACACTTTATTCATCAAGTCCATAAATGCGGCCGAAGCATCAGTCAAACTTAATTGCATTACCAAAAACTTATAATGACCATATCGTCTTCAAAAAACTGTCTTTCGAATGTCATTTTCTTCACCATAAATTGGTGATAACCCGACCGTAGGTCGATCTTAGAAAAGTAACTCATTCCTTAGAGTTGATCAAATAAATCATCTATCCTTGGAAGAAGATATTTATTCTTAATGGTGACCTTGTTCAATTTTCGGTAATCAATACACATGTGAAGTGAACCATCCTTCTTACGAACAAACAAAATTAGAGCACCCCATAAAGAGATACTCGGTTAGATGAAACCATTATCTAACAAATCTTTCAATTGCTATTTCAATTCTTTAAGTTTTGTCAGAGCCATTTGGTAAGGAAGAATAGAGATAGGTTGTGTATCAGGGAGAATGTCAATTCTGAATTCTATTTTCCTTTTGGGCGGAGCACTGGACAAATCATCAGAAAATATTTCTGGAAACTCATTTACAATGGGGACCGACTCAAGAGTAGGGGTTTCGGAATCCGTATCCCTAACCCAAACAAGATGATATATGCAACCCTTAGAAATCATTTTTCTAGCTTTTAACACAAGAAACAAACTTACCTATAGGCATAGAATTTCCCCCTTTCCACTCTAGGATAGGCTTATTTGCAAACTGAAACTTCACCACTCAGATTCTACAATCAATAGAAGCATAACAAGAATGGAGTCAATCCATACCCAGAATAGCATCAAAATTGAGCAACTCAACCTCTGCAAGATTAACAAGAGTGACTCAATGAGATAAGGAGATGAGACAATTTCTATAGATTTTCTTAGCCATGATAGATTTACAAATAGGAGTAGAGACAGAAAAAGGATCTAACGACACATCCAGAGAAACGTCAAACATCATAGCCACATATGGCATCACGAACCATTAGGCGAAGCTTTCCTACCATCCTTTCCCTTTTCAACCCTAGATGGAAAATCTCTCAAGCGATGACCACTCATGCCACAACCAAAACAATTATCAGTGACCATCAAACATTTTCCCGATGGACTATTGCCACACTTTTGGCATGTGGGAACCGTAGGTCGATTCTCTCCTTGAGGCTTAGGGTTAGACATCCTCTCTTTCTTAAAATTAGTAGTTGCCGCATTGGAGGAACCTTAACCAGAAAACCTTTATTGGAACTTAGAACAACCATGTCTATCGAACCTAGAATGTGAAAAGTCACCATCACCGATCTTTGCCCTCTTTGCTTTCCTAGACGTTTCCTTAAGTTTCTCCTCTTCAATTTGTTGAGCATGAATCATTAGACGAGAAATATACATTTCCTTAATGAGCATGGTGGTACGACATTCCTTAACCACCATTTTGGACACACCTGAAATAAATTTACTAATCCTTGTCGTAAAGTCGGCAACCATAGAAGGAGCATATTTGGACAATTGTATGAACTTCAAGGCATTTCCTTGACAAAGGTTGATGAATTCAAATACCATTTCCTCCCTCATCTCAATAGAAAAGAACCTATCAAGGAAAGCAACCTTAAACTTCTCTCAATCAAGAGGACCCGCATCAACCGCCCTTTCTTCCTTCCATTGGTTGAACTAAACTTGAGCAACACCCTTAAGTTGATAAGTGACCAATTCCTCCATTTCCACCGGTGTCACACCCATGATTATCAAAACCTTGTATACCTCATCAAGGAACTCTTGAGGATCTTCCTCAACCTTAGAACCATGGAATCCAAGGATTAATTAATCTTAGTGAAGTCACTCACTCTAATTGTCATCATACCCACGTTTGGGTTCACATGGACCATAACCTCCCTATTGGCTTGGGTCATCATGGCTTGAGCTAACACTTGAAAAGCGGCTTGAAACTCTACATTAATCACGTGTTCAACCAAAGGGTCGGTCGTAACTTGAGGAGCTTCTTGAGGAGATTGAGGATCTTAGTTCCACATTCTCATTTGCATTCCTCCTAACATAAGCTTTTCGAGGGGCCATATCCTGAAAAGGATCGGATAAAAATTATGAGAGAGACATATAGAGTTACACTCTATCGCATGACTTTAGAATAATGAAAGAAGTGAAATATCCTAAACATCTTATAGCCTCCTATTCATAAATGTGGCGCACTTCACACTCATGAACAAGACTCTACTCGACATGGCTTATGAGACATCCTAGGACCTTTCTAAACCTTGTGTTGTGAATACCAAGTTTGTCACGATCCAAAGTGTACCCTAGGCATAACATGGCATATAGAACCCTGAGAGGCCCTACACAACACAATTAGCATACTTCATACAAGATAATAGAAATAATTTTTTTAAAAGGTAGCATTTCATATATCAAGAGTTTGACAAAGCGAAAGTCTATGATAAGTCTCAAAGCCATCTAATACATCATAAGGAAAGTGGTTAGGACGTAACTCATACATCACAAACAAATTCGTAAAAATATTAATAACACAAAGCTATAAAGTGTCTCGTTTTCTTGGAACATGAGGACTCACCAATCAACTTAAAGTGCCCGATCCATGTCTAGCCACGAGTGTGCGAGGTACGAGCATCTGACCCTACATTAATGAGATAATGTAGGCACAAGTATGCATTATTACATGAAATGTACTAAGTATGGGGCAATACACATAAACATGGACATAATAACATGAATGGTTTAAAACATGTAGACATGATTAATATTTGGACATTTTCAACATAAGGAAGTAAAACATGAAAATCATAGGATATAGTCAATGAGTTTGAAATAAAGGACATAAGAAAAGCTTTGACGAAAACATGGTCATTTTGTGGGATCTTAGCTTTAACCGACAATAAGACCATGAGAGATATATTAATCTGATATATCCCTCGTATCAAAAAAAAGAGGAATGTACTTGTCAAGGTAGAATCTGTACATATCATCATTTACTAAAGTGGATCCACTAGCTAGGTCATATAAGACAATCCTACAGGGCACGTAGTTTGGGACTAGATGTTGCTATCAGAGACTACCCTATTTGAGCCTCTATATCAAAGCCCTCTCGGTGTTAAGTCTAAGTCCCAACGGAATAGATAAAAGTCAAATATAAACTTAACATAGAAAAGACAATGATCAATACCAATCCACATCTTTCAAGATCAAAACGTAGAATAGCTTCTTAAACATAATTCAACATACATGAGAAAATCTTTCACCAATGTGAATTCATATGTGAGAAATATCTTTCACAATCATGATCATAATAACTTGTGAGAAAAACTTTCACAATCATGATCATAATAACTTGTGAGAAAAACTTTCACAATAACCTTGATACTTTCATTTTTAGTCATCCCCAATTCATTCACAATGATTTCATAAAAACATGTATATCTTCATAAATTCATAATTTATAGGTTCATGAGTTCATCATAGATTCATAGTTAAAAATCATAATTTAGGCATGGATCAACATAATTTTAACTAAATACCATGTAATAAAATTGAATCATGCATTAGAAGACTTATTTAGCAATAATCAATCACAATTGAATGAAACCCATAAGGATTGAATTGAAACCCTAACTTAAACAATTGAATTTGAGATTGAAAATTGAAAAATCTTGGGGTCCCCATGGAAGAATAGATTCCATGGGTGAATACCCACATACCTTGATACTTTAAGCCCAAAAATAATGGAGGATTGGAGACTTGGATAAACCCTAGCTCTTCTTCTTCTTCCTTAGCCTTGAGAGGATTTGGGGAGGATGAGTTTGATTAGGTTTAGGGGATTTAGGAGAATGAATTGAAAATGGGTAATTTGGGGCTTAAAATCTTTATATAGGGCTTATGATAGAAGGAAAAATGATATAATATTAGATTATAACAATTAGGAAAAGATCCAAATGCCCCTTAAAAATAAATGTCGACTTGACCTACGGACTGTAGAACTTTCTAAGGTTTGTACTGGTCAACGTCGACCAAGTACTGAGACCATGAAATCACCTATCTTTTGACGGAACACTTCTACGACTCATAGGTCTTCCTACGGTCCATAGACACCAACCGTAGAAACCACCTTTGACCTTCAAAATTCCACTAAGTCTGGACTCACCTATGAGATCTATCTACAACTCGTATAAAGAATGACAGACCGTCCTTGTGAACCGTAAAAAGGGTATCGGGACTTGCTTTTAGAAAATTATTTTCCCTCTTCCTACGGTTGTCATCTACAGCCCGTAGAAACTTCTATGGTTCGTAGATGAGACCCATAGACACAGCCTGCAACCCAAAAAAATTATTTTCTTTTTTCCAAATTTTGAGGTGTTACAATTTTCTATGTATGAAGTAGCCAGTGGCCACATTGTCGATCTTAACTAGGAGTGACAAACAAGCGGGTTGAGTCAAATACCAATTGAAAATGAGTTAAAATATTCGACTCAACTCATATTTAAATGAGTAAGAATGAGTTACTCAATGGATAATATGAGTAAATATGAAAATTCATATTATAGTAGGGATCCTATCCAACAAAAAGACATTGGAAGTTGTTAAGCATATATTTAGATATCTTCAAGGAACAATTGATCTAACATTAATTTATAAAAATTCAACCAAGTCAAATATAATTGATTATGCAAATGCGAGGTGTTTGTCTCACCCACATAAAGTCTTATCTCAAACAAGATATCTATTCAGATATAGAGGTATAATTATATCACAGCGTTCGATGAAACAAACAATAGTTGTCACTTCTTCAAATCATGTAGAGATAATAATCATTCATGAAGCCGACTGAGAGTGTATATGATTGAGATCAATGACTCAACATATTTTATAATTATGTGGTCATTCTGTGCAAATAAAAATTTCAACAATATTGTATGAAGATAATATTGCTTGTATAGCTCAATTTGAAGAAATGATACATCAAAGGAGACCAAACAAAGCATATTTCACCTAAGTTCTTTTTTCACACATAATCTTCAACAAAATGGTGGGATAAATGTTCAATAGTTTATGTAAGTGATAATCTTATAGATTTATTCATTAAGACATTGCCAACGTCAACATTTGATAAGCTATGATATAAGATTGAACTACCTCACCTCTGAGATATCAAATAAAGTCATCATTAGGGGGGTAAAATACGTGATGTACACTTTTTCTCTTAGCCATAGTTATGTCCCATTAAATTTTTCTAATAAGATTTTTAATGAGGTAACACTCAAGACGTATTACAAGATATGTGTACTTTTTTCCTTTATTCAGCTTTATTTCTACTCAATTTTTCCTAGTAAAGTTTTAATGATACAAATTATTATATAAACATCCAAGTGGAAATGTTATGAATCCATTCAATTGTATGTGGAAATTTCATTCAATTAACTCCTTAACATACATGTATCTATTTAAAGTATTTCTTAAAAATTGTACTAACACATTTCATAAAGGTGATAAACGTAGGATTTGTATATCCTATAAAAGAGTATTTGTCATCCTTGTGAAAGACACACTTAACGAGAATGTTAGACTCTCTACATTCTACTCTCTATTTAATTCCTCTCATTTTACAACATTTAGGGTCTGTTTGGAAAGTCACTCGATAATTAGAATTGGTGTAATTACTAGGGTAATAATTATTAGCATGTCTGTTTGCCACAATGTAATTACACATGTATTGTTTGGATGCCCAATTGCAATCATAAGATTATATTAATTTTTAAAATAAAAATTAATTATTTAAAATTTATATTAGACAAATAAGAAACTTTATAGATGATATTAAATTAAATATTTAAGATACATATTATCTTTTGAAAATATATTAATTAATAAGCATATGTTTTTAACTAATATTATGAAAAAATAATTGATTTATATTGTTCAAATTAGTATATTTCAATTGAATTAATCATAAAAACTAAAAGTACATGATTTCTATGAACATCATGAAATGCATGTTTGGTACAAAGCGAAGCCCGATATTTAAGTGGAGAAGGGTAGAGGGGTGTGCCCATTATCCACCGAGTTTAGAAGGTTGTGATTGGTCCAAAGGGCGGGTCACAGACGGATTTCTCGGTTATCAAAAAAAAAATGTCATAAATTATTAAAATATTTGACAAAAAGATAATCAATCAAGTCCTGTCTAATTAAAAAATAAATGACTTGCAATGTGGAGCCGCAAGTCAATACTACTAAACACATTAAACTAAAAAAATATAACATAAGTTCTAATTTAAAACAAAAAAATTACCATAATAATATTATGTCAAATTTCAATATAACATAGTTCTAAATTTAAAACAAGAATTTTACCGCAGTACTCTTATGTCAAATTTCAATATTTACATACATAATTATGATTTAAAGAAAAGAAAAACGTAAGTCTATAACCTTAGCAATGGATTCTACTCTAATTTAAAAATTAGAATACTAACAAAATTATGCTAATGAAAGAAATAAACATGACATAAAAAATAGACAATACAAAAAATTGCATGGGATCACTTGAATTAAAAGGTTGAGAATGATAAGTAAATGAAATGTAAATAGTAAAAAATAAAAAATAAACTTTTATGAAATTTTTAGAATAATAAAAATTAAAAAGTACAGTAAAACCTCACTAAATTAATAATCGGTTAATTAAAAATCTCTCTAAGATAATAATTTTCTTCGGTTCCGACATGAGCCAATGGAAAAAACCACTCATTTCGATAAGATAATAAGATAATATATTTTCAGAAGACCCCTAAATGGTCCCATTAATATTATAAATTAATATTTTTTTAAAAGTACAGATATATCTAAGAAAATTTGGTGAAATATGATCCTATTATATTTTATTTTTTATTAAAATTTGAATCTAGTTGAAGCGCTCATCTCTAACTTTTCTTATTGCATCCAAAAGTTTCGGTGTTGTCTTTTCTAATTGCACTATAAAATTGTGAAGAGTTCTAGATGCAAGTGTTTTCTTACGCGTAACTGGTTTCAAAGGTATTGTATTATCTTCAACTTTATTATCAACATTGTTTTTCCAATGACATTCACAATTTGTTCTAAGCTCTGGACCTCTAAACATGTATCCTTTTCACCCATTCAATAGGTTATTAACATCCTTTATTGTGGTAACCAAGTTCATTAATCATGACCTCAAGTTCGTGAATGATGTTTTCACAAGTGAGTTCTTTCCAATTCTTTGAGATTCCATCCCTGAACAATTGTTTCGGTGTCGAAACACTCTTTAAATTAATAAATATTAATTTATTAATTAAATAATACATCTACAAAATAATAATATTTCATAGTCTCGCCTATATTAATTTAAAGAGGTTTTACTGTAATTGGAGAGCGCTTGACTACAAATCTATATATAATATAAAAGAAAAACATAGACAAGGTGATGTGGCACCCCTCTATGGCCTCCATTTATATTTATTTTTTATCTCTTTTTTTTGAGATTTTTTTCTTAATTCTTTTCATTAAATATTTTATTTATTAAATAAAAAAAACCAATCATATTTACTATTCTAATTATATCTAATGAGTTACAAAAAATCTCCATCTATTCATATTCTCTACTTAAATAACATGTCTCTTCAACTTATTCTTATGGATTATCAAATCTATAAATTACAATCATCCATGGAGATGTTGAATATTCATTTTTCATTTTCTCATTCTTTCTTTCTATTAGTGCATTTTTTTTTCTCATTCTTTCTTTCTATTAGTGTAGTTTTTTTTCCTCATTCTTTCTTTCTAATAGTGTAGTTTTTTTTCTCTTTTTTTTTTTAAGAATAAATTCTTCTTCATCTTTTTCATAAGAAATCATTGAAAAAATAGTAACATGATATGTTCTTCACTTTGATGAAGATCAAAGATATATTCTTCAAAAATTCATTATAAAGAAATGGTCACATTAATTTAGTACAAGATCATCAAAATGAAGAAGGAAGTTTAATTATGTTGAAAGATTCATTAAGAGAGATGATCATATTAGTATAAAGTTTGAATGTTTCCAATATTTTAAAGATTCATTAATGTATTGTTTTCTAAAAATTTGCTATGCTTGAAAGGTATATTATCTATCGTACATTTCTCATAGCTATTACATATTGTTGTACTTAAAAATCTATATATAATATAAGCTAGATGTTAGAGAAGTGAAGTTGCACCTCTCTTTGGCCAAAGATTCTATTTATCTTTTTTCCTCAATTTTTTTTTTGACAATTTTCATATTTTTCTACTTATTATTGTACAAAAAGTAAATATATCAATTACTACTCCTCTATTTATTGTTATACTTAAATGTCTGAAAAATTATTTACACTCATTATTATTCTTTGTTACAAAAAATTAAAAGTCTCAATAATTACTACTTCAATATTTCAAGATATTTGTCTCTTTTTTTATTGTATTTTTTTTTCCTCTTTCAATTTTATTAACCACAATTCTCAATATTTTCTACTTTAATATTTCAATATATTTGTCTCTTTTTTTATTGTATTTTTTCCCTCTTTCAATTTTGTTAAACACAATGGAGTAATACAAAAAGAGAAGAAGTTTATTTGCTTGCTTTCCTAATAAAACTTAAACACCCAACAAATGTTGAATAGTACATGAGATTTTTTTTTGTCTTCATTATTTTATTTTTTTCCTTCTTTTATTTATTTTAAATTTCTTATCTCCATAACTTATACCTAATTGAACTTTTACTTTAATTAATATTATTAACTCTTTTCTTTAAATTTTTATATTCATAACCCCTAACTATTTAATTTCAAAATTTAAGATACCTTATGATATTAATTTCTTCAATTTTGTCTATATAAATTAATATTTTTTGTTTCATAGATTCCTACTCAAGATTATTATTTTTATTCCATATTTAAAATAGTGATATTCTATATTATTGTTGTAATATCAGATTTATACTTTAGTTTGACTCCATGAAAAAACTCTTGGGTATGGATAGAAGAGGCACCTGATAAAAGCTCAAAAATAATTGCATTGATTATCTGATTTTTTATCATCATTGTTTTTGTGATTAAGGACTTGACAAAATTGTGTTGTTATTTTTCTCTTTTTATTTACTTTTTCATATGTTCTCTCTATATTTCTTTTATTTAGGTTCTTATAAATTTTTTAATTGTAGTAAATTACATTTTCATTTAGGCTCAAATTAGTTATTTGTAACTTTGTCAGAACACAACTAATTATGCCAACAAACGTTCACATTTTATTACTCATGGCTCAAAAGAAATGCATATTAAATATTGAAATACACAATTCTTAGGTATTTCTTATGGTGAAGAACCATTTAAATTTGTTCATTTCTTCTACTTCTAAAGAATTACTAGAATAATATAAGATATAAACGAAAAATTAGCAATAGAGGTTTATTTGGATGATAATGAAAAATAGAGAAAAATAATTATTTAGACAATGATGAATAAGAGAAAAACAAGGATAAAGAAATGATCAAATATCAAAGAAGAAATGAAATAGAAATATTTATCTCTTTTTCCTCCTATTTTTAGTTTCATCATTTATTTTTTCGAATTAAAGGAAGATTCATCGAATAGTAAATTTATCATTTGACAAAAATAAGAAAAACAATCAAGTCCTTAAATATGTTTTCCGAATTTTATGTATTAACATCATAATATATGTATTTTTTTTTAATAAATTAGTCTTTTTATTTTGAAAAATATTTGACGATAAAAATGTAATTCACACAAAAATATTTGTATTGTGATTTCATTTTTCTTATTTCTATAATTGATTTTTTATTTATCATAATTTAAAAAATAAATAAATTTACATATATATTTTTTAACTGGGCAAAGTACGGCCAAATTCGCTAGTTAAAAAGAAAGAAAGAAAGAAATAAAGTACATATTTTTTTAATTTCATCACTTTTTTTTTTTTTTTCAACCGTGGTTTCCGGGCGTCGCTTTGCAAACCCGACTAGCTGTACCCACCGGGTCCTGCTGTTTCAAGGCGGGTCCACCACGGTTAGTTCCACGGGGCCCTGGAGACGCGGTTGGTTTGTAATGCCTCCAGTGGCCCTGCTGGGGCTTGAACCGGCGATCTGAAGTACTTTGTCCCAAGCCTTTACCAGCTGAGCTGACCCTCAGGGTTTTTTAATTTCATCACTTGTTTATATTTTTGCCTTGTTTCTCAGCAGTTTGTTCTCTATCATTGCAGTTCGCTGATCAAGTGTTCAATGTTTGCACACTGACACAAAAAAGCAATCTGAAAAGACTTAACTCGTGCCGCAGGAAATCCACAAAAATGGCAGCAATGGCCTACAAACTTACTATAAAATCTAATCTCAATACCAATGGCCTACTATCACCTCCTCCAAACAAACTACAGTCACATCTTTTACCCTCAAATAAAAAATTTTGTGGCCGCAGGATCCTTGCAAGTCCACCTCTATCATTGATTCGAAGTAAAAAAAGTTGGCATGGATCACTTCGACTTTCGAATTTGAGTCAGTCGTCCGCGTCTAACTCCTTCGATGTTGTCATAGTTGGTGCCGGAATCATTGGATTGACCATCGCACGCCACTTGCTCCTTGCCTCAGATCTCTCCGTCGCCCTAGTTGATGCTGCTGTTCCTTGCTCTGGCGCAACAGGAGCAGGTAAAACTTTATTGAACATCTTATACATTGACGACCAGACGACAATGTTTTGAATATTGGAATGATATGGGCCAAATACTGCAAAATGGATATTGAGGATTTATATGCTGACTCAACTAGCTTGGAGATGGAGAAGTAGTAGTGGTTGTAGTTGTTGTTGTATAGCCGAAGCCTACTAGTTTGGGTTCAAGGTTTAGTATAGTTGATATATTCATATGCATACCTTCTTGGACTAAATGCTGTATATATTAACTTAGTACGCTGTCAATCATGAGTTTATTGAAATTACTGACCTATATCTGATTGAAGATAGATTAGTCACAAAGATCAGCTAAATAAGTATGTCAATGGTCTGTCAAACACTTAAGTGGAAGAGTTAATTTGTTTCTATAATAAGTATTAGAAGTGTTCATGTAAACCCTTATTCTCTCACCTGAGAATTTTGGTGAACATCTCTACCTGCTAGCATTCCTATTGTTCCCAGTGACTTGACTGATTGATTGTGGATTTTCTGTACTGTTTCTCATTTGAGCTGGTTCTAGGTCAAGGATACATATGGAAGGCACACAAATCACCTGGTACTGAGAAATGGGAGTTAATGATGCGAAGCCATCAATTATGGGAGAGCCTAGCCAAGAGCATTCAACTTCAAGGGATGGATCCTGTAGAGGTACTTGGCTGGAAGAAGACAGGTGATTTATATCCTTCCGAATATCTGCTTTCAGTCATTCTGCTGCCGATATCTTAAATCAACTTACATCCCTGGGTGCTTCTTTATGACTTAGGAATGGGCTGACCTTTATCATATTATATGTCTTATTTTCTGTTCTATCTTGTTTATGTGTTTGATTCCCACGAAGTGGTGGTTACCTAGAAGCTTATGCAATATAAATATATGGAGAGTATCTCGATCGAAAGTGGATATGATTCTGACCAATGAGGTTTTTAGCTCTACAAAGCAGCCTAAGGGGTTAGAATAGGATGGAGCAATGGTGAAATATCACATTATTTTCCTGTCTTTTTAGAAAAAAACATTTTCAACACTGAGGAGGTATGCTCCTCCTTAATGATATACATACTCAATTGTAATTATTTTTCTTTTTTTCTGGAAAATTCATTTCCAAATGACAAAAGGTGTTATATTTTAGAACATCAGTGATCAGTCTGGAAGTGTTCAGGTTTGAGACAGTTCTGGTAAATGCCAAAGTAAGGCACCTCATATTTGTTTAGTCCTTCTCTTTTTAATAGACTTTTTTGGCAACAGAGACCCCAAACATTCTTTCAGTCTGTTCAAATTGTTAGTGTTAGATTCTTTGTGAATATTCTAGAATATGTGGAATCATAGTAGGTAGCTTAATTTATTCCTGTTGAATTAGGTGTTGATTTCCTTTTCTTTTTAGGACATGTAGTTATTTAAATCCCAATAGCTTGACTGCTCGAGGAATAATCAAGCTGAGTTTCTCTCATTTTTTTTCTTCTGTTTCATAGTTAGATTGTCCCACGCTGGTTGAAGAAATGAGTTGTTGTCTCCTTATTTAGTCTTGAGAACTTTTCATTTCAAGAGCTAACTTTTCAGATTGATTGAGGCCCAAGGTCCATTTTCTTAACATGGGAGTACCATATTAGAGCCAAACCCATCCCTGTTCTTGGTTTACCCAATGCTGGGACCCCATGTGATGTCATTCACACTTTAGTTGATAGGCTTGAAGGGCGGGGTGGGGGGTTAGATCATTGTCCCACTTTAGTTGAGGGAATAGGTTGTATATCCTTATATGCTCTTGGGCAATTCTCATCGCATGAGCTAAGTTTTGGTGAGGTATGCCTAAGGTTTATTTCTTTTACCATAAACAATGTGGATTTTCTCCATAGTGTCCATTGAAGGCAACTTTCCATTTCCCTTTTTCTGTAAAACGCAATTTAGAAAGCAAATCTTATTGATATCTCCTCAGTTAAAGGGTGTGTTGTTTTCTCTTCTCTTGTCCATGTGATCCCTTATACCTATTTCACGTGCACAGGCTAAGGAAAAACCTTTGTTCTGTAATAATCGTTACTATTCCACTCCATCATATTAAAGATTTTAGGGGAAACCACTGAGTGAAGTTCTTATTATCTGATAGGAAGCCTTTTAGTAAGTAAAACAACAGATGAGTCATCAATATTAAAAAGGAGGGTGGAGGAGCTATCACAGGAGGGATTGAGAGCTGAGTTCTTGTCTTCCAATGACTTGCTATCAGAAGAACCGGAACTTGTGCTTGATAAGGAAGGTGGGGCGGCTTTTTTCCCCGATGATTACCAATTAGACGCTCATCGTACTGTTGCATTTATTGAGAAGGTTTGTTCCCTTTCCTTCTTTCTATCTTTCTTCCTTTCTCTTCCACTTTGGTTCATTCTTTAGGAATAAGCTTTCATGCTATCTTACAATTCCTATATATCCTCACATTGATAATTACTTAAGTTATTGATCATTGTCCAGGGTAACAGGCATTTTGCTGTGGAAGGGAGATATGCTGAATTTTATCATGAACCAGCTATTGGATTAGTTAGGTTTGACAGTTTCCATATTTACTGATGTTTGAACTCTCTGTGGTCAGTATGGTCACTATTAATAAATTTAATAAATTCAGACATGGAAATAGCTGCGAGGTTGGAGCTATTCAAACTTCCAAGAATACATTGCACAGTAAGAAGGCTGTTGTGATTGCAGCAGGTTGTTGGACTGGGTCTTTGATGCACGACCTGATTAAGCAACCAGATATTGAACTCAACCTTCCTATAAAGCCTCGAAAGGTTTTGGATAAGATGTAACATGCCCATTGAATTATTTACTTTGTTGCATTTGTTTTGTTATCTTATTTTCTTATTGAAGATCTAATAAAGGGTTAAAAGAAAAGTAGATTTAAATAATTTTCAAAGAAAACCATATTATTATTTGTTGACTTTTTATAGATGCACAAGTTCTAGTCATCTATCCCATAGCTACAACCAATCGGCACATCAGATGGAGGAGGGGATGCATGGAAGTGAACTAGGGTGAAATACACCCATTCACATGCTGATGCTCATATGCCAGCCAAACCAGACCATTACTGTTATATCTTATTTCTTTCTCATGGCACTCTGTCATTGTTTACATCATTGTCACTATATTATTAGGAACTTCATTTTCTTCTCCTGTCGATTGGGTGAGGGTGGGGGGTTAAATTGGGAGTCATATCTGATTTGGTTCTTCACATGCATATGCTAGTCTGTAGCCACCATTTCTTACTCGTCCCTCTCTGTTAGTGCTTCAGACCATTTCTTTAAGTTCAGCTGATGCCTTGTTTTGCCTAATTTAGTTCAGGTCCTGGATAGTAGGCAACATTAATTCATATGATATTTAAAAGTAAACATGTGAGTATTTGTGGGTATGTAACTGGAAGCTCACCTGGTACTAGTATGAACTATACTTTCTTGTTAACTTTTGTTTGATCCCTACCTCCCCCCTTCTGTGGTACAGTTTCTTGTTAATTCATATATCCATTAATTCTATGGAGGGGTTTCTACATAACCCAACTTACAAACTAATTCTGGAAACAAAAAGGAAGAGTATGAAAAGAGAGAAGAGAAATGAAATCAAAAGTTGCTGCATGACTTCTTATCTCAGCGCATGGAATCTGTATTAATCCACTCCTTTATCCCTTTAGCTGGTTATTAACTTCAAATAAGATATTGTTTTACAAGCTCAAGATACAAACACTCAGCAGTTAGAAGAATTTGAAGCTCTTAATGGTCTGTCTGTCTGTCTGTCTAAATCAGCCTTAAAAGAATCCAAGATTCTCAATTGTGTCTGGATGTACATTATTTTCAAGAGTTCCCTTCTAAACCTATCCACCTCAAATAGGGAAGTCATTAAGTGAATATCAATATAGAAAAGGTGAAAACCGACGGCCAGAAGAGAAGCATGTAATGCATGATGGCAATTTGATTAATCTTTCTATGTATGGATCTACCTCCCTGTCATAAATTTTTCGCATGAGACCTTTTCTTGTGCCTACTTTTCAATAGATTCAACCTTATATATTTGATATTAATTTACTAGTGAAGCTAAATTTTGCCTCTGTAAACAGGGTCACCTGCTTGTGATAGAGAATTTCAAGTCGTTCAAGCTGAATCATGGAATTATGGAGGCAGGGTATACCAAGCATCAGTCGGCAACCCTTAAAGCTACTGCATCTGATTCAGGGCCTGTCTATAATGCACAAGATTTGTCTGTTTCAATGACGGCAACCATGGATGCGTCAGGCAATCTCGTCCTTGGTAAACTATATCCTGTTGTTGAATTATGTAATCCTCCTGTGTTTTACCCACAATCAGTATGTCTAACCCAATTCAGCTAGATGTGGGTAGCTCCAAGCACCATAGCACCTTTTTTCCTCCCTTGTAATGCAAAATATTAAGGGGTCATTTGGTGTGAGGAATAAGAATAAATAGTCCGATAAAAAAATAGTCCAGGGATAAAATTTTGGTGTCTTGTTTGGTTGCCAAGTTTGGGATAACTTATCCCACCATTTATACCATCGTGATGGGATAAGTTATCGCTTATACATGGTGGGATAACTTATCCCAGGGTAGTTGATCCCGAGATAATTAATCTTGGGATAACTTGTTCCCAACCAAACAACGTTCTTTTTTTTTTTATGAAGAAAAGGATTTCATGAAAGAGCATCAGGGTGATGCTAATGACAAAAGTGTACAAAGAAAGAGAGTTAGTTCCCTTACATGAGTAAGCTTGGATCAAAGAGCTAACAAGATCCCAAAAACTGTCAACACTATTAACAGGAGCAATAAGTTCCAACTAAACAGATTGACTAGGCATTTAGTTTTTAGAGTATAGCTTAGAGTTGAGATCCCATCAGAGCATCTGCGATTTCTTTCATTCAAGACGCACCAAAATATTACTGCTGGAATCATTTTCCAGTTCTTCTTGATGGTTTTATCAACTTTCCAAAAATTCCAACTAGAGTAGGCTGCCTTGATATGAGGAAAGCCCCAGTGTAGACCAAACATAGTGAGGAAACAGTTTCAGATGCCTGCTACAAAAGGGCATTGCAAAAAAAATGTGGTTGACACTTTCAGATGATGGCACAAATGGCATCCACTGACCAGAACTATTTTCTTCTTGTTACTTGTTTTTTGTTTCTTTTTCCAAGTTCATGTGTTAGTTGTTGCAATTGGTCTTATTTCTTTTCTTTTTTCTGTCAGTATAAGCTTATTTTCTTACGATAAAGGACTGTTGATAGCCAAATCAATGCACTATCTCTAAGGAAACTGGTTATAATGCTGGAAAGAACGTCTACCTACTGTGGATGATCCTTATGTAGACATCTACTGTTTAAATTGCCTCATCTAAATATTTAAACTATTAAATAGGGCAAACTTATCTTTTTGTTGGGCCAAGTACGTGGAAATATATTAGTACGAGTGATAGTGAGATTGAACTCAAAGACCACTTGAATTGTATAAACTATATTATCTAAAAGCTTGAGTTGCTAAAGATGTGACAACAACAACGAAGCCTCATCCCCATACAAGTCAGGGTCGGCTCACTGACCATGTTTACTAATTTAAGTTCAACTTGTGTCTTTATCATACCAAAAACTAAAAGTGGAAAATAAGTATGTAATTAGTTGCAATTATTATTATTATTATTGTGAAGAGTTCTCTATATTTTTACTTACATAAAAATCCACAATAAGGTCAAATACTCCTACAAAAGCAATAGGTTCAAAATCAATGTACTATCAAGGCTAAAACCTATTCCCATTAGTAGATATCACCTATATGGATATTTTCCTCTGGTGTGTTCTATCTTTAGCTCTATGTTGCTCGGTCTCTTCAAAAATGTCAAGGGGTGTGTGTCGGATTCGCCAAAAGTAGTGCATATTTGGAGAATCCGACACGAGTGCGGCATCGAAAATGAAGAGTCCACGCAACTTAGCTTTAGCTAAGCTTACATTTACTAAAGAGGTGGCACTTTATTTTATTTATTTGTTTTAGGTCTACAACTTGTATTTTTAACATAGATCTTTGCCTAATTTCTCATATATTATTTGAAGGTATGGTAAATCCAACTAGGATATATATCTCGTTGCATGTCTTGGCTAACTTCTCGGATATACTATTCATGATATCTAGAGCCGTTTAGACAACTTTTTCCAAAGTTGTTTAAAAACATATTTTCGGGGATAACTTTGTGCAAAAGAAAATTGTGTTTGAATAGTCGTAGTTCATTGAGGATTTGTGAGTCTTTTGTGAGTGGAAGAAGAGCTTTTAAATGGAAATATACCTTCAAAGCTTCTCTCCATTGAAATTTTTTTTCTGAAATAACTTTCCGCTAAAACTCCTTTAAAAAGCTAAACAGATGTGCTTTCTCGGAAAAAGGATCAACCTTTCAAGCTGTGTAACTTTGGTAGCTGCAGGCACTTGTCCCATTGTATGGTATCTGGTAGTCCATTTATATTGAATAAAATTGTAATGGAAGGAAAAGGAAATATCCATTTTGTGCTACCTTTTATGTCATCTTCATAACTTGGTGAAAATTTGTAATCAATTAATCACATGGCTTGACAGCTAGGCTTTCTTTCTGTTCATCATTTTTTTATTTATTTTTTATTTTTTTATAAATCCGAATCCTTGAAGGTAAGTGTGGTTTATATAAATCTTCACTCATGTCTATTCACCAAGATCTTTTCTTGCAGGGAGTAGCCGACAACTTGTTGGGTTTAACACAGAGGTAGATGAATCTGTCATCAACCACATATGGAAGCGGGTTGGAGAGTTCATACCTGCTTTAAGACATGAGTCTCTTGAAGATTTGCGTCAAAGCAGAGAAGTTAGAGTAGGACTGAGACCTTACAGTAAGTGAAATCCAGAAACTTGTCTTGTAGCAATCATGTCTGAACTCCTAAAATAATGCCAAAGTTGCAAGCATGCTCATGCGCTTGACTATTTTTTGATTTAGTTCCTGATGGAAAGCCTGTCATTGGGCTTGTTCCTGGATTTTCAAACGTCTTTCTTGCTGCGGGGCATGAAGGAGAAGGACTGTCGCTGGTATTTTTCTCTGATCTGCTTCTGCAGATAAACTGAAAGACATCATTTTCTTATAAAAATTGTTCCATTCATTTTAATTTGAAGTCAGCTGTTCTTTCTGACTTTCCGAGTTCTTATATTCTTCTAAGTTGATTTGTGGGCAATCCTTTCTCTTACCAGGCGCTAGGAACAGCTGAAATGATTGCTGATATGGTGTTGGGAAATCCTTCTATAGTAGATGCAGCACCTTTTGCTCTGCTAGGCCGGTGCTTCCACTAAATAGTGAGCCCAATGCCATGATTGAGCATTAATAAAGCCGAAATTTGAATGCCCTCCACCCTGAAGGTCACATCACATTCTTATGTTACTGCTACATGATGTTGCATTTTGGTTATAGCTTTTCGTTCTATCATTTCAGTGCAATAACTGAATAATGGGAAATTACAACTGTTTATACTGGCATGTGGATTTCTCAACAGAGAATGTAGCAATGATAAGTTGATGAATTGGCTCTAGGATGCAATTCACAGGTTTTGAATGAACAGAGATGTAGCTTCTATAGATAGAGACAAGCTAGAACTGTTCCAGCAGAAGATTCATCTTCCCAGCTCTCCAACCACATGGCTCTTATGTAAAACTAAAATAGCAAAATGCTTTTGCTGTGGTTGATTTCCTTATGGATTTGGTGCTTGCAATGCTTCATTTTGAGTTCTATCTGTTCTAGCTCATGCATATGTGCATTTGGGCTCATTTGTTTAGGAATATTTTGCTTGTTGTTGTGTGTGGAGTGGGGTGGGGGTCGGGGTGGAGAGCTGAATTTGTGCAGTTCAGTTGGTTCAGGTTGATCCTAGCTTTATGGGTCAATTTCGGCAAAACCCAAGTCGACCCATCTATGAATATATTTTTAGCCAAACCACTCAAGCCTGAGGAGTTGAGCAGGTTACACTTTTGTGAGATAATTTTACCCTTGATTTAGAGGGTGTTTGGATTGGCTTAAAAGTTGGTCAAACCTACTTTTAAGTCAGTTTTTGACTTCTGGAAGTGTTGAGCAAATATAAAAAATAACTTAAAATAAGTCAAACATGACTTAAAATAAGTTAGGAAGTGTTTGGCAAGGTCAAAAAATGACTTAAAATAAGTCAAAAACCAAAAGTAGGTCTCCCCCTACTTTTTATTTTTTGACTTAAAAGTCATTTCAGTTTGACTTCTTATTTTTGACTTAAGAGCTACTTTTTAGCTAAAGACTCATCTTTCAAGCTGTCCAATCCTGTAACCTTATTCTGTATAAAATAAAAAGAAAAATGTTCTTCATGTGGTTGTGTTTCTCATGGATAAAATGCTCTCAATGTTTATTTGGAGTTTAAGATTTTTTATTTCACTTTAATTTGTCAAAATAGTACTTGCTGTGTGAACTATAAGCATTAGGAGATGGTTAAGGCTCTTCCGTCTGTCCTTTATTATTTTTTGTAAGTATTTACACTTTCTTATACTAGAGGCCTTATTAGACACTCATCGATAGAGTATTTTATAATAGTGATTCACATGGATATGCTATTAGGTATCCCTATAGCTGTGATACCCTGACATGATTTAACATTGGAGACCGCAGGGCGCAGAAGCTTGTATGGTATATTGGAGGGGCCTTGTCTGTTCTTAAGTTTGAGATCTGCATTTCTTTCCACTATCCTTTTATCCACTTCGTTCAGTTCCTCGGCAAATTGCTCAAACCTTTGCTTTACCCATACATCATCTATCCAATTTGGAGATCGTTGTTGACCCAAGTATACTTCATCAGATGTAGGCGCCGAGAGTACCTCTAATAGTGCCATATATAGGGTGATTTCAGACCTGTTGGGTAACATCTTGAGGAAGAACTTATCTGGGTCATGGAGAAACTCTGCAAACTCTTTTGTCCCTTCCATTGGGATGAAATTCTGACATTTGATTGGGCAATTTAGTGGATGACCCACGTATTCATATTGTCCAAAGTTAACTGAAGCATGAAGACCTGAAGATATCCATATAAGGGTTGTGAGAGCCTCTACTAGGTCAGAGAGAGTAGTCATTGGGTACCACCATGTTTCATTACACTTGTCTCCATGGCCAATTTTCTTAATCTCCGACCACCATTCTTGGATCTCATGGTCCGATCTCAGGGAATTATCATCCTTGTAAAAATGTAGACAATAGTCATTTACCCATCTCTTGGTTGCTACCCAAATTTCTAGTCCATCTGTACCATATGGATAATCTTCAAAGAGAAGCTGAACGCCAGCCAGGCAATCTGGGTTATGGAAAGCCATACCTCTGCGAGTTTTGTTAATGTGTTATTTTGTAGTGGTAATAGTAGCTATAATGTACATAAGCAGATTTAGGGGTGATGGAGAAAAATGTTTTCAATTATTTATTTTATCCAAAAAAAAAGGAGGAAAATGTTTTCATATTTACTTTGGGAATCATTCTGGATCATTTGTCATGTATGCTTTAATATAGAATTAGGTGATATATGGTACTAATATACAAGGTGGAAGATAGCGTATGAAGATAGTGTTTTCTAGTGATAGTTCTGAGTATGAAAAGTTAGTAATAGTGTCTAGTTGTTGGCCTCAAGCATGGATTTGGAGTAAGAATTGGGATATCTCTAAAAGATGATGAAGTAAGAACTGGGGGTATCTTTAAAAGATGATGACTTCCATTAGAGGTGGGACATCACTAAAAAGCTATGTTGCTCGGACTCTTCTAAAATGTCAATGGGTGCGTGTTGGATTCGTCAAAAGTAGTGTATTTTTGGAGAATCCGACACTGGTGCGGCATTGAAAGTGAAGAGTCCGCGCAACTTAGCTAAAAAGAAGACGATTTTCACCTATAAGTGGAAAAAGTAGTTCTCTTTCTTTTGATGGAAATTTTTTCTTGGAGAAAGCATTTTCAACAATTTGAGATGACTAACATTGAAAAATAATTTCATGAAGACACATATTCCGTATACCAAACAATTTGTTAGGTCCAGTTCATATCTCCTGCTAGCATACCTTTTCAGTAAATCACCAGGGAGGCTTTGTTCATCAAATCTCCATTCCTTATAGAGTGAAGAAGATAGCTCCATAGAGACTTCACCAGAATAAAGGGTCTTCTCAATGATTCCTCCACCTTTTAAGACAGTACTTCGAGCCAATGCATTAATATGCATAGTGTCCTTGAAGTGAGGATTCAATAACCTGTGAATCGGGTGCATAACACTCAACTGCCTTCTGGTGGCAATAATGAATGGCTCTACAACAGCATGAGTTTTTAGCCTACAATTTCATATACCCATGAATAATGGAAGTAGTCAAATTTGGAAATTCAATGACATGGCAATTGCTACATGATTTTTAGTAATTTTACCAATGGCTGATTAGCTGATGATAACCAGAATCATTTACCCCCACATGAGCTTTAGCAAACTGCCATAAGGCTGCCTCTGATCCATTGCCCCCTGGACGAAATACCCTGTGAATCTCAGTGCCAGGTGAAAGCCCTGGTAAACTTAGTTCTATAGCAAGTGGCTTTAGCGTGGCATCGTCCTTTAAGAATAGTAGAGTCCTGGACGCATAGGCACACACATCATTTTTGTTTATTTTTCCTAAAAATGGCATGAGATAGTTGTGGTGGTCCAAGATGAAAATCCTCCATTGGTTCATTGCCTGCAAAATTGAACTGAACTTTTTATGAAATTTTCTATGTTTGTTGAAGCTCTTTCCAGCAACATTCATGGATATTATCTTTTCTCCATCGTGGTCTTTGGATGATGTGTCATGGGTATACTCTATGCTAAATTCCTTCAAAATGACCGTGTAATTAGTCTAAACATACTTACTTCTTGAAGAGTGAGGCCATCAAGGTTATGTTCTATGTGTGATCGTCTTATTGAACTCCATATTCCATTCTTGCTTTTTGGTGGAAAAGCCTGTGATGTCAAAACACATCCAACAAGATTTGAAACTTATAACACACTGTTACTGAGATACAACCAAGAGTAATTTTAAAACATAGTCAGAAGTAGGGTAAATTTGGACTCATTTTCTCAAAGAAAATTTGTGTACGTGCACCCCAACCCCCTCATGTTGGAACTCCATTAATGGAAGGGGAAATATGAGACGATTTGCTAATGGTAAGGATATGAATGGGCTACAAGTTTTGTCAGAGTACAATCTTGAGCAAATTTAGATAGTACAAGGGGATTAGTCAAACACAATCTATTAATCAAATACTAGAAACAACACTTCTGAAATCTTATTTTTTGGTTAATATAAGATGTGGACTCATAAATAGGTATGTGTTGTTTTATAATTATCCATCTAATCCTCTTATTTCTCATAAGGGAGAATACATAAAGACTCCCTTAAACTACTCCATGATTTTTTTTTTAAAAAAAAACACTTAATTTTGCCGAGGGCCTATGTACCTTCTATAGTTGTTCAAAGTGGTATTTCTACCCCTTTCCAATCCATGTGGAATTTGCAGTGCTTGCACAACCGTTCAGTGTGCGTGAAAAGCTCCTAAATTATTGTAATTTACAATTTCTTATATTTTTCAACTCCTCATTTCCTTTTTCTCTTCTCCCACCGACCACCTCCACCTACCCTACCACCAGTGTAGCACCAACAAAATCCACTCCTCCAACTCCTTCTGGTTTTCCTCATCAGATTACCACCCCCAACTGCTTCATCCCCCCCATCCCTGCGCCGCCCCCAAGTTTCATCTCCATCACCTACCATAACTTCACATGTTCCACCAAATTGTTACTAAAATTCATATTTTCAACGAAATCTATCGAACATGTGCTTGTTCGAAACAGTTTTTGACCTCTCTATTGGAAATCTCAGGTTTCTGATGGGAACGTCCGTCAGTAAAATATATTAAGGATATGCAATCAAAATATCATCTCTTTGAAACTCCACAAATTCTTTATCTTTTCATCTCTTTTTTTGTATTTTTTTCCCCTTTGCTAATTTTTTGATTTTTGTAACTTGTCAATACTAAATCAAGACACTATGAGAAGGAAGCAAATGAAGCAAATTTACAGACAACATGCTTTTCTGGTTCTTCCTCTAACACCACACGATCATCAACCAAACTCTTACATGACATTTATAGGAAATTCATGCCATCTAAGATATGGGAAAAAATAATAATCAGGTTTTGGGGTAAGAAGAAGAAATGGGGGAGTTGAGGGTGCCTCTCTTAGTGAATAAAGAATAAAGGATGAAGAAGGAATTGGTTTTGGGGGAGGGACGTCTGATATAAAAAAGTAGTAGTGGTGGTAGTAACTGCTTAGGGGGGTGTCTTGGAAGAAGAAGACGGAATCTGGGGGATAAGATAAGAAAAAATATGAATAAAAAGAAAAATATGATAAAGGGGTATTTTTTTATGAAGTCTGATATATACTAGATGGGAATACAGGAGGTATATAGCTATTGCTGCATACTAGTTGGGCATAGGTTTTAGTCTTGTTAGTGGACTTATAATATTATTGTTATTATTACTGTTATATATATATAACTTATTTTTCACTTTTATTTTAATTGGTAGGATGATAACATGAGTTGAGCTTAAATGGAGAAGTGGAGATTCATTTAGCTGACAATACTTGTTTGGGACTGAGGGGGAGTGTTCTTGTTGTTTGCCAGTGGGTGTACCACAGTATACCAAAAATCTGGTTGTTTCGTTTGTGTGGTAATAGGTTCATTTCGAACAAGTCCGGGGATTGAGGGTTTTGGGGTGGGCAGTCGGTGCATAGGACTGTTGCAAAGTTTAGATGTTTTTTTGAATATGAGACTAGCTTAGGGAGATCTTTATGTGTTCTCCCTTCTCATAAAATTCATTCATTATCTTCATGAGAAAGCACATATCGTTAGTATTAGATCTATATTTGCATTCCCTAGTAAGAAAATATGAAGCTTCTGGTTACGCTTATCATAATTCTGTTAAGAATACACATCATACCTGCAAACACTGAATTACAGTTGCATTAATTCCTGCAAGCATCTGGCGCCCAAACTCCTCATCATCCTTCCACGCCAATTCGTTCCCTGTGCATGAGATAATCCAGACATGAAACAAAACTTGTCTTGGAGAAGGAAGATTCAATGACCTTATATTCATAAAACCAGCATCACCTGCAAATAACTGAGGCATTGGAAACTTTGTAGTATAATCCTTGATTCCTTGTCCAATCCGCTTCAAAATCTCTTTTGGTAGATGAGCTTCCAATTTCTTTATCATCCATTCTTCCACCCCTTGGCTTTTCTTCCCTGAAAATAGCTCTTTGATCTCATTGAATGACTTGAATTGGTTGGTTTCTTCTCTTGACACAGAACCCCCCTGAGAAACTACAAAGTGCAAAGTTGCCTGGATCACTTTCTTCACAAACTCTGATTGTTTCTGGGGGCTAAATCTTTCATCCGGAGGGATGCAGCTGTCTATCTTGAACATTATCCCCTTCACATTTTCTGTTTGAAGAGTAACAGTTTAAGAAGAAGAATAACACAGTCCGTATGATTTCTGTGACCAGAAAGTTATATTAGAAGGGAGAAAATTTCTTGCCTGAGTGAATATGTGGTTCACCAGTTTTTCCTCTCCTTGGATATGGATAGTGAATTGAACCTCCTAAAATAGGTCTTTCCCCTCGCTGAGGATCACTGAGATCATTATAGAAATCATAGTCATAAGCCCGATGCCATTCTCTAATTCTCCCTGCAGTTCCATCTCCTCTCAATGTTTCAAGTTCTTGTTTCCTCAGTTGCAGCAGACCATTTGGTGTTTGGCTTGGAAGATAACACTAAAAATCATAAGATGGTCAAAGACACTACATATCTGTTGCTGAAAGATACTACATGTTATGAGAAATGCTTTACTCACAGTATTTGAGAAGAAAATCCTTTCCTTTTGCATTAAATGATTGGGATATATCCAAGAATTGCATTCAAAATGAACCATTTGTTTGAATTCAACTTGGAGAGATAGTGATTGAAGAAAAAACTTGTCTTTGTGCTGGTTCCAGATGACAAAAGCTCCTGGAAATCCAAAATCTCGGTCAGCCTCAAATGTCAATTCATACTTAATACATGTGTTGCCATTAAGCTTGTTGTGGATACGTTTCCCATGATTCAGATGCACTTCTTGACTCAGCTTTCCTTTCCCCGTACCTATCCAAATGGAAGAAGGAACAGAAGCAAGTCTATCGTAAGTGATAGCAAAAACTAGTTGTCATAGTTATACACACATATATATATATATATCAAGTTAGCTCACTTGAGTCATTCAGACTATATAATTGAATACGAATAGGTTTTGCAAGGCCTGACTTTGCATGAGTATGTTGAATAATGATTTCTCCTTTAATGGACTCTGCATGTTTCTTGCTTTCAGACAATTGAGCCTTGACACTTCCTTGAAACTTATTCAAGCAATCAATCATCCTTGAACGTTGTCTCGTATGTACCATGGCTGGTGCCCAAATAGTATCTGAAATTTTCTGATCATCCACTTTATAAATGTGATACAGAGAAAGGTAATGTGATGAGATGAATTTACAAGATGAAGAAAGACAGTCATAACTTGAGTTTTTAGCATTGCATCAGATTCATTGCCTTGCTTTGAGGTTTTCTTGCTAGTGCTCCACCAGATTCTTATATGCTAAAGCACTAAAACTTATTTTACTAGAGGTATGCCTTTGAGTCCTACCAAGTTCCCATTTCTATGGGTTCAACATATAATAATATATATACATTTCAATTTTTTTTAATTAGTCTAGTGTTAAAGAATTTATAGGCCTCTGCATATAATGGATTGTGGGAGTAGAATGAGTACAATAGGATAAAACATATTTCATGTTAAGTATTTAAAGGTCCTATTGTTAGGTCAAAATTAAATCTTTACTATTTTATCACAAGAAATATAAAATAAAGTATTCAAAATCAGTTTCTATTGTTAACTTGACTAAGCAAATGTGCCGCGCGTTGCGTGGATTTTAAAATATAATAATATTTTAATTTAAACTAACTAATATGAATTATTATTGAGTAATAGAAGTGTATTTAAACCATTGTTAATGTTTTCTTCAACTAAATGAATCAAAGACAAACTGAAAGAAGAAAATAAAAAATAAAGTACTTGAAAAGTATTATATTTTTGAAACTCCGAAACATTTTTCACACTTTGCATATTTATACTACTTATAGAACAACTAAAAAAGAAAGAAGTCAAATTATTACCTTGAAAATGCAGCTTCATAACCAAAATAATATTTAATAGCAGAAGTCAAATTTTTCTCTTTGAATTCGTTTGTAACTAATCTCATACTTATTGGGAGATAATGAATTTGCATCATATATAATTACATTGAACAGTTACAAAGTATTAATACATCTTTTCTAGACTAGAAGGTAAATGCAATTAGACGTAACTATTCAAGAATAAAAACATATTTCAAATTAAGCTAAAGAAGTAATAATATAGGTAAGAAAATAGACAAAAAAATGTACCCTTCGGGGTGGCCCAGTGGTTTGGACTTGGGACTTCCATGTTGGAGCTCTCAAGTTCGAAATCCCTTGCCAGCGATAGCATGGGATTTGCCTTCTGGGTCAAGCTCGTCGCACCGGGCATGCCTAGTGCGGGTTACCTCTCCTATGTGGTTTGCGAGCTATTGCATAGGAGCGGGGGTTTTACCCTATGCGCACCCAAAGGGTAGCAGCTGCGAGTTTCCCTTGTCATCAAAAAAAAAAAATAGACAAAAAATGTAGAGTGATAAGATAGAAAAGTTTTCTTATTCTTCCAAGTATATTCAAGTGTTTCTTAAATCTTCAAGTGCATAACATAATCTTCAAGACCTGTATTTATATTGTTACATAAAGACATATAAAGGATAACAATAAACATGACATTAGTTCTTGAGAATGTGAAGATTAAGGGGTGTGGACGATAAAAAAGGAGGTGGTGGAGGTGTGAGTTTATTACACATAATGGTGGAATTACATCTTGAAATTATGGACATCTACATTAATATAACATATTTACAATAAAACAGATTAATCAACAATTATATAAATAGTAACTACATTAAAAATGAGGAGAATTACAATAAAACATTGATTATTCAACAATTATATAAATATTAACTACATTAAAAATGAGGAGAAAAACTATCAAATGCCCAAAAAAAAAGGAGAAAAAAGATAAATAGGAATGAAGATCATAGATATGCGTCACATCACCTTGTCTACATTTAGCTTTATGATATATATATATATATATATATATACACACATAGATATAGATTAAATAATCAAATAAATGGAGGAATAATAATTGTCATTTTCTTTTTTATATAATAAGAAAATACCCACAAGGAAAAAAAACTGATGAGACTTTTAATTTTTCAAATTATGGAAATTGAGTGGAGTAGTAAATTTTTAGACATTCAATTTTGTACATTAAAGAATAAAATAAATGGAGGAGTAGTGATTATCATTTTTCTTTTTTATATAATATAAAAAATAAAAAAATATTTGGCATGTGAAGAGTCTTTGATATACATAAATGTTTCTTCATTAATATAATATTCATTTATAATAAATTAATAATACTTTCACAATAAATTAAATATTTTAAATATGAAAAAGGGACAAAAAAAAAGAAAAAGAAAAAGAAAAATGGGAATGGAGATCATATAGAGGTGCCACATCACCTTCTCTATGTTTCTCCTTTATATATATATATATATTTTATCCTAATCTATGTGCAATGAGAATATATACTTCAAAGACATCAAACATTATTCTAACAATTTCTCCTTCGTATAATGAAGATTAATAGCATATAAGACGTGTGTTGAATTGAAATTTATGCTAATTAATTAAATTTTAAATTCACAGATCAATCTAATACCTAGTATTAAAAATATTAACTCTACTTTTAATATAATTTACAAAGCATGTCGCAACCTCTTTAGCACATTCCTCTCTCGTTCAACCCTGCAAAATAAGATGATATTCATTTAATCAAGGGAAAAGGTCCTGATTTACCCCTAAACTTTATGATTTAGAGCTGATATACCCTCCGTTTAAAAAATGGCTCCTATATGCCCCTGCCGTTATAGAAATGGCTCATATATGCCCTTTTACTTAACAGAAATTTTTTTAATAAATTAAAAATTAATTTTTTTTACTTTAATTTAAGAAAATGTCATGTGGCTTTTAAAATACCCTCTAATTGGAAAAGGAGATAATTTAAAAGCTACATGACAGTTTTTTAAATTAAAGTAAAAAAAATTAATTTTTAATTTATTAAAAAAATTTCTGTTAAGTAAAAGGGCATATATGAGCCATTTCTATAACGGCAGGGGCATATATGAGCCATTTTTTAAACGGAGGGTATATCAACTCTAAATCATAAAGTTTAGGGGTAAATCAGGACCTTTTCCCTTTAATCAAATATAATTTCATAAAATAAGAATTTTAAAAAAATGAATTTCAATGATCAATAAAAAAATTATAATCAAATTAATATGTACGACATAAAAATAAACTATCTTTTAATGCAAAGAAAACTTTGAGAGATGAAAAAATGGGCCATTCCTTTGATTTACTATAAATCTTTTTTTATTTTATAGATTTTTGGATTTGTTTAGCCTTTTTAAAATATGTTGTAGGTTTTATACTTTAGTAATACGTATAACTTAATACTGAAAGCTAATATTAGGATTCTGTTTTAACATATCAACTTAGTATGTAGATTATTAGAAACATATCAACACAAAAATAAAAAATAAAAATATTTACAAAATCAAAATTTTCAGAGTATTAACTTTGTAAATTTTTTAGGAATCACACAGTGTATGAAGCAAATTACATTCTATTTCTATCTTTTTTCAATTTACAAAATCCCTCAAAATAATGCATCTAGATACATAGCAAACTACCCGACTACATTAAATATAATATATTAGACAACTTGTCTGTTAAGATTTAAAAGAATATTAAACGTAAAATTAAATGTTAGTTCCCCAAATCACGCAAGTCAAATTAATGTCAATCTCTCCCAAATCCTAATAGCTTCAAACAATTCAAATTTAAAATTTTCTTCTCTCATATCTCTCCCAAATCGTAATGATTAAAAAAAAGTCAAAAACAATAGCTGATACATGATGAATATGTCTATTTTGTTGAGACATTCAGGCATTTGGGAAAGCGAGATGAGTTATGAGCGATACAAAAATGATGGAATAATTGTTGGACAAACAGTCTCATCAACTTGGAGAATGCTAGTTGTCCCCATGGAAACTGTCCATACCTCGTATCTTTAACCATTATGAAATCATGCTATTTGTCCCCATGGAAACTGTCAGTACCTCCCATCTTCAACCGTTATGAAATTGTCAATAGATATCGGTGTATCACCAAGTTGCGAAAACATGAATATGTGGATAAAGTATAGAATTGCCATTTGAACGACATCCTGATTGTTATGTCATTCACCTATCTAATATCGTTGAATCAACATCCTTCCTTACACTTGTTTTGCGCCAGGGAAGTACCTTTTAAAAAACTTGCTCGTAGTGAATTCTGAATATTTAAAACAATGTTTTTGACAGCGAAAGGCGACAAAAGGCAACAAGAACCTGCCTCGCCACGAGGCGAGGGGATCGCCTTTTTGAAATGAGGCACCAATTAATACCAAAAATTAATTTTTTTTATTACATATATAAATATCCAAAATCTTAATAGCAATAACATATATTAGCAAATATTTCAATTCAAAAACTAATAGTAGATACTAAATTCTAGAACTTGAATGACTCAATAATTCATAAGACAATTGACAAGCAATACTAGAACTCTAAAAGTCTATTCTTCTACAAGATTATCCAAATATTGAATATCAACATCCTCTTCATCATGATTATATTGCTCACTAGTCACTATCATTGAAAACATAGCACTCAACTACTCACTACAACTGAAAAACAGAGTAGAGCAGAAGAAGAAAAGAAGAGAAGAACTAGAAGAGAAGAAGAGAAGAAGAAGAAAAGAACTGAAGAAGAAAAAAGTCTCGTACTTGAGCTGAGCAGCAGTCGCGAAAAAGGTCTCGAAGGGGTCGCGACTCGCGAAAAACTGAGGAGAAGAGGAACGCAGGTTTTGTGAAGGTGAAGGTTTGCAAAAATACCCCCAATTTTTTTAATCTTGGCTTTTAATTATTAAATCAGACATTTTAAAAAAATGATTAAAGGGTGAAGCTAGTTGCCTCGCCATGTCGCTATAGCTCACCATTTTTAAATTGCTTCGCTTCGCTGGAGATAGGTTATGGTGCCTCACCTCGCCTTGTCACCAAAGGTGAAAGGTGAGCACCTTAAACAACACTGATCTAAAATCATCATAATTGCCTTGCATTTCAGTCTGATTATGATGACAAATTCTTTGATACTAAAATACAATATTCCTATTTGCATGACGAATGTGAAGCTCATTGGTGTTGTCCTGCTCCAACTCAAGAAGCAACAAATACTTTGTAATTTGACCTTGATAGCTACAATTAGGGATGTTGAGGTATTGACCCAAATATAATTTTTTTGAATAACTCAATACCTTTAACTCCTATGGACAACTTTAAATCATCTTAAAACTCATGTTGTAAATAGAACTAAACCTTAATGAGTAGGCTGAAATTTATTTTATAACGTATTTCATAGACTACATTGAAAAAAATATGAACAACAATAAAATAATAAAATATACTTGATACATACTGACTAAGACCACTTTGCGACTAAAATGTATCATATATCTGTATCTTCTGATACACATGCCTCCAAATTACAGTACGATATTCATGATACATTTTATAACTTGATACAATGTAAGTGATACATTAATGTATAATTTATGTATCAATTACTTCTGTATTGAACATTATAACAATTACTCAAAGATTGAACAAAATTAGGGTTTTATATATCAATACAATAAATTTAAATCGTGATACATTGCATTATAAAGGTATTATTGTATGGGTAATGTATCAGAACATTGAAACAACTAAAAATGATATATTAAAAATTCAAATAAAGTAAATACACCGAAAATCTATACCTTAGTTAGCGTAGGGCGAGAAATTATAAATCCAACTTTTCTAACCCTTTTTTTGAGGATTTTTTCGACAGTCACTTTAGAGGACGAAGGTATATCCTTCTTCTCCTTCTCCTTCTCCATGCTCTGATTCGTCATTGATAATGGATCGTGTAACCGTTTGGATATGTTTTCAGTCAAATCATCATCGTCAGAATCATAAACACGATCAACATTAGGTGAGGCTAACTGGGTAGTCGCAATACTAACATGTGTATCATCCATATGTATCGGAACTTTGTAGATGAAAAATAATAATTAAAAAATTGAACAAAAAAAGAAGAACGGTAAGTTGAAGAAGAAGAAAAAGTACCTATTGAGAAAGTTGAAATCGATTGATCAGAGAGAGAACAAATTTAAAATTAAAAAATGTAATGAATGAAGTAACTGCTGAGATTGAGGGAGTGAAAATAGGAAGAGATTGATGGGGTGAAAATAGGAAGAGAGAAACGTGTATGTGGGAGTTGAAGAGTTATGTATCCGGATGAGTGTGATTTTAGAGGAAAAAGATAAATTTTTGTAATATTTTGAAATGGTAGGGAATAATATAAAATATGGTAAAAAAGGATGAGTAGTTAGAATTTTTTCCTTTTTTCTAACAATTGCTTCTTTGTTTTGTAGCATTGTTGAATTGTAAAATTTAAAGAAAAACGATCTAACTACATATCCTTTTGGCCATATTTTCTATTATTTCCTGCTATTTCAAAATATTACAAAAATTCATCCTTTTCCTCTAAAATCACACCCATCCGGATACATAACTTCTTAACTCCACATCTACGTTTTTCTCTTCCTATTTTCACTCCATCAATCCTTTCCTATTTTCACTCCCTCAATCACAATAGTTACTTCATTCGTTACATTTTTGAATTTCAAATTTGTTATCTCTCCGGTCAATTGATTTCAACTTCTTCAATATGTAGTTTTTCTTCTTCTCCAACTTACCGTTCTTCGTTTAATTCTATTTTTTTTATTCTTCATTTACAAAGTCCTGATACATATCCAGTTAGCTTCACCTAATGTTGATCGTGTTTATGATTCTGACGAGATGATTGGACTGAAAACAGACCCAAACGATTGTACGATCCATTATCAATGACGAATCAAAATGTGGAGAAGACGAAGTCGAAAAAAGAGGTAATCTTCGTCTTCTAAAGTGATTGTGGAACCCCCACCCCCCCAAAAAAAGGTATAAAAATTGAATTCGTAATTTCTCACCTTACACTACCTAAGGTATAGATTTTGTTTCAATGTTCTAATACAATTTTCATACAATAAATCTTCATAATGCAATGTATCATGATTTAAATTTACTGTGTTGATACATAAAATTCTATTTTTGTTTAATCTTTGAATAGTTGTTATAATGTTCTATACAAAAGTAATTGATACATACATTATAGCTTAATGTATCACTTACATTGTATCAAGTTATAAAATGTATCATGAATACTGTACTGTAATTTGGAGGCATGTGTATCAGATAAAAACACATGATGTACCTGATACATAAATAAAACATAATCTGTCATTTACATTATATCAAGTTATAATGAGCACCAGATACAAATATGTGATATATTTACTTTATATCAAGTTGTAATCTGTATAAGATACAAATTTGGATCCATATGTATAAGATACACATATATGATACATTGTAGTTGTAAAAGTGTCTTAGTCAGTATGTATCAAGAACATAAATTTATTATTTTTAATTGTTCATATTTTTTCAATGCTATCTATGGTAAAACAAATTTCAACCCACTCATTAAAGTTTGATTCCACTTACAACATGAGTTTTGTAGATGATTTCAAGTTGTCCATAGAAGTTGAATGTATTGAGTTATTCAAAATAAATATGTTTAGGTCATATCTCAATATCTCTAATTGTAACTATCAAGGCCAAATCACAAAGTGTATGTTGCCTTTTGAATTGGAGCAGGACAACACCAATGAGCTTCACATTGGTCATGCAAATGAGAATATTTTACATTTTAGTATTAAAGAGTATGTCGTCATAACCGGGCTGAAATGCACATGCAATTCTAATAATTTTAGATATTTGAAATTCACTCCGAGCAGGTTGTTTGAAAGGTACTTTCCTGGTGCAAAAACAAGTGTAAGCAAATGATGTTTGGTTCAACGATTTCAGACGGGCGAATGAGATAACAACCAAGATGCCGTTCAAATGATAGTTCTATACTTTATCCATATGTTCGTGTTTTTGCAACTTGGTGATACATCGATATCTATTGACGATTTCATAATGGTTGAAGATGGGAGGTATGCACAGTTTCCATGGGGACAAATGGCATTCTTCAAGTTGATGAAACATTGAGGCAAGAGTTCACATTGACTAAATAGATGTATCAATAAGTCGGCATGCCCTATGCACTCAATGTATGAACTTATGAATGTGATTCTGAAATTAATGAAGAAATTGCGATCAAAGAGAAAAATTATACTTCAAGGATATGCAACTGGCGAGTCATGGTTGTCACGCAATAATTTGAAATATTTATGACTAGCATTTTTATCAAATGTAAGGTTCATATTCATTGTTTTAAATTGGAATAAAGTCTTTATTGTTGTAAAACTAAAGCAAATAAGACAAGAAATATAGTAGATGAAAGCAATAGAAATAGGGAGACAAGAGATTCGAGTTTTTTTTAATTATTCTAAGTCTTCAAGTGTATACAATATGAACCCTTATGCCTCTATTTATAGTGTAACATAGAGGCATACAAAAGGTTAGTCATAAACATGACATTAGCATGAATATAATGGAGGAGGTTATGGAAGTGAAAGGTTACAAGAATAATGGTTATAAAGTTGGAGGTTATGGAGGTTATGGTTATCTTCATAATGAAGGAAAGTAATGAAGATAATGGGTGAGAGTAACTTCTTGGTGTAATGGACATTCACACTATAATATTTTATAACACTCCCCCTTGGATGTCCATAGATAATATGCCTTGTTAAAACCTTACTAGGAAAAATCCTATGAGAAAAAAATCCTAGTGAAGGAAAAAGTGTACACATATCTTTTAATACGCTTTGAATGTTGCCTCGTTAAAAACCTTACCAGGAAAACCCAATTGGGATAAAACCATGGTTAAGGAAAAGAGTACAACGCATATTTTTCTGCCCCCCGATAAAAACTTTACTTGATATCTCGGAGACGATGCAATCCAATCTTATATAAAAAATTCTCAAATATTGATGTTGGCAATCCTTAGTGAATAAGTTTACAATATTATCACTTGAATGGGTCTTTGAACGTCTTTCTCACCATTTTGTTAAAGATCATGTGTGAAAAAGACTTTTGGTGAAATATGCTTTGTCCGATCTCCTTTGATTGTATCCTTCCTTCAATTGAGCTATATATTATTTTCGTATATGGTGGCTGAAATATCCTTTTCAAAAGAAAATAACATATTTTTAGAATATGATAGATCATGATTCCAACCAAACACTCCCGACCTAATTCATAGATCAATATTATTTCTGCATGATTTGAAGAAGTGGTTACTAATTTGATTCTTTGAATGCCAAGCTATTATTGTGTCTCCATATGTAAATAAATAATCCATTTGCAACCGAGCTTTATGCAGATCAAATAAATATTCTGCATCTACATAATCAAATCATTTCTGACTCGGAGATTGAGCATTTCAATTTTATTGAACTCGTCTTTTCTTCTGAAAGAAAATCACACATCTTCTATGTGTTGAGTCACTTGCTTTGTTAGTCTCTCGTCATAACTTGAATGATACTATGACAATACCTTCACATAACTTTCATTATGTATATAAAATAATCTTCTAGTATTTGCATAACCAACAATCTGTAAGTGCACCTAGTACACTAATACATGGCATTTTAAATCATTTTCATGAGATAAAAAAAATTCTTTCTCTGCATTAAGCAGTCTGAGAACCATTGGGTACTCAATGAAATTGCTTTAAGACCTTTTAAATCCTTCAAGGATTTTCATATAACCTTCATCGTCTAGTTAGACATAATAATCATTCATTATACATATTCAAGTATTTTATCTATTGCTAGACAGAAACAAGTTTCATTGCATCCACCACTGGAGTATATATCTCTATTTAATAATGTTAGGATTTTTGTGAAAATCCGTTATGCCCCGAGGCACAAACCACACTTTATATCTTACGGTTATACTTTCACACAATGATTCATTTGTACCACACTGACATTATATTTTGATCCATCAACTATAAGATCAAAAACATCACTTTTCTAAGTGAAACAAAATATACTTGAATAGTGCCAATCATTTATCTGCCCACACTATATGACAGATTCGAATTTAAGATCATGGCAACCATTTATAGCATTGAGTGCTACTTCATATCAAAGATACCGTCGACGGTCATTTTGATATCGATTTCAATACGACATAACTTACCGAGATCTCTTCATTTTTCATCATTTTCAGGTACGTGAACCTTTGCCAGGGTTTTATGAAGTGTTATGTCATAGTCCTCTTTCAAAGCACTTACCTCATTATCATGACCATTTTGATAATTTGCTCATCTCCTTCCTCAAGGAGTTTTACGTTTGGAATCGATTGGTCTATCACGCTTCTGGCGTACCATAGACTCCAAGGACTATTTATTGGAGCATTTTCAGCTTAATTAAAATATTGAGTTAGCAAATACATCTGCTAAATTATTTGCAACATTTTGCAAATGAGTTCACATTTTTTTTAACGAGGATCTAGATAATTCATCCACACATAATTTTTAGCTTCTAAACATATCTCCCCCTAATGTTAGGAAATCTAACATTTTCCCCCAATCTCATTTGGGGATCCATCTTTGTGCGTGGTGGAGCAATAAAATCATATGTGCACACAACAAAAAAATTTAGATGAAAATTATTTGGTTCAGGACCCTGAACCAATTGTGATGGGAGAGCCTTGTTAGCTTGATGCATACACGTTAAATAAACTCATCTAATACCAAATTTTATTTGAGAGATTTGTTCTCATAATCAATGGTCTAGCTATAATTGGATGCAAACAATTTCTGCTAAACCAACCAGTATTATCAACATAATTTTATAGTTTGGAACTGTGCTCTTAATTTAACAATTTGAGCAAACAACCTTACCAAAACCAATTTGTAAGTTGATACAAATGCACATGTGACCATACCATAGATGCATCTATTAAATCATAATAGTAAGCGGTCCACATGGCAGGTGAACGGGCCCATATTCACCTTTTTATATGTTTCAAATAATTTCAGTAGATACAATCCCAACCTTAGCTGGTACAATGATCATTTTATTATGAGAACAAGCAACACATGAGAATTCTGGAAGAATCTTTTATTTCTTGAACATATAACCACATGAATTATCAATTCTTTTGCATCACATTTGAACCGAAATGGTCAACCGATTATGCCAACTGATATTTATTCTAGTAAACTTCTAGTTTCCTTTTGCATGCGATTCCATCATCATGCCTATATTTGTATACAACAAACAAGAGAAAGGCAAGTAACCTTTTATGTAAATATTCATAACCCGCTTTGATTATAGTAATCTGAAGATATTTAATCTTTCAATAATTTACAGTCTCAATATAATATTTTTTTTCAATTCCTTCAAAACTTAAAAAGTTTCTTTTGAGACTTACTACAACCTCAATATTATGAACTATTTTCATTTTTGAATAGTAACATATTAGTTTTTCTGGAACTCTTAATTAAGTTTGTGTACTGCCACAAATTTCACAACACCATTCTTATGGTGACCATCTCCTTCAAGTAGAAAATTATTATTATTGTCATGGTTAAAATTATTACATGCAAGACTTAATTTTTGACAACTAATGACAAATTTGTGTTGCCACACAACAACATTTATTTTGGTCATGACAACAACCTTTATAGAAAAGAATTATGTCTTTCTTTTGTCCTCCAATAGTTCATAATAAAACATCCACAATATTTGTGTAGTACTTAAAGTATATGACTAAATGACCATTTATGTCAAAATATCTCTTTTCAATCTCTCAAACCTCCCGTAGAGGTGAGATGTGACATTTATCCAACAATACATGAACATGTTTTTATCCATAAGAACACAAGTCACATTTTCTTTATGAAATGGACCATAACCATTTGAACATGCTCAATAAGTTTTTATTAGAAACTCATTGTCATGCTTTCACATTTATTAAATTTATGTGACTCACCTCAACATCACTTTAAGAGGTCAAATGTACTACCACTTTGTATTCCTTTATTTTGATGGAGGATTTACAAAATTTTTAAAATTGGGTTGCACCAAAAACAATGTGGCCAATAACTTTTCATACCACTTTTATGGTTAAAATTACCTTCATATTTTGAAGGATCATCTTAGGAACCCATACTGTTCTTACTTTTAATTACCATAATGATGACCATCAACATTTTACCACTCCCATATTCATATAGTAAATCACTTGTCATTTTTTATACATATTAAACACTGCTACCACATTCACATAAGAGAATGGAGCAAATCAATTGGGTGGATTTCATGACTTTTCACCAAAAGTTCATTATTATGTCTTAGTCATTATCATATTATCACTATAGTGCATTAGGACTTAAACCCAACATAATATTATCATGATGCACCGATACTTTAACTCGTTGTCTTACCCACTTGGTACGATGAAACTCGATTTCATCATCTTACACTCAATCATTGTCTTAATAAATCAAAGCGTTACCAAAAGAGTAATTATCGAAACCCATAAATATAATCCGAATTTGACTTAAAACATAAGAAAAATGAAAAAAAATCAATTATTAGAACAACATGTTAGAATCATGTAAAAGTCCCAAGTTAAAATGAATTAAAACCTTTTAACATTCCTTCTCAATATTGTTACGAAGATTTAACATAATTTACTAACCATTTCAAAATAATCACAAAATAAACTTTGTTAGTACAAATAATATATTAATAAAACAACAGGTAAATGTTTAGATAAAGAAAAATAAAGAGGTACAAAAGTAATCAATACTGATAATCCAATCAATATGTATATGCCACATAACTCAATAACTTATATGTTAATAAAACAAGATCATAAAGAACAATTTCTTTACAAATTATTAACTTACAAAACTAATTTTACTTTTTAAATATATAAGTGATCAAATTAGAAGTTTGCTCAAAGTAAAAGCAACTTGCTGGACTCACATGATTTTGAGATGGTAAGAAAACCAATGATGCATAATCAAAAGTAAAATATAAAATAGATTATATAGTAATTTACCTTGTTTCCGAGAGAAAAATAAACACAAATATTTTTACCTTCTTTATATTTACTTTGCTTCAATCCTTCAATAGTAGAACAATCGTGCTGATAACGTGTTGTAAAACTAAAGCAAAATAAGACAAGAAATATAGAAGATGAAAGCAATAGAAATAGAGAGACAAGAGATGAGAGTTTTTCTTATTATTCCAAGTATTCAAGTGTATACAATATGAACCCTTATGCCTCTATTTATAGTGTAGCATAGAGGCATATAAAATGTTAGTCATAAACATGACATTAACATGAATATAATGGAGGAGGTTATGGAAGTGAAGGGTTACAAGAATAATGACTATAAAGTTGGAGGTTATGGAGATTGTGTTTATCTTCATAATGGAGGAAAGTAATGAAGATAATGGGTGAGAGTAACTTCTTGGTGTAATGGACTTCCACACTATAATATTTTATAACAATGTTTTATTAGTTCTACAATTTACATGTTGCAAAATTTTATGTTCCTAATAATGATAATATTTCCTTCACTTGATGATACATTATGTTTTTATCTGTTAATTTACAATCGTGATTTAGAATGTGTGCACTAATATACAATTAATATCAGAGGAACTGGCGACACTTGATTTGCCTGCAATATTTGGTGTTTCACCTTTTGAACCTTTCACATTGGCTGCCAAGCCCAAGCAAGTGCAATCACAAGAGATTCCCGAATTTGAAGACTTTGCTATAAAACCTCCGGAGCAGTAGTTAAGACGCATTTCTAGTACATCTTCTACACCCTCACCTACAGAAGAAAGAATGTCTATCTATCCAAATCGAAGGTGCATGAAGCAAAACAACTAGAACAATAGGCCGTGCCACCAAAACAATCATTTTCAATTTAAGATTCACCACTATTGCTTCCAATTGCACACGCAAATGTATGTGATCGCGCAAGTAATATAGATTCTTTAAGAAATGAGTTATCATTCCCAAGGGACTTGTCAATTAACTATTTACTAAATTATACTAGTCTAATTATTTATTCAAGAGAGCCAAAAAAAGAAGAATGCAAGAAAAAATAAGAAAATTACTTACGATAGTTGGAAAATCCCAGGGCTGCAGCATGTATTGAATCTCATGTATCATATTATAGGCTTAGAACTAATTTTAGTTGTCAAGTTACTGGTTTATAGGGTTAATTGTATGAGTCGGGCTACACATCTCTAGTCGCCTACTTCAGTTAGCTATCTAACTACATCGTTGAGCGAGGATAAATAGACTAGCTGGTGAACATTTATATTTCATCCTATTTCGTAACCAAACAAGTTGTTCGTACGGGCGTCACTCCTAAACACAAATCACCTCAATCTAATAGGTCGATCGAGCTCTCTATATTCTCTGATCTATCTAATCTCTCCTCTCTCGATTTTAAGATTAGACAATAAATTTATCTTATGGTGCCCAAGCATAAAATACTAAAATAAGAATATAGAAGTAACTTATAATGACAATCAAAAATTAATTCAAAAACCTTATATTCAACATTTATGCTGGCCTTCAATTGTTGTTGCTGCCTGACACGTGCCCAACAGGTAAGTTTCCTATAGCAACTCTAATTCTTCCTTTTGTAATTCATACATTTATATATTATAATATTCAATTTAATTCATTAAGCTGGTTGCTTGATTTTCTTCTTCAATCTTCCATAATTAATTTGTTTAGCTTCAAACTTCTTCAACTTTACCTCAATTTAATCCTACAAATAAAATACACTATTTAGCACAATTCATAAAATTCATGCTAAAAAAGGACAATTATAAATAATAAATGTGAGGCAAATAATAATTAAAATATATATTTTTGGCCTCACATCAACACCCCACACTTAAACTTTTGTTCGTCCTCGAGCAAACTTTAAAGTTCATCTCAAAAATCATACTAGATTTGTCATCACTTTGGTTAAAACTAACAATTAGGTTATATATCAATTTCAAAACATCAAGTAGACTTCTCAATTATGCAAGACATCCAAATAAACAACAAACCTCTAACCTTCGAACCTCAAGGATGGACTTTGAACTCATTAAATTTAAGCTTGCTGCTCCCCTACTCTCATCAAAGAAAGTTAATAAAATCACCTATCCATCATGAAACAAGTGCCCTCACAAAAAGAAATAGTCCACACACTCAATTCAAAAGATTAAATATAAATTAAGGACTTCATATCAAGAACAACTCTTATACTCACAAAGAAAATTGAGATGTATGCATAGAACCATATGCTTGCCCATTATGTACATCTCTACTAATTAAGCATGCTTGAATAGAATCAAATAGGACTTTAACGGGTTGTAATGTAGGCTAAGGGACAGGTAGGAAAACTATATAATAGTGACTTACACTTCCTTAAGCACTTTGCACTTGAAGACTTCATCACCCATTATTTTCTTCTCTTTATTCTCAACCCTTTCTTCAACAATTATTTCACAAGTAATTCTCATCATCTCAAGAATGCTTCAAATTTTTAATTTTTTAATTTTTTTTTTAAAAGTTTTCCTTCATAATAGTCACCCTCAACTTACGTATTTTACATGCATTAAGGTGCACGATGTCCTTGGAAGGACCAGGGCCATCATCAAGGTAACTTCTTTTGTTCATTTTTTTTTTCACATCACATTCTTTTAAAGAGGGATTTTTAAGCAATTTGTAGCTATCATTGATTACCTTTTCACTCAATCATCCTTTTTTCTCAGAATTGATAATTAGAATAAGTCTATGTTATAATGCTCAAGGAAGCAAGGTGCAAAAACTAGAGATTCAACAAATAGTCAAGGACAAAATATGGCTACCAACAAAAGGCAACAGGCTCAAAAGGCTAACTTGTGATATAATATCTGAAAAGACTAAAATTACCAGACAAATCAAAGAAAGCCTATTATTATCTCCTAAACAAAACAACACTTTTTATTTCGCTTCTATAACATGCAGGGCAAGTTCTAGACTAAGATGCAAAACATGAAATAAAAATTATCACCACACATGGCACAAGTATCAGTCAAGATGGATCAATTCCACTTCTAAGAGAGACAGAATCATAACAAACAACAAAATAAAATAAATTATATACAAAGTCACAACCATGAGCTTAGGTGTCAAAGAATCTGCATTTTTTTTTATCAAGCATTCACAAGAAAGTACTACTAAAAAATTAGACCTAAATAGCAAGTATCACACCACTCAAAAGGGTCTTTTCTTTTCTCTAAAAAAAAATTATTCCTAAAAAAATAAAAGACACTCGGTTCAAAGGGACTATCCTCAAGAAAAGAACCGAAAACAAAAGCCAACGAACCCATCCTAAAAAAATAAAAGACTCAATAAAACAATAAAAACTAGAAATTTATTCCTCCACCCCACACTTAAAAAGATGATATGTTCCCAAAGCATCAAATAAAATTTAAAAACAAGGGTTAGAAAAACTACCTGAGGCCTTTAGGCCTAGCTAGTAGCAAGTTCTCTTTATTTTCATCAAGGGTCGTACGCATCCCACACTTAAGATCAAACGTGCTCCTTAGCTCCAAATTTCGGATACTCAGACTTCTCCAAAACCTGTAAGAACAACATAAAAAATAATACTAATAATAAGAGAAGTTACACTATAAATTGGGTTGCCTCCCAATAAGCGCCTAATTAAACGTCGCAGCACGACACAAATATATTCATTACTTTTCTTTCCACTTTGAACTTATGAATTTTACCCCTAACTTTGCATCAATTTTTCTGCTCCTCTCAAGGGGTGGTGGTATAAAGATAAAGGAACCAAGTAATATATGTCGCATCTTGCACTTCTTGGCCCTTAAGTGAGGAATGTCGTTTTGTTTACGTGGACAAAAAACTTTAGAATGTAGGGGACTTGTTTCTCATCAATACACTCATCCATTAGTTCAGATTTTATAGAAAAATGTTTTGAATGAGATTCAAGTTTCCTTAATTCTAAAGCAGCATTATTTACAACATTCTCACTTTTGTACTCTTTTTCAACATCGATATTAAGGAATAAAATATAGTTGAATGGTTGGAATTCCACTTTTTGCTCCACTAGTTGGTCATAATCCACAACAATTGGTAATTAGGCTTCAGACACCTCAATCTTTTCGTTCAAGTGAGCCTCTAAGTCATGAATATCTGAGCCAAATTGATCGATTTCTTGTGTGAGTTTAACTCTTTTTTCGATCAGGTAGGCTGCCAAGTATGTTATTTCATCAGGTAGGGTGACAACATGACATTAACATGAATATAATGGAGGAGGTTATGGAAGTGAAGGGTTACAAGAATAATGGTTATAAAGTTGGAGGTTATGGAGATTATGTTTATCTTCATAATGGAGGAAAGTAATGAAGATAATGGGTGAGAGTAACTTCTTGGTGTAATGGACGTCCACACTATAATATTTTATAACAATGTTTTATTAGTTCTACAATTTACATGTTGCAAAATTTTATGTTCCTAATAATGATAATATTTCCTTCACTTGATGATACATTATGTTTTTATCTGTTAATTTACAATCGTGATTTAGAATGTGTGCACTAATATACAATTAATATCAGAAGAACTGGCGACACTTGATTTGCCTGCAATATTTGGTGTTTCACCTTTTGAACCTCTCACATTGGCTGCCAAGCCCAAGCAAGTGCAATCACAAGAGATTCCCGAATTTGAAGACTTTGCTATAAAACCTCCGGAGCAGTAGTTAAGACGCATTTCTAGTACATCTTCTACACCCTCACCTACAAAAGAAAGAATGTCTATCTATCCAAATCAAAGGTGCATGAAGCAAAACAACTAGAACAATAGGCCGTGCCACCAAAACAATCATTTTCAATTTAAGATTCACCACTGTTGCTTCCAATTGCACACGCAAATGTATGTGATCGCGCAAGTAATATAGATTCTTTAAGAAATAAGTTATCGTTCCCAAGGGACTTGTCAATTAACTATTTACTAAATTATACTAGTCTAATTATTTATTCAAGAGAGCCAAAAAAAGAAGAATGCAAGAAAAAATAAGAAAATTACTTACGATAGTTGGAAAATCCCAGGGCTGCAGCATGTATTGAATCTCATGTATCATATTATAGGCTTAGAACTAATTTTAGTTGTCAAGTTACTAGTTTATAGGGTTAATTGTATGAGTCGGGCTACACACCTCTAGTCGCCTACTCCAGTTAGCTATCTAACTACATCGTTGAGCGGGGATAAATAGACTAGTTGGCGAACATTTATATTTCATCCTATTTCGTAACCAAACAAGTTGTTCGTACGGGCGTCACGCCTAAACACAAATCACCTCAATCTAATAGGTCGATCGAGCTCTCTATATTCTCTGGTCTATCTAATCTCTCCTCTCTCGATTTTAAGATTAGACAATAAATTTATGTTATGGTGCCCAAGCATAAAATACTAAAACAAGAATATAGAAGTAACTTATAATAACAACCAAGAATTAATTCAAAAACCTTAAATATTCAACATTTAATTCGTAGCTATAGCCCCAGAACAAGAGCTTTAGCTACTAATGTCTAAGAAAACAAGAAGAAGAAAAGAACCCTAAAAACTATTGATGACTTTCTCTTCAAAAGTGCCTCCTCCTTGATCTCCCTCTATCGTTCGTTCCTCTCTATAATTATTTTTATGGACTATTTATAGAGATGAGAAACCCTAAAATAAAATAATTGAGTCCAAAATAAAGTAGAAAACCAAAATCAAACGGAATTTGATTTCCGTGTGAATAGTGCTCGTCCAAATTATGCTGGCCTTCAATTGTTGTTGCTGCCTGACACGTGCCCAAGAGGTAAGTTTCCTATAGCAACTCTAATTCTTCCTCTTGTAATTCATACATTTATATATTATAATATTCAATTTAATTCATTAAGCTGCTTCCTTGATTTTCTTCTTCAATCTTCCATAATTAATTTGTTTTAGCTTCAAACTTCTTCAACTTTACCTCAATTTAATCCTACAAATAAAATACACTATTTAGCACAATTCATAAAATTCATGCTAAAAAAGGATAAATATAAATAATAAATGTGAGACAAATAATAATTAAAATATATATTTTTGGCCTCACATCAACACCCCACATTTAAACTTTTGTTCGTTCTCGAGCAAATTTAAAGTTCATCTCAAAAATCATACTAGATTTGTCATCACTTTGATTAATACAAACAATTAGGTTATATATCAATTTCAAAACATCAAGTAGACTTCTCAATTATGCAAGACATCCAAATAAACAACAAACCTCTAACCTTCAAACCTAAAGGATGGACTTTGAACTCATTAAATTTAAGCTTGCTCCCCTACTCTCATCAAAGAAAGTTAATAAAATCACCTATCCATCATGAAACAAGTGCCCTCACAAAAAGAAATAGTCCACACACTCAATTCAAAAGATTAAATATAAATTAAGGACTTCATATCAAGAACAACTCTTACACTCACAAAGAAAATTGACATGTATGCATAGAACCATATGCTTGCCCATTATGTACATCTCTACTAATTAAGCATGCTTGAATAGAATCAAATAGGACTTTAACGGGTTGTAATGTAGGCAAAGGGACAGGTAGGAAAACTATATAACAGTGACTTACACTTCCTTAAGCACTTTGCACTTTAAGACTTCATCACCCATTATTTTCTTCTCTTTATTCTCAACCATTTCTTCAACAATTATTTCACAAGTAATTCTCATCATCTCAAGAATGATTCAAATTTTTTATTTTTTTATTTTTTTTAAAAAAGTTTTCCTTCATAATAGTCACCCTCAACTTACGTATTTTATATGCATTAAGGTGCACGATGTCCTTGGAAGGACCAGGGCCATCATCAAGGTAACTTCTTTTGTTCATTTTTTTTTTCACATCACATTCTTTTAAAGAGGGCTTTTTAAGTAATTTGTAGCTATCATTGATTACCTTTTCACTCAATCATCTTTTTTTCTCAGAATTGATAATTAGAATAAGTCTATGCTATAATACTCAAGGAAGCAAGGTGCAAAAACTAGGGATTCAACAAATAGTCAAGGACAAAATATGGCTACCAACAAAAGGCAACATGCTCAAAAAGGCTAACTAGTGATATAATATCTGAAAAGACTAAAATTACCAGACAAATCAAAGAAAGACTATTATTATCTCCTAAACAAAACAACACTTTTTATTTCGCTTCAATAACATGCAGGGCAAGTTCTAGACTAAGATGCAAAACATGAAATAAAAATTATCACCACACATGGCACAAGTATCAGTCAAGATGGATCAATTCCACTTCTAAGAGAGACAGAATCATAACAAACAACAAAATAAAATAAATTATATACAAAGTCACAACCATGAGCTTAGGTGTCAAAGAATCTGCATTTTTTTTTATCAAGCATTCACAAGAAAGTACTACTAAAAAATTAGACCTAAATAGCAAGTATCACACCACTCAAAAGGGTCTTTTCTTTTCTCTAAAAAAAAATTATTCCTAAAAAAATAAAAGACACTCGGTTCAAAGGGACTATCCTCAAGAAAAGAACCGAAAACAAAAGCCAACGAACCCATCCTAAAAAAATAAAAGACTCAATAAAACAATAAAAACTAGAAATTTATTCCTCCACCCCACACTTAAAAAGATGATATGTTCCCAAAGCATCAAATAAAATTTAAAAACAAGGGTTAGAAAAACTACCTGAGGCCTTTAGGCCTAGCTAGTAGCAAGTTCTCTTTATTTTCATCAAGGGTCGTACGCATCCCACACTTAAGATCAAACGTGCTCCTTAGCTCCAAATTTCGGATACTCAGACTTCTCCAAAACCTGTAAGAACAACATAAAAAATAATACTAATAATAAGAGAAGTTACACTATAAATTGGGTTGCCTCCCAATAAGCGCCTAATTAAACGTCGCAGCACGACACAAATATATTCATTACTTTTCTTTCCACTTTGAACTTATGAATTTTACCCCTAACTTTGCATCAATTTTTCTGCTCCTCTCAAGGGGTGGTGGTATAAAGATAAAGGAACCAAGTAATATATGTCGCATCTTGCACTTCTTGGCCCTTAAGTGAGGAATGTCGTTTTGTTTACGTGGACTAAAAAACTTTAGAATGTAGGGGACTTGTTTCTCATCAATACACTCATCCATTAGTTCAGATTTTATAGAAAAATGTTTTGAATGAGATTCAAGTTTCCTTAATTCTAAAGCAGCATTATTTACAACATTCTCACTTTTGTACTCTTTTTCAACATCGATATTAAGGAATAAAATATAGTTGAATGGTTGGAATTCCACTTTTTGCTCCACTAGTTGGTCATAATCCACAACAATTGGTAATTGGGCTTCAGGCACCTCAATCTTTTTGTTCAAGTGAGCCTCTAAGTCATGAATATCTGAGCCAAATTGATCGATTTCTTGTGTGAGTTTAACTCTTTTTTCGATCGGGTAGGCTGCCAAGTATGTTATTTCATCAGGTAGGGTGCCAACATGACATTAACATGAATATAATGGAGGAGGTTATGGAAGTGAAGGGTTACAAGAATAATGGTTATAAAGTTGGAGGTTATGGAGATTATGTTTATCTTCATAATGGAGGAAAGTAATGAAGATAATGGGTGAGAGTAACTTCTTGGTGTAATGGACGTCCACACTATAATATTTTATAACAATGTTTTATTAGTTCTACAATTTACATGTTGCAAAATTTTATGTTTCTAATAATGATAATATTTCCTTCACTTGATGATACATTATGTTTTTATCTGTTAATTTACAATCGTGATTTAGAATGCGTGCACTAATATACAATTAATATCAGAAGAACCGGCGACACTTGATTTGCCTGCAATATTTGGTGTTTCACCTTCTGAACCTCTCACATTGGCTGCCAAGCCCAAGCAAGTGCAATCACAAGAGATTCCCGAATTTGAAGACTTTGCTATAAAACCTCCGGAGCAGTAGTTAAGACGCATTTCTAGTACATCTTCTACACCCTCACCTACAGAAGAAAGAATGTCTATCTATCCAAATCGAAGGTGCATGAAGCAAAACAACTAGAACAATAGGCCGTGCCACCAAAACAATCATTTTCAATTTAAGATTCACCACCAACTCCAGAGAGTAATGTATCTGATGTTCCTGCTTCCTCATATGATTCCAAAAAACATTATGTCAATTTAGACATTGAAGAAGTAAAGGAATATATGAAGCAATACGTAAGTATTTCTCGATCAGTTTTACTTCATATCTATCTATTTGTAGTTAAATCTTTTTAAATATATTTTTATTAGGTTGACAAAAAATTCGAGGATCTTGAGGTTTTAATCAAATTAAACTATATTGAGTTGTTGAAAGCTGTTCGGTAGCAAAATAATCAAGGTGAAAAGGTAGTAATTTAATTATCATGTTTTTTGTGTTTATTAAGTTGTATTTGTCTTATAGATCTATTTTGTTTCATGAAAAATATTGCCGACACATCTATTCGAAATACCGTGGAAGATTCTGATCAAGAAGGCCATGTTGCTCCTTCACCATTACTGATCAATTTTTTGAACAACCAAGTTCTCCCATTGCAATGGATATTGCCAACAATGATCTCATTATTGTAGTTGCTGTTGAGGTTGAAGACAATTTGCTGCCCCGGAACAGAAAGTTGTAGAGATTATGTTTATGATACATTGCTTCATTCATTGTTTACAATTCATTTAGTATTGATATATTATTTATTAGAGTGTGTCAAATATACACTTCTATCATATAAACTTGATTGATATATTGCTCCATTCCTTGTAACAATTAGTTAATATTGATACAATAAGTTTATTTTCTAATTGAATAATTCTTGTATCAGTTTGAATTGTTCATATATTCTCCTTCTCTTGATACTTAAATTTACACATGTTTTATACTTTCTTTAATATGTACTCTTGTATCAGTTACAATTACCGATACATTTCTACATTCATTAATACATTAATTTATTATTAATACATGATTTTAACATTGTATCATTAACAACTGTTTTGATTATTTGAAATTTCACTTAATCTTATAAATATAGGGTGATTGTAACATCCCGCCTTAGAAAGAGCTAAAAATAGAAATAACTAATTTGGAAAGAGCCAAATCTGAAATTTTACAAGTTATGCTTAAGTTGTGAGTTTTGGGTCAACTTTAAACGACCATAACTTTCAGTACACAATGAGTTAGGTGGCCCAGAAGATATCAAATGAAAGGTCTTGGAATCTTCTTTCCAACGCCACTGAGTTTGCTAATTTCGAGCTCGTATGAGGGAGATATGCCCGTTTGAAGTCAGGCTGTCCAGTTAAGGAAAGTTACCCGAAAATATGAGGGGTATTTTGATCTTTTCCTTACCCAATTAGAGTAATTCGTTTTTAGTAAGATTTTAGGGGTCTAAACTGATTTGGTTCAGTTTTACAATCCTAATCTATACTTAGGGTTTTAGAAAGGAGTTCAAGAAGAGAAAATAGGAGAAAGGAGGGAAGATTCAAGGCGTTCATCGAAATTTCTTGCGGAACGGAGGTTATTTCGCCAAGGGTTTGATACCTAAGAGGTGTGTGAGTTCTCATAGTGTTGGGTTCGTTCACCCACATACCAATCATGTTATTTTAATGCAATTTCGTTCTCAAAGTTGAAGGATTAGATTTCTTGATGAGTTTTCTTGAAATTCCATTCATAATCTTGATTCTTGGGGTTTTGATGAGTTCCTGAGTTGAACATTGGTGATTTGAGAGTTGTTTTGAGAAGATTATCGTGTACTTTTGTCGGGTATTCGAATTTAAGTGATTGGGGAAGAAACCATTTGATTCTAGGCGAGTTAGGGTCAGAAAATAAGAAAGAAAGTCTTGAGAGTTCTTCTGAGTCTTTTGAGAAGTTTTTTGCAAACCTTTTTAAAACTTGTTTTAAGACTTGAACATTTGAGTTTGAGGAAGAGTAGAGTAGTTGAGTTCATTTTCTATAAAATGATACATGGGAACTAAGTATTCCCAAGAATAAATGTTTCTACATTTAAGATAAGAGGAAACATCGATTTCCAAAAGAGTTCATGAGCAGTTTTGAGTACTATCTCTTTTAAGAGAATTTTTTTGAGTAATAATATCAAAGTTGAGGAAGAGGAAATGTTTTCTTTAAAAAATATGAGCTAAGTTATATGTTGGGAGTAAGGCTGGCAAACGGACAGGACCGGATCAACAGGACCAGTTTTACCGGAACCGGATTTCGTTATCGGAACCGGGTCTTACCGGAACCGATTTTACCGGAATTTTCCAAAGGTTCCGTCCGGTCCCTTAGTTACCGGATTGGAACCGGTTTGGACCGGACCGGAACCGGTTCTTACCGGATCATTTTGTATCGGTAATTTTTTATTTTATTTTATTAACTTTAATTATTATATAATATTATATTATTAATTAATAAAATTATATTATTAAAAAACTTCAATTTAAAACTTTAAACTTTAAAGTTACTTTAAAGTTTCAATTGAATTTAAGTTTAAACTTTAAACTTTAAAGTTTAAAATTGACTTTAAATTTTAAAGTTTATAACTTTATATTAAATTTAAAGTTTAAAATTGACTTTAAAGTTTAAAGTTTAAAGTTTATATTGAATTTAAAGTTTAAACCTTAAAATTCAATTTTATATTAAAGTTTAAACTTTAAACTAATATTAAAATAGTTGAAAATTAAATTTCTAAAATGACTTGGATTAAATATAAGAGACTATTTTAAAAGAAAATCAAGGCGAATAGCCGTATATTTATTCAAATAAATAAATTGTACAATACAAATATTAGAAAGAGACAAAGAGTACATAATCTAGGTATTGAATATTAATTATTGTACTAACAATTGAAACTCTTTTTAAAATCTTTTCGTAACTTTTGTATCATTTCAAAAGAAACATTATTTGGAACTTGTATTTGTCGTTCTTCTTCCATTGCTTCCATACCATCATCACTATTATCACCAAATATTTCATCTATTTCGTCTTCTATTTGGCTATTTAATTGTGGTAGTCCGGTATTTCTTCTTTCGGCATTGACCCAATCTCGAAACAACACCGATATTTTCAAACTATCCTTTGCTAATGAATATCGATGATCTCCAATCATAAATCTCGCCGCACTAAAGGCTTGCTCCGAAGCGACCGATGATGCTTGAATCGCTAGAACATCTCGAACAATCCTAGCAAGGGTCGGAAATTGATTTTCACGATTCTTCCACCATACTAATATTGGAGCTTGAAGTTGTCCTTCTTCATGCCTAATCTTTTCCCGTGCCTGATTGAAATATAAATCAAAATCATTATTAGTAGATGATTCAAGCTCAAGATAATCATCCATCCAATCATCCGTATCATCGCTTCTAGGTTTACAAGATGGAGGTTCAACTATTGGAATATTTTTTTCCATAGATTTATATGTATTATATAACTCTCTAGCTTTTATATATATGCTACTTTTACAATCTTCAACACTAGGAGTTTCATCATCTTTAATTTCTAAATTTGCATAAATCTTTTCAACCATTCTTTCAACACCTTTTAATTTGTAATTTGGGTTGAAAGTAGTAGCAGTCAAATAGATTTGAGGAATAGGGAAAAAATATTTTTTGAATTTTTCAATCATAAAAGCAAGGGAATTTTCAAATCGATCTTTTCCTTTATATTTTGCAAATTCAGATGAAATAGCACAAATATTTACTAAAACAGAAGAAATAGTTGGATAATATTGACCAGAAGCAGCATTTGTTGCTTTATAAAAAACACTTAAAAATTCAATAAGTTCTTTTGTATTTTCCCAATCTTCATAGCCAATTCTCAAATTCGGGTCCGCATTATGAGCATTAAAAACTAATTGTACCGGCTCTTGATAAATATAAGCAACTTGAAGCATTTCAAATAAAGAATTCCATCTAGTGCATACTTCTTTTGGAACTTTTCTATATTCAAGTCCACATTCTTTACAACGATTTTTAAATTCTGTAATTCTAGCTTTTATTTTAGCTTTAAAAATCCAATTACAAGCAAGTCTAATTTTTTCACAAGAAATTCCAAATTGAGAAATACCATCTTTTACTATCAAATTATACACATGTGCGGCACACTTAATATGAAAAGAATCATTATCAATTGGACAAAGTCTACATTTTAAATAATCAATTGCTTTTAAATTATTAGAAGCATTATCTAAAGTGACACTCATTATTTTATCACATATTCCATAAAATTGTAAAATAGAGCCTATTTTTGTTGCTATATAAGCACCGGTTTTAGTTTCTTCAACATATTTATATCCTAATATTCGTTTTTGCATGTTCCATTCATGGTCAATCCAATGGACAGTAATTGTAAAATAATCATTACCATTAGGACTACGTCCCATATCAGAAGTAATAGATAATCTACCATCATAATAAACAAATAAACAACGAAGAAAATGACAATATTCTTTTTGATATTTAAAAAGATCACTTTTAATTGTACTTCTTGGAATACCTTCATAATCTGGGTTATACAATTCCCGAATATACTGAATAAAACCAGGATGTGAAGGAAATGAAAAAGGCAAACCACAAACAGCAACCATTTTAGCTAATTCTCTACGATCTTTTTCTTTACTATATGTGCGGTGTGTGCTTCGGCTAGCCGGGTTAGTCATATTTAATACACTTTGAACCATATTAGAACCTCCAGCTCCCATAGAATTTTCAGGTTGAGGTATTCCATTTCTATTAGCCCTTTCTATATCATCTAGGCGAGCAAATTCTTTATTACACTTTCTCAAATGTGTTCTTAGTCGTCCCGTTCCCCCTTGTGTACCCGTAGTTACATGTTTCATGATCAATTTACATTTCGTGCAAGTAACAGTAGTTTTTTCCTCATTTTGTACCAAAAATTTCCATACTAAAGATCTTTTAACACGTACAACGGTCTTTGAAAAAGTAGGTAAAGAGGGGACTTCATCTTGTTCCGGTAATTCGGTAGCCGGACTAGTAGGGGTAGGGGTCTCATCATCTTCCTCATTTATTTCTACTTCCTCATCTAATTCTTCCTCAAAATTAGTAAAACATCTATTTAAAGTTTCATGATCTACTTCATTTTCGGAATTAAATTCAATAGGTCGTGAGTCTCGTGTAAAAGAAGTTTCATCAACATGAGTATAATCATTAGTATTAATTCTAAATCTAGGAGGTGGCAAATTTTTAGAATTAGAACTACTTCCTCCTCCCCTATTATTTTTTCTTTCCGACATTGGTCTTTTACCACTATATTTTTCAAAATTCATGTTCAAGTTTAAAATAATTAATATTATGAAAAACAAGCAAAGATAATATAACAAAAAAATAAAATAACTTAATTAATAAACAAATAAAAAATTAAAGTTGGAACGAATGTACCGAACGTCTACGTAAAAGTAGACGTATAACCAAAGACGGAATTGAGAGATGCCAATTGAAGCTTCCGATTTACTTCAAATAAATCTCCGAAATTCGAACTCCAAGTCAATATCACAAAATAATAATTATGAATTTATGAGAGATGAAAATTAAGAGATTTTATAAGATATAAATGAAATAGTTTGTGAATTTGTGATTTAAATGAAAAAATATGATATATTTATAGTGTTAAGGGGTAGAGAGGGGTGGGGGGGGGGGGCTGTTTGGAGCCGTTTTGGGCCCCAGCCCAACGGCTAAAAGGGCCCAACGGCTCCTTAACGTTCACATTTAAAAAAAATAAAAATAAAAATCAAATTGACCGTTAAATCGGACCGGAACCGGTTCTTACCGGACCGGATCAACCGGATAAAAATTCGGGTTCCGTTTCGGTACCGGTTCCGGTACCTATAAGACCGGTTCCTTATCGGTTCAACCGGTACCGGTCTTATCGGACCGGACAAAAACTGGTCCGTTTGCCACCCTTAGTTGGGAGTAATATTGAGCACCGATATAGGGGAGAGTTCTAACAACTCATAGCCCCCCATAAACCATGTAGCCAACGTGGGTAGAAAGGGTTATACTTTTTAGATGATTCCTTTATTGTTTTTTAGCATAGACTAGTGGATCCACTTAGTTGAGGAGTTCTATACCCCGACAAAGTATATGACAATTCTGGCAGCGTGGACGAGACGTTGTATCATTACATAACTCATAGTGATGGTTGTCGGTTAGAGAATCTTCCAAACAAAGTTTATTTTGTATTTTTACATACAAACTGAGTTATATTGTATTTTTCAATACATTGAGTTGCTATCTACTGTTTTAAATATTGCTTTTATATTAAAATGAGTTGAGGTTGAGTTGAGTTGAAATGAGGTAAGTTGTTTCTTCAGTTCTAGTTTCAAGCTTATGTCATGCTTAGATTTCCCCTTGCATGCTCGTACATTCCATATACTAACGCCATTTAGCCTGCATCTTTTATGAACAGGTAACCAGGATCATCAACCAGCGCTCCGTTGATCCAGTCGAGTTCTAGAGTTGTTTAGTGAGCCTCCTTGCTTTCGGAGGATCCCTTATTTATTTTCAATTATGTCAGTTTTGTTAGGATGATCGATGGTCTCGTTCCGACATCCCTCATAGTATTAGAGGCTACATAGATAGATAGACAGTAGTTCATGAGGCTTTTCATTTTCAGTTGTTTATGTTGAGAGTTGAGTTGCCTCTTTGGCCAGTTGAATGTTTCCTTTAAAATATTCTGAGTTTATTATTTGAGTTTATCTTTTGAGATTATTCTATGTTAAGTAAGTCTTCTGCTGAGAGTTGAGCCAGGCCAACTGTTGCTACTCAATCATTGAATGCTGTCAATGGTCATGAGTTAACTAACATTCACGATTTCTATCGAATAGTTAACTACCTATTGGAATTTCAGGCAAAGAAATTCTATTGCACGATGATTCAAATATCCCTGTTCCACGAAACAGGATACCATCAAAGATTTTTTAGTCTCGATATTTGACTAATTTCGGGTCTAGTGAGAAAGGCAAACAAAATGGATTCTAATATTCGTCAGAATTTCTCATTTGAAGAACGGAAAAAGGTCATATTTACCCTTGTACTCTTAGAAAAGGATCATATTTTCCCTTCATCATACTTTTTTTTTTATATATATATTTGTCCCTGACATCCAACTTTAAGGTCATATTTATCCTTTATACGTTAAACCTCCATATTCCCACATAAAAATACCATTGTGGCGCTTACGTGAATTTTATTTTCACCTAATTAAATCAAATATTATTTAAATAATTTTAACCTGCTGCACACATGAAACCCAATCCACTAATCAAAATAAACCTAATTTGATTCTTTGTTAAACTTTCTCTATGGGCGTTTCTAATGGAACAAACGTAGAAAATTATATACCTCCTCGGACAGATAGACAACAATCAACTTAAGAACTAAAAATAAATTTTAACATTCAATTCAATAATTTTGTTAAGTAAATTAGAGCCAACTATCATTTTTAGTCTCGACGCACAAAATTAGTTAATTAGCATTTTATTAAAAAATAAGTAGAATTTTACAAACATTCTACATGTGCTCTGTTTTCTCGATAGTATCAAGTGGTGGAGAAGGTGAAGTGAGGTTCAACAATGGAGATGAAAGATTCAAGTTGGTTTCCAGTGGCTATCGATGGTGAAATGGGGAGGAGATGAAACCAAATTCGAAACAGCCACTAGGAAACTTCTATATCTAAAATATTTAATGTGGTTCGAAAATATATTTATTTGGTGGATCTGCTTCGATGGTTTAAGGGTGATGTTTCAGCTTTTCGGTGGTGGTGGAGATCTAACAATTTCATTCCTCTGTACAATTCCATTAACCCATCTCTCCCAAGCAAGCATAAACCCAAACCCACGATAGTTAAGGGCTTGGTCTTGGGTTAATTTTTGTGGTTAGTTGGTCGAGTTCAATTCTATGTGGGTGGGTTAAAATGATTTGAATAATATTTAGATTTAATAAGGTAAAACTGAAATCCACGTAGGCACCATATAGATAATATTATGTGGAAATATGAAGACTTAACGGATGAAGGGTAAACATGGCCTTAAAGTTTGATGATAAGGGAAAATATATAAAAAAAGTATGACAAAGGACAAATATTATCCTTTTCTAAGAGTATAGGGATAAATATGATCCTTTCCATTTGAAGAATTTGTTTTTTTTTATCAACCTCCGTCCGATTTAATGGATGAGTACTGTTAGCGAATTGCTAAAGAACTCCTCAGAACACATATCAACAAATAATTTTTATTTTAATATTTCCAAATAGGATTAGATCATTCTATATTTAACTTGAATTGACTAGTAATAATCATTCAGGAAATCAAAAGAGGATCATTACAGAGCAAAATCTTTTTTTTTTTTGGTTTGATCAGATGGACTTTATTATGCATTTTCTAAGGATAAAATTTGATTCTATGCTATGTCTCAATTGAATAAATACTGGACTGATGAGGTATAGTAGGAAATTACTTTATCCATGTATCAGATACATGATTATTATGTATCTGATACATAATTATGTTGTATCGGGTACATTTATATAATGCATGTGTAATCATAGATTAGTAGATACATTTAATTTACATGTGTCAGTGAGTTTGCATCATATTGATTGATTATTGTATTACGTACTTTTTTTCTTATTTATTGTGCAGCACATCAATGTAGTTTTTTAATACCTTCGAAAGAAGTCAAAACTTTGATTTCCAAAGCAATACAGATACACACCAATATATTACGTGTTCAAAATATATATCAACAATGCACACAGAAGGTACTATTGTAGTTCTACTAATGATATTTTTAGTACGCAGGAAGACATGTATCATAATGAGATACACTTTTTAGTACTAATGATACATGGGGCTATTTTTGACCACTTACACACAAATGCCATTGTAGTTGATTTCCTAACCTTTTGCCCACTTTTTTTTTGTTAAAGAATATCTATTATCACTAGCTGCTGCTATGGGCAAACCTTTACCACTAGATCAAGTGCCAATCAATAAGTCTAGACCTAGTTATGCTCGTGTTAAGGTGATGGTTGATCTAAACAAGGAATTCCCGAAGGTTGTTTGAATGAACATAGTGAATGAATCTATTGGGGAATTGAGGTCTAATATGATTGTTATCAAATACGATTATGTTCCCAAATATTTGTTTTGAATGTTAAATGCATGGACATAATAAGGAGGAATGCAGAATGAGTAATTTCCAAATCACAAAGAGGAGGAAAATATACTTCATAAAAATAAGGATCAAGGTACTTGAACCTATTCCTTCTAATTGACATAATGTGCATAGATTCCAAAAAGGTAAAGCTAGAGTTCTTTCAAGTGGTCGGTTGGAGACCCGGGTCAGTGTAATGTAGTGAAAGATTCAATACCCTTTGCAGTTTATGTTCTACTAGCAGTCAAGAATAAGTTTGATGCTCTTATACATAATGAAGAGGAAAGGATTTTTGAAGAGGCTTTACAAGTAGCAAATCCAGTAAATGATAATATTACAGTTCATAACAAAGAGAAGGTAATGGAGAAATCCACTTCAACAAAGGAATGAATCTCTAATTCTTTTGGGCCAACACAATCAAATGGAACTTCATCATCAGCAGTTCTTATAGTCCTTGTACTACCTATTAAACAAGTCAGAGATAAGGAGAGTCAGCAGTTGGTGGATAGAAAAAGGAATGCAATAAATTAGTGTCTACTATATATTAGTCAAACATCTTTAGCATCTAGTAGACAATATAGTCAACATGAAGGATATACTGATGCTATCAAAATGGCTATTCAAATATATAAAGTGAGGGTATAGTTCCTTTGTGTGTTGATTGTGATAATCATGATGATAAAGTGGTAGACACTAATATTAGAGGGAGTACGACAGTAGTGGTGGTACTTATAGTAGTACAAGAAGATGATTCCCAAATAATGATCGTGCAAAGAGAATCTCCTAATAAAATTTTACATGATATCATATCGCACAATGAGGAGGAGAAGGTTTTGTTAGAGATTGATTGAAGCAACTGATCATCATGAAAATATAATAATGGTGAAAGCAGAGGAAACTAAAGTCACTGATGATACTTTGGCTTTCATAGGCAAAGATGCTGACTTGTCTCCAAGAATGTTGAAAGCTGCAAGAATATTAAAAACTAGGAGATGGTGAAAATATTCAACCCATCAAAATTCAATCAAAGAGAAATAAATCAGTTTTTTATAGATGATGAAGTCCTTTACTTGGAATATAAGGTCGGTGAAGTTACAACAAGCTTTCCAAAGAGTTCAAATGCTATACAAGTGTCATAGATTCTCTTTTACTGCTCTTTTGGAACCTTTTCAAGATAGTAGATGCATCAACAAGTATAGAAGAAGGTTGAGAATGCCAGTAGCTACTTCTAATTTTAATGGAAAAAATATGGATATTCACAGATCATGATTTTGACAGTACGATTATTAGTAATACTGAGCAACAGTTAACTCTTAACATGAAGCATCAAACCTTGCTTTACAATTTTTATATCACTATTGTATATGCTGAGTTTAGTGCAGATCAAAGGTTGGAGTTATGGAATGATATAAATCATGTGGCAGATGTTATCAGTGGGCCTTGGTTAGTTGGGGTGGGGGGTGGGGGGGGATTTTAATGTGGTAATGAATGTAGAAGAGAAAATAGGGGGTCTTCCCGTGTTAGATGGTTGACCATGAAGATTTTGAATGTTGTATTTCTATTTGTGAGTTGATAGAAGTTCCCTTCAAAGGTAGCCCATTCACATGGTGGAATGACAGAGGTGGTAATAACTGTATTTATGAGAGATTAGATAAAACTCTCTAAAAAAAAGGAAATAAACAAAGACATTAGAATGGCAAGAGCTTCAGGAGGTTTCCAAAACCCCATTTCGAGATTTCTTCTTCAATCAGCCACTTAGAAACTCTGTATCCATAGCTTCCTCGACACCACCATATATACCCGTCCGACCTTCATCTTCTACAAACGTTATCATGTCCGGCTTGTAATCACTTGAACGCCAAAATTCTCGCTAACGTCATGATTCGTTACCAATGAAGACTTCTTCAACATGAATGTGGTAGATCTATGCTGGAATGGAAGGTATGTGATTGTGAACTTCGCCCCCAAAAGCAAAGAAATGAGATAGCCCATGATTTTAAAAAAAACTCGATGATCTATTGCGCCATTTGCCTTATTTTCCTACTTTAACTTTATCTTCTTAACAGATTGAACCCCAAAGGGGTTAATACCACTATTTAAAAAGATGAAATTTTAGATAAAAGATTAGGATAGCTTATTGCGTGATGCATTTCATCTGTGAGTTTAAATGTTGTTTGCTCAATATCATAACATTCTATAACTTGTGTTATGTATTCTCCTTAGATTTGGCATGTTTTTGATTTCCAATTGAATTATTTTTTGTACCTATTGAGGTGTTTCACTGATGTTGTAGAATTGTTTCCTGTTTGTACCTGCAAAATCAAAAGAAATGTTGGCAAGAAAATCCGCTAGTGAGTTTCCTTCTCGATATGTATGCATCACTTCCACTTCTATGTCCATCATCAGTCTCGTAATGTAACCTACATTCAGAGATATTAACCAAGGGGACTCCCAACTTCTACATAGTATTTTCTGAGCCATTAACGAATCAGTTTCAATGATCAAGGGTACTAGATTATGTTCGACACAGTATTCTATACCCATTCTAATGGCTTTTATTTCTACTTCAATAACTGAAAGTCTCCATCACCCTTGATTCAGCATATATCATCCTTCCTTCTTCATCTCTTAGACAAAAAGCCATTGAACCTTTTCCATCTTTTACAGCTCCATCAGTATTGCACTTTAATTTACCCCTAGGAGGGTGTAGCCATCTCACAATCTTAGTTTGAATCAGTGAAGTATACCCCTCCAGAAACTTCACAATCAATGGCCAAACCTTTGGAATGTCTTTTAACCATGGGTATCTGTACCTAGTAAACAAATATACATTTTTGTGAATCTCCAATATCATGATTTTTCTAGACATACCATCACCATGCTTGATCACATTCCCTCTCTTCCAAATTTTCCATATTATAAAAGCAGGAACTGCTTTAAATATTGATTTTAATTTAGTAGCACAGTCAGCCTTCCACCATTCCTCCAAGGTTTGTTTGATATGCACCACCTGAAAATGCAGACCTGCAAGCTCATTGAATGACCTCTAAATTTGATATGAGTCAGGACAATCAATAAATAAATGAACAAAGGTCTCTTGTACATTACTGTTACAACAACTACATATCTTAGAGTTGGTAATTCCTCTTCTAATGAGCACTTCAACAATAGGAATTCTCATAAACTACAACCTCCATAACATGAAAGACGTCTTAAAAGGTAGTCCTTTCACCCATATGTTTAATATATTCTCTATGGGCTCCTTTCCATTTCTACATAAATCCTATGCTGATTTAACATTAAATTTTCTGAATCCACTGGGCATCCACCAAGGTTTGTCCCTTTACTATGAAGGAGTTAGAGTTCCCAAGATTCTATTAACATGATTATTAGTTTTGATGAGTCCACAAATTGGACTCATTTAGGGCTATATTTTAATAGAAATTGTGTCCTCAAATGCCTATTTTATCTCAATATCTGATGAAAACCCTTAGGTTTTAGGTATTTGAAGTTTTAAGGAAAGCATGGACACTATGTCGCAAAAAGGAACGAAACGACTGAAAAGAATGAGGAAATGAAGGCATGAGGATCGCCGAGTCCACTTGGCGAGTCACCGAAGCATCTTACTTCGCCTTTTGTTCCAGTGTGCTGAGCCCTGAAGAAAAGGATCAAGTCGGCAGAAATAGAGAGCAGTCGGCGTATCGCAGAGCAGTTCTGCGAAGCAGTACCATACCGCCCAATGAACCAAAGCATGACGATGCTGAAGGCTGGTGCAAGATGGCGACGAACTACACCAAAGAGTGAATCATCGAGTTGATCGGCGATTCCGACTAACGACGCTGAACGATCCGTTGCAGCACAAATCTGTGATAACTATAAATACTAGTTAGAGTTTTATTTTTAGAAGGGAACAATTGTGATAATTTTCATATAGAATAGTACTTTTTGAGGGTTTTGAAGACTTGAAGAAAAAGAGGGTTTCATCTCCAAGGATTTGGACTTGGGTCTCTTGGATTCTTCATTCTTGGCTTGTAACAAGACTTAAATCTTCATACCCATTTGAATGCAAGCTCATTTAGGTATAAATTTCTATCTCTTGATGTGTGGCTAAAAACCCCAATTCTTGGGGTGTGATTTAGCAAATATGGGTTAAGATAATTGTTGGGTCTTGTTTGCTGATAATTTAATCGTAAATTGTGATTTCATTTAGTGGTTGTGGATGAATTTAATGAATTTGTAGTTTCAAATAAAAGTTTATTTATGTGTTTTTGGCTTGCTCGAGAGAGAGGTCGTACAACTAAGACCACTAGATTGATGGCCAGTGTGAGTGGGTCGACATGAGGTTCAGCTCGAGAGAGTGAACCCTAGTCCCATGTCCACACACTCAGCTTGAGAGAGTGAACCCTAGTCCCATGTCCACACACTCAGCTTGAGAGAGTGAGTGGGTTAAGGCGTAGGCTGGTCTTTATGCGGCAAATGGGTGTTCGAGAGGAACACATTTGAAATGGGATAAGTTGCTCGAGAGAGAGCTTATCCCCCTTAAAGCTTAGCCCAGTCACAATTAATCTATAATCTTCTATTGAAAGCATGTACCCAATAATCTAGCTTAACTCGTATTCCCATCACATCCCAAGGATATCCTCTCATTGCTTTGAAACCCTTGTTTATTTTGTTATTTTTTACTTACTAGTGACAGAACCCCCATTGTTAATTGACACATTTGTGTCCCCCCTTTAATTTATAATGTTTTTACTCGTTAATGTCTTTAGTTACGACTAGTTAGAACTAAATTTTATTTTTTCATAAATTCTCAAAACCACTCTCTTGAGACGATCCCAACCCTTGGTTGGGTTACTAAACTATTGTACGATCGTAGACACTTGCATCAGAAGTTGTGTCTTGATTACGCAAACATCAAAATGGTGCCACTGCTAGGGAGTGGTGTTACGTGAAAGTTTTTGGTTTAAGTTGAATTCTGCTTTCAATAGTCGTAGTTTACTTTTTTAATTTTTAGTTTTTTTTTTCCTTTGAATTTGTTGATGTAGGTAGGTACCTTAAGCAAGGCTGGGGGATATGGTGACAACTCGGCTGAGACGAGCCAAAGAGTCGAGAGGGACTTCGAGTTAACCGCACTGGTAATTCAGCTGAACGAGTTGTCCACCAAAATAACAGAGGTGGAAAACTAGTGCAAGAGTCAAGGGAGGTACATACCTCCTCACGAGAGGAGGCAGTTTAGAGACAGGGAGAATAATCATGTCGAGGAGACACTCCAAATCATTCTCCAAAAGATCACTGAACAACATCGAATGTTGGAAGAGATGAAGGAGAGTATTGAAGTGTTGAATCAAATGATTGGCTCTCACTCTAGATTGATCCAGTTGATCAGGACACTCTTGAATTATGCGACGCCTCTTCTTCACTCAAACAAACTATTGGGGTTACCTAGTAACACTAGGGCTAACCCAACCAATGGGGAGTGAGTAAGGACTCGCGTCGTGCCATGATGTTAAATAAGGCGCTTCTTGAGAGGCAACCCAAGGTTTTAAATGCTTTATTTTACTTTTATAAGTAATGGTGTGTTAGTGGTGTAGGTTTGAATGAGGAAAGTGGTGAAAAATACAAATTGGCATGAAAATGGTCAGTCGGCGAATCGCTGAAGAGGTCGGTGTGTACGACTTGACCCGCCGTTTGGCTCAATTCAAGGCTAAGTCAGAGCCTGTAAAACTCGGTGGACTTACGAAGCAGTTCGGAGTGTCGCCGACCTGGTCGCCGACCTCGATGTAGATCGCCATCTTGAACCCTAAGAAACTGAAAGAAATTTAGCAATCGGTGGGGCAGGTGATCACTCAGCAAATCGCTGAGTAAATCTGCGAGTGCGACTAACGTCGCCGAACAGGCGCGAAATGGATGGTTTATAATGGCCAAGAAACTTCAAATTTGAAATTCTTCACTTTTCCTCGCTCTTAAACCTCTTAAATTCATACTAAGGTAGTATTTCTTTATTTTAGCCCTTTACTAGCATTTTAGTTAGTTGATTTGTGCTCGGAATTGGAATACTTTGCCGCCTAGCTTTTCAATCGCATTTCAATCGGCATTAAAGGTTAGTCGTAAAACCCTGAGTTTATTGTTGAAAATTTGGAACTCTTTTGCAATAATAGTATCGTATTGATGTGTGCTGGGCCTCTCTGCTAGAATTAGAATGTTTACATGTCTATTTCAATTTGAAAATTTTGCCCGTAGTGCTTTGATCGTCAAATGCCTGTATTTTTTATGGTTATAATTGAATGAAATCTTATTGGGTTGTGATTGCATGTGGTTCAATTGATTGGGTGAATTATGAGTTTCCCACGTTTGCGCTAAATGTCAAAAATTTGCGCAATGATAGAATGGGTGACACCACTCTTAACAGAAAATATCGTCAAAATGGCCAAATTAGGCAAATCCGGGAGAAGTCTGAGTATTCTGGGGTGATGGATAGTATGGGTCTTGTTTGAATTTCATAAGTGTGTGCTTTGATTTCAATTTCGGGGTTTGCGTAGTTGAATTTGAGATGATGGGTTGAAAATGAGTACGTTGGGTCACTCTGCGAGCTGAGTCGAGCTCGCCAAATCACTTGGCGGTTCACCTATTTTCTTCATCTCATGTTTAATTTCGTGTCAAAATTAGATGTTTGAGTCTGTAACTTTCGGCGAGAAGCCATGGGTCACCGAAGGCACTCGGCGACTCGCCGAAAGTACTCTTTATCGCTTTTTATTTGCACCCCTGAGACCCTTATGCACTGTAACTTTCGGTGCACAAATCCTTGCTCGCCAAAAGTAGTTGGCGATTTACCAAAAGGACCCTCCTATCACCGACTTGCCTTAATTGTTTAGCCAACTTCATCGGCGATCCAGACTTAGCTCGCCAAAGCGGTTCGGTGACTCGCCGAATGGATCGGCGAGTTTGTCTGCAACAAGATTTGCTGTGCTAGAGTTTGATTTTGTTTTCTTATTTTCTCTTGATCTTTTGCAGATATGGTATGCACAAATCTAACCGAACCACCCTAGAAAAATGCAAAGGGCATTACAATAAATGAAGGAGGATCAAACCCTCCAAAGAGGAGAGAGGATGACCCCAACCGGGAGACAAAGGCAAGAGGAAGAAACATATAGCCAGAAAAGGGGTATCTATTGAGCCAGATTTTGATGAACCAGAGGATGAACAACCTCTGATTAACTGAAGGGATGCGCTCCGGACCATATCTCAATCCACAGCCGCCAGTACTCCCTCAGCTGCTACTCCTCCGACTACAGACTCAGTGCCAGCCCAGGCACCCTCAGTAACTCCTGCACTTCCTATAGTTCCTCCACCAATGTTGTTAAACAGATTGAAAGGTGATGGTTTATGAACCATCATAGAGGGGAAGTTACTAACCTTGGAGGGCCTAGAAGGCAAGCATCCTGAGGTGATTGAAACTCTCCGATACCATGGATTCGAGCAGTTCACATGGCCCTAAAACCCCTACATTCCCTCCTGGGTAAGAGAGTTTTACGCTGCTTATGGGGAGTTGGTGCCTAAGAACAAGAAGAAGGCAAGTGAGTTTCGATCGGTGAAGTCGGTCAGATGTAAGGAGGTGGAGTGTCACAATGAGCACATTAATGCTGTATTAGGTAGACCTCTACACTCTGCACTCCCTTACGAGGGGTTGGCAATTATTCAGTCCCTGGATTACTTGAAGAGTTGATTGGCTTTGATGATTTATGACACCACCCCGAGGTGGATGGATGCAGGAGCTCCCATTGAAAAGAGGGACATGAACATCGCCTCCAGGTTCTGGTTTGGCTTCATCAACAACACTATCATGCCATCCCAGAACGAGTCTGTTCTGCGCCATCCTAAGGCGGCTTGCCTTGGTTCTATCATGGCCAGGAGGCGGATTGACCTAGGACTACTGACTTCGTAGGAGATGGCCATGAGAGCCAAGCAGAGACTTACCTCTCGACCGTTCCCAGTTTTGATCACTAAGTTATGCCGACGTGCCGGAGTACCCCGAGATCCTGCAAATGATATAGAAGTCATCCCTTCATCCTCCACGGACATCCGGCGTATTGAGGCCGAGTTCACTCAAGAGGAGGTTGACATGAGGAGAGAAGCTCCAGTAGACACTTCTCCAGAGGTTAATGTTGACTCATTACCAGCAGAGGCACCTTCACCTAATTCGACCTTTGCGCCCTCAGGTATACCCACTCCTTCTTCCTCTTCCTCATAGGCTCTAGGTGCTTCCTCATCCTCCCAGCCTACCAGGATTACTCAGGCCATGATCCTGAAGATGGGGTAGTTGACCTATTCAGCTGATGTGAGAGCTACTCGATTATAGAGATCCATTCCGGGGATGATTGACAGTGCCATACTAGCAGCACTTACCCCTCTTCAAACTTCTATTGATGCCTTGACAGTGCGAGTCATTGCTTGTCAGAGCAGACATGGGGAGGCCTCTGAGGTGACGACTTTAAAAGCCGAGATTGCAAGTTTGAGGAAGGACGTAGACTATCTTAAGTCTACTAACTTCACTTCATTAATAGAGAGGGCAGATAATGAGGATGCTCCTGAGACCACCGGAGATGTGCAGGGGGATGGCGCAACACATGCAGAGTCAGATGCAGAGACCGACGATGAGTTGATATCAGTACATGTTAAGGAGACACAGAAGAGGAGAGATGAGGTCATATTTAGAGACTTGCCAGATCTTATAGAGACGGCTGTGAAGCCGGTGATCCAGCCGATTGAGACGTCCACAACAACTCCTAGTGGATCTGGCATTGCTATTCCGTTTGAGGCTACTCCGGGCACTGATGCCCATATACAGACTGCTACACCAGCTACCGAGACCCCGACAGAGAGAGAGACTGCATAGACAAGACCTTTCTTTTCCCTCTCTATCTTATTATATTTTTACTATTGATACTTTTATTTGCATTTGAGGACAAATACTTTTTAATTGTGGTGGGGTGAGGCCCACACCTTTTGTGTTGATAGTTATGTTTTGTGTATATATTTGGGTAGTTCTGCTTTAAAATTGTGCTTTATCTATTTCTGTGGATGTTTGAGCTTATGGCTCCTTTTGTTTTAAATTGCAAAACGACTTTGACCCTTCCAAAAAATGTTGAATTTTTTGCACATTTTCACCACCCTTTATCTGCATTTAAATGTGGCAATTCTTTTGCAAAAATTTGAGTCTCAGTTCCAATCAATATCGATGACTTGAATAGTGCTCTCAATCGAACGAACATGAATGCGTGGCTACGATGAGGCCAAATGAAGTTGCATAGACAATATATGAACTTTTTGCATCTCGTTATGACTAGCCTTGTATCAAATTGATTCTCTTGTGATGATCATTGCACACTAGAGAAAGTGTGGAGTCTTGTTTAACTTATAGTGTCAATGCCTAGTGTGATGAGCTTACCTGTGAACTATGCATGATAGATCCTAGAATTTACCCCGTTGGTCTGGTCAACTAAGTGATGTTATCTCTTGATATGATCTTAGGCAACTTCTATGAGTGTGAGCCAATTTGACATATACCTCTTTTGTGACTTACCCTGTGAGTGTGTGAACAACTTTTGAACACCCTTTAAGCCTTTCCCTTTTCTTTGGAAGAAACTTGATGAAAACTACACCTTTCTTAATCCATCACCCATAATCCTCATGAAGTTGTGGTTAGTTGAATAGCCAACTTAGGCCAAAAGCCTAAGTTGGGGGGTGTGTTGAAAATATAGGGGCAAGTCAAGAAGTGCAAGGAAAGTCTCCTCTTACCCATGATTTTGAGAAAAATGGAACCCCTCCTTATAAAAAAAAAGGAGAAAAGAAAAAGAAAAAAAAATGAAAAAGAAAGTTGTGGAATAAAGTACAAAAGAAATGGGGTTTCCTAACAATTCATGGGAAGCGAATAATAGGATGACCTATTAAGAACTAATGAAAATGATGAAGGAAAAATGAAAGGAAGTGTTGAGAACACCACATTTCATGAGGATGAAAGTCACTGAGCCTAAATGACCACACCTTTGCACTCAGCCCTATTATAAGCCTTGAAAAAACCTATTTGATCTTGAGTGAGCTGAAACAAATGTTGATTGGAAAATATGGGCAAACCTATGGGTGAAATTATGCATTATGTTCTTCATTGTGAGTGTGAGCATTGCATCTGATTCCAAAGCTTTAAACTGTAAAACCATTGTGTAAATATGAAATCTTTCTTTGTGTGAGGGCATTTGAACACTATAGTTAAGCTTGAACTTGTATTTGAAACAAGTTTTGTGAGCATGAAATTCATTGATATTCATGATTCAGAACTTGAATCTTTGAGTGCACATTTGATCTTTGCTTAAGTAAATTGAGTCTTGTTGTGTGCATTCATGATTGAGTCTTGTGTAGCACTGTTCGAGACACCCTTTTTGAACGACTGAACTTGAGGACAAACAAAAGTTTAAGTTGGGGGTGTTGATGAGTCCACAAATTGGACTCATTCAGGGCTATATTTTAATAGAAATTGTGTCCTCAAATGCTTATTCTATCTCAATATTTAATGAAAACCCCTAAGTTTCAGGTATTTGAAGTTTTAAGGAAAGCATGGACACTACGCCGCAAAAAGGAACGAAAAGAACGAAAAAATGAAGGCCTGAGGATCGTCGAGTCTACTTGGCCAGTCGCCGAAGGTTCTCACTTTGCCTTTTGTTCCAGTGTGCTGAGCCCTGAAGAAAAGGATCAAGTCGGAGGAAACAAGAAGCAGTCGGCGCATCACCGAGCAGTTCCACGAAGCAGTACCATGCCACCCAATGAACCAAAGCACGATGATGTTGAAGGCTGGTGCAAGACGGCGACAAACTACACCAAAGGAAGAATCACTGAGTTGATCAGCGATTCTAACTAACGACGCCGAACGATCCGCTGCAGTACAAATCTATGATAACTATAAATACTAGTTAGAGTTTTATTTTTAGAAGGGAACAATTATTATAATTTTTACTTAGAGTCGAACAATTGGGATAATTTTCATATAGAATAGTACTTTTTGAGGGTTTTGAAGACTTGAAGAAAAAAAGGGTTTCATCTTCAAGTATTTGGACTTGGGTCTCTTGAATTCTTCATTCTTGGCTAGTAACAAGACTTAAATCTTCATACCCATTTGAATGCAAGCTCATTTAGGTATAAATTTCTATCTCTTGATGTGTGGCTAAAAACCCCAATTCTTGGGGTGTGATTTAACGAATATGGGTTAAGATAATTGTTGGGTCTTGCTTGCTGATAGTTTAATCATAGTTTAATTGTGATTTCATTTAGTGGTTGTGGATGAATTTAATGAATTGTAGTTGCAAATACAAGTTTATTTATGTGTTTTCGGCTTGCTCTAGAGAGAGGTCGTAAAACTAAGACCACTAGATTGATGGCTAGTGTGAGTGGGTCGACATGAGGTTCAGCTCGAGAGTGTGAACCCTAGTCCCATGTCCACACACTCAGCTCGAGAGAGTGAATCCTAGTCCCATGTCCACACACTCAGCTCGAGAGAGTGAGTGGGTTAAGGCGTAGGCTGGTCTTCATGCGGCAAATGGGTGTTCTAGAGGAACACATTTGAAACGGGGTAAGTTGCTCGAGAGAGAGCTTATCCCCCTTAAAGCTTAGCCCAGTCACAATTACTCTATGAATCTTCTATTTAAAGCATGCACCCAATAATCTAGCTTAGCCCGTATTCCCGTCACATCCCAAGGATCCCCTCTCATTGCTTAGAAACCCTTGTTTATTTTGCTGTTTTTTACTTACTAGTGACAAAACTTCACATTGTTAATTGACACGTTTGTGTCCCCCCTTTAATTTACAATGTTTTTACTCGTTAATGTCTTTATCTACGACTAGTTAGAACTAAATTTTATTTTTCTATAAATTATCAAAACCACTCTCTTGGGACGATCCCAACCCTTGGTTGGGTTACTAAACTATGTACGATCGTAGACACTTGCATCGAAAGTTGTGTCTTGATTACGCAATCATCAAGTTTCCTCAGCAAGATTATGTTGTAATATTGTTTGATCCTATTCATCCTCATTCAAAAGCTGATTAACAAATTCCACCTGACTCTAATCATGATTATGATTCAGGTGATAGTGTAGGGCTCCCAATTGAGTTCAATTATCATACCATACCTTAGCATATCCTTCATTTGGTTCCCATCATATCTCTTGATCAAAGTAGTCCCTTGCCAATAGCATATTCTTCCATACTTGAGATCCACCCCTCCATTCTACTGTTTATGGCATGTGCTTCTTACAATATTTATTCCACATATAGTTAGACCACATTGTATTAGTTATTCTAAATTTCCACCATAACTTGGCAAATAAAGCCTTAGAGAGGTCAAATAAAGACCTAAATCCTAATCCTCCTTCTTCTTTAGGCATACGAATACTCTTCCATGCTATCCAGTGGGTAGATCTTCCCTCCTCTTTGAAGTTCCACATGAGTTTAGCAAGCATTCTATGAATATCATGCATTACACACTTTTGGGGGTTCAGGACACTTAAAAGTTAAGTAGGGATGCTTTGAAGCACACTATTTAATAGAATTGTTTTACCCCCAAAAGTCAAAAACTTTTCATTCCACAACTGTAACTTGTCTTGAGTCTTCTTAATTAAAATCGTGAAATGTACCTTCTTCTTCTTAGCTTGACCATAGGGCAGCCTAGGTATGTCAAAAGAAATAAACCTCTTGATAAACCAGTGATCTCCTCCACTAACTGTGTGGAAGTTTGCGCTACCTTATTATGAACATAATATGAGCTCTTATTTTTATGATCAACTATCCTGATTGTTCCTCATATTTTCTTAAAATTCCCATTATAAGCTTTAACAATCTTTTGTCTGCAGCTCCAAAAATAATTGTATCATTTGCATAAGACAGATGATTCAATTTATCACTCCATTTAGGTAATTTATAGCTTTTATAATCATATCTCTCAAATAATTGATTCACAACTCTAGATAACACTTCTGCAGACAATATAAAAAAGCAGGTGATAATGAGTCTCCTTTCTTGACCCCTCTTGTAGAGTGGAAAAATCCATGTGCCTTCCCATTAATAATAACTATATACCAATTATTAGCAATAAGTCTCCAAATCATGTCTAGAATTTCAGCATCAAAACCCATCTTGTCCAAGACTTTGATTAGAAAATTCCACTCTACTCTGTCATATGCTTTTGCCATGTCCAATTTGATAACCACATTATCAGGCCTACCCCTTAGCCTTATGTAAGGTATAACCTCTTGAGCCAACAACACATTTTCAGTGATATTCCTCCCTTTAACAAAGCCAGATTGATTTTGTGATATCAGTTTAGGTAGATAACCTTCAATCCTATCATGAACCAGACTGGAAATGATCTTATTTAAGAAGTTACTCAGACTAATTGGTCTAATATACGAGAAGGACTAGGTAATATTCTTTATAGGTATTAGAACCAAATTGTGTGAGTAATAGATTTTGGTAGGGAAACACCCTGGAAAAAGGCATGCACAATCTGTATCATATCATATCAGGGCCTACAATATCACGACATGTCTGAAAGAAACATCCAGTAAAACCACCAGGACCACATACACTATCTACATTTAATTCAAATGCCAACTTTTCAATTTCTTATGCATTTGGTAGAGCGTTGAGAAACTCATTATCTTCAAGGATATATGTTGTTGGATACCATGTAATAGAATCATTTCCTCTTCTATATCTCCACTAGTGAATTGCTTTTCAAAAAAGCACACTGCTTCCCTTATGAGTTCATCATTAGAATCTGTCTATGTGCCATCTTCCTTGAGGATTCTTTTCGGTGTAAGCCTTTTACATCTTCCCCTAACAAGTCCATGGTGTAATCTAGTATTTCTATCTCTTTATTCAAACCATTGTACACTAGCCTTTTGCCTCCAAAACTCTTCTTCATAATGAAGATAAAGCTTTAATTCGGCATGTGCTCTTTGCAATATTGATCTATTAACGGGTGAAGGGTCTTCTTGGAATAGTGTCTCTTTAATCTTCACAATCTCCTCTCTAATAGTCAATTTCTTAATGATTTCTCCAATAATCGCTCTGCTCCATAAGGTCAAAGCCTTCTTGGTCCTTTTCTGTTTCTTCTTCAGTCGAATGAAAATATCATCTTAATGTTTAGCTACCCAATGTTGTTGAACAACATTTTTGAAGTCTTCTTTTTCAGTCCAAAACTTTAAGAACTTGAAAGGCTTTGCAATAGGAATATTGCCCACACCACAAGTAAGGAGTAAGAGGGCATGATTAGGCCCTCTCCTAGCTAGGTGTTGTAGTTCATTGTTGCCATAAATCTCCAATAATGAATAATTAACTACAACCCTATCTAATCTCTTGAAAATACAAGTCTCATCTACTCTGCCATTCCACCAAGTAAAAGGATTTCTTGAGAAATAAACATTACAAATCACATGAGTTAAGTTATAATGCAAAGTCCTCATATTCATATGGATAAACACCAAGTTTTTCTTCATCTATGAGGATCACATTAAAGTCACCACTCACCAACTAAGGCATATTGAATTGTTGGCTGATTAAAGACAAATCTCCCCATAGACTTTGTCTCTCAATATTAAAGCATTTAGCATACACTACAGTTGCTAATATTTGATTTCCATCTTCTAATGTGAGTTGTAAAGTTAATTGTTGATCGGAATCTGCTACTACACCCACTTGAATATGATGATTGACAAACACCCAAATCTTCCCATTAGTATTATAATTAGCATATGGCATTCCAATTCTTCTTTTGTATCTTTGAAGTGGCTTTGTACTTTAAATGGTTTCATCAAAGAAATCATCACAAATCTATGAAGCATTTGTACCCTATGAAATGTCTGTTGTGTTCTTACAGACCTAATATTCCAGAATAAAGCTTTGTAACTCATTTGGACATTGATTTTACCCCCTCCTAGTTTGAATTCTGGTAGGCACAGAGCTATTAATATCTTTTTTCCCCTTGTCTTTCCTTAATTATGAGGACAATTTTGGTGATAGCCCAGCCTCCTTACCGATGTTTTGCAGATTGGAGTCGTCTTCTTCTTCTTCTTCTTTTTCTTTTTCTTCTTCTTCTTCTTCTTCTTCTTGTTCTTCTTCTTCTTCTTCTTCTTCTCCTCCTCCTCCTCCTCCTCCTCCTCCTTCTTCTTCCTCTTCCTCTTCTTCTATGTCGACTTTTGCCATGATTACAGGTTCCTTATTCAGGCAATAATGTGTAATCAATTCATGCAGCCTTTCCATTGGGGCTGATTTTTCAGGAATGACTGGAACTAATGTTGAGTCATTTGCACAAAACTCCAGGTGAAGGTTGATAACGTCCGAATATACTTCTTAAAAAGAAATATAAACGGTCGTATGCAATATATTTAACCAACTATAAGTCGGGGTTGATGCCATATAGAATATAAAAGAATATTGTTAATAGCAAATAGTTAACTCGATAGTCGTTATTTAAAAAAGGGGAGATTTAAATTGAAATAAAACTAAGAAGAATAAAATAGCTTTGAACTAAGAATTTATTTAAATTCAGATTATTAAAAATAACTAGGAATGTGTTCCCCATGATTTCATAAAATAGCATGAATATTGGACTATGATCTATTTCAATTTTTAGCATTCAAGATTGGTAAGTTAGGTGTAAGATCCCGTACTTTTTCTCTAATCGTGCATAATATATGTGGCGTAGTATGGCATGGTTATATGAGGTGCATATGACTTTGTATCGTACATTGGAGATTAAGATTGCAAGTAGGTGGCAATATCAAGAACCTAAACTAAAGTTTTAGGTCAAAGGGACCCCTCAAACAAAGTTCATGATAAAAGAAATGGCTCGGGTAGAACTTCACCCGTTTGAAAGGTTTAACTTGTCCCATACCTTGTAGATAAGCCTATGAGTGTAAAATATGCTAAGAATAGTGTGTTATGAGGTATTATAATAGCACAAGGGTCGTATGTTAAGTTTGGAAGTCAAGAAAATTAGTGAAACTAAAGTCGGCAAAATTTATCGAAGTTTCTCTAATAATATTTTCTTAACTTTGGGTCAAATGTTTTGGATGTTTCTCCCAATATACAAAGAGTTATAAGGACTATCACCCATTAAATTGAAGGCCTACGAGTCTAGTTTGCAACGCATAAAAACTTGTATCCAACCGACATCGGAGTAAAAAGTTATGAGAGTTTTACTACGGACTGCCGGGGCAGAATCCGGGTCGGGTAAAAAAGGTGGTATGTCGGCTTACTCAAAGTTTTAAGCCATGAAAACAATTCATTTTACTTCCAAACCAGAAAGAAAGATTAAGAGAGGGTTCCTATGGAGTACTTGCATGATGAAAGTCAGTTTTTGACGATTTTTACCATTAAAGATTACCCCCGTGCTTAGAAACGTGATCTCTACACGTGGCAATCGTTTTCCCCTTCTATTAGCTGCGTTTGGAGCAATTTTTTGAAGTTATAAATTTATAGTTATTGGTGTTTCTTCAGGTTTACACTTGGTTAACTAAGGTAATCATCTCGGGACTCTTTTATGATTGTTTTTATGAAGTTCTATGGACATTTCATCAAGTTGAGGCCATTTGGCAAATCTGCCGATTTAAGAACAATTATGAATTGTTTATAGGTGTGTACCAGCTGTGTATATATAGTGTTTGTGAAGTTTAGGATGTAAGGAAAAACTTTTGTGAAGAAGCTACGACCATTTGAGCGTTCATTGAAAAGGTATGTTAAGGCGAAGCGAAGTCTCTCATTTTAGCACCACTCCTAGGAAATTCCTAAAACGCCGAATGTGATATTTTACTATTCTCTTGCTAGAAAGACCTTCAGTGAAAGGCATTGAGAACTCAGCTGAATTATTTTCATGATTCTGTTTTTTTGATATTTCACTCGTTCGGATAAATAGAGTGTTCGACATCTACACGTCATTTTATTAGTTTCCTTGATTATATGTCCGCACGTATGAACTCGTATTCTTCCTTGGGTGATGTGAATTAAAATGTCACGCGAGACCCTTATTACTTGTGACCAGCTCTCTTTCTCCATTAAGGTTATTATTAAAGAAAAACTTTAAAGTAGCTCATGACCTTCAAAACTCTCAAATATAATTTAAATGTAAACTATTAGAACACTTGGTTTTTGAAATATTTCTTTTATAAATTATCTAGGAACCAAGTTAGGAACTAAGTAAGTCACCTTAAACTTGTTATGAATATCATCAAGGTTAGGTCATCCTTCTAAATTTCGAGTTAACTTTTCAAGCTTATTTGGAAGAACATATCTAGTTCCATGAGATTGTTATATGTTATACGAAAGTTATTATGGGGTTATGAGAACAAGACTATAAACGGGCCAAGATTGGCAACATGACAACAGTAACTCATAGGTGTTATAAATCCATGACATGACATGTTATGCATTCTACTCTCGAGCTATAATCGGGAGGTATGAGGCCTATTGCCTATATTTATACGTATGAGACACAGATGGCCATAAGTTGGCGAATATGATGCCGGTTCGCTACCAAAAAGCACCACTATTGCTAGCATTTGTTTGGGTATGTCATGCATTTGAATCTATATATATATATATACATATATTGACGACATACGATTATACGAGCATACCATGCATATTTAAGTAGTAGGGGGCTAAAGGTCAGCCATGGAGATTATTTGGGTTTCAGTTTCAGGTGGTATCCCTCTTACCCTTTTACAGTAAATGTTTATGCTTTTACTTTCCGCTTTACTTACCAACACATTTTTATTCGTACTGACGTCCCTTTACCTGGGGACGCTGCTTTTTGTTTTGTGCTAGCAGGTACAAGCAAGGACTCTAATCGACCCACCCGCTAGGATTCAGGTTCAGCTGTGAGTCGGTAAGCTCCATCTTATCCTGGGGCTATCAAAGGATGTTTACTTTTGTTGTACAGTTTGGGTATAGTCGGGGCCTTGTCCCGATAGTGATTATGTCACTCATAGAGGCTATTGTGGACACTATATTATGGATTTTCTTTTTGTATGTTTCAACCTCCAGTCAATATTCTTGGCATGTATATATAGGTGTGTATGTAAGTAGGTATGTTTTCGGTTGTGGCCTCGTCGGCTAGATAACACATATTTTTTTTTCGATTTGTCTACCATTGTTTGTATGGTTATTCTCTTTCAGGTCATAACCTCTGGGTCCAGGCTTTACTTTTTAGAGGTTGTGCTGCCCAATTTTTTTGCCTCACATGTTTGGTTTAGCTAATATGTTTCAGTGGGTAACTCGATGTATTAGGGTATTGAGTGCCAGTTATTCCCCCTATTTTGAGGCGTGACAAACTTGGTATCAGAGCAGGTCGTATCCCGGGGTTTCCATAAGCCGTGTCTAGTAGAGTCTTGTTTATGGGTGTGTTGTGCACCACACTTATAATCAAGAGGGTATAGGGCATTTAAGAATGGTTACATTTCATTAAACTGATAGATCGTGCTATAGTGTAAAAGTATTAGAACATTTGAAATCTAAGTCGTGCTTTATGTTTCTTATCTAATAGGCTACACTCGCTCCGGATATGGCAGATCGAGAGATAGGTATGTATCCAAGGGTAGGTACTAGCCGTTCCCCACCGAGTCATAGAGATAGATTTCCCTCGAAGGCACATGGTGGATCTCCAGTACCCCTAGTACCAGCCTCCCCGACACCTATTGAAGCCCAAGGAGATGCAGTACCCCTAGTCTCACCAGTTCCATTGGTACCTGATGAAGCTACGAACACAGGACCTCCAATACCTATTGTTCCTCCACCAGAGATCTCTGGGGAGCAAGGGATAAGAGAGGCAATTCAGTTGCTGACTAGGATGGTTTCTATTCATGAGCGACAACTGGAGTCAAGAGTAGATATTCAGAGAGACCGGTCGGAAAGTTCGAAGGTACGAGAGTTTCTTCATTTGGCCCCTCCGTTATTTACAGGATCTAGTCTTACTGAGGATCCCTAGGACTTTATAGAACATATATATAGAGTATTGAGGGTGATGCATGCCTCCGTCACATAGCCTGTGGAGTTGGCTTCTTTTCGGCTACGTGATGTAGCCATCATTTGGTATGAGGAATGGGAGAGGTCTAGAGGACCTGATGCTCCGCCAGCAGAGTGGGAGGACTTCTCTGAGGACTTCCTTGCCCACTATTTGCCACGGGAAGTTCGAGAGGCCCGTCTTGAACAATTTATCAATCTGAAGCAAAGAACCATGAGTGTGAGGGATTATAGCCACAAGTTTAATTCTTTGGCAAGATATGCACCAAATATTGTACGTACCATGAGAGCCAAAATTCATCATTATGTTGATGGTTTGGCAGATCATTTGATCAGAGATTGTAGGGTCCCATCCCTATCAGATGATGTAGATATTTCCCACATACAGGCTTTCGCTCAGATTACAGAGGACCTTTCTGAACAGATTCATGATACCTACAGGGATAGGGAGCAGAGTAAGATAACCCATACTATAGGGTCTTATATAGAGCCACATGGTGATTTTAGGCCCCCTTTCCATCGATATCCATCTCTGCAGCTGGTAGTGTCTCACCACAAGTGCAGGGACCGCAGTTTGATTGTTATAGTCAGTCAGGACCAGGTCAGAGCTCAGGCTAGCCTGAAGGTCGTTGAAATGATCATTTTATACAGGTAAGACATCCTACTCCTCATTGTACATAGTGCGGTAATCCGCACACAGGGCAGTGTAAAGAGGGTTCAGGTGCATGTTATCATTGTTAGTAGACAGGACATTTTATTAGGCGGTGCACGAGATTGAGCAAAGGTGATCTAGCTCAGCCTTCAGGATCCACAATAACATCTTCACCCTCAGTCTGTGCCCCATGACCAGGACCATAGTCTACTCAGGGTCGTGGTACAGGGAGAGGTGAATGAGATACAGGTTCGAGCGGTGGTCAGAATCTCTTTTATGCACTCACAGGACGACAAGATTCAGAGGCATCCCCTGATGTTGTTACAAGTATATTGACGATATCTTCTCAAGCTGTTTACGCATTAATAGACCCTAGCTCTACATTTTCATGTATCACTAAATTTATTGCTATTAAGATTGACATGAAATCTGTGTTGTTGCCATAACCAGTTGAAGTGCACCGGTTGGCGATTCTATTTTAGCTAGTCGTGTCTATCGGAGTTGTACGGTATTAATTAATGATCGTCCAACCTCCACTGATTTAGTTGAGTTGATTATGCTAGATTTTGATGTTATCATGGGTATGGATTGGTTGGCAGCTTTCTATGCTAATATTGATTGTCGTGCAAAGATAGTCCGATTTTACTTTCTAGGTGAGCCAGTTCTTGAGTGGAAGAGTAATGCAGCGATACCTAAGGGTAAGTTTATTTCATACCTTAGGGCTCGGAAGTTGATTGCTAAAGGTTGCATATACCATATGGTTCATGTACATGATATTGATAAGGAGCCCATGACTCTTCAGTCAATTCCTATCGTGAATGAATTTCCAATGGTATTCCCTGATGATCTTCCAGGAATTCCCCCATAAAGGGAAATTGATTTCGCTATAGACTTGTTTCCTGATACGCAACCTATATCGATTCCTCCCTATAGAATGACACCTGCAGAACTAAGAGAATTGAAGGAACAACTGAAGGACTTGCTCGATAAAGGCTTTATCAGGCCAAGTACTTCCCCATGGGGTGCCCCAATGCTCTTTGTTCGAAAGAAAGATGGATCCTTGCGGATATGTATTGACTATAGACAACTAAATAAAGTCACTATAAAGAATAAATATCCTCTTCCACGGATTGATGACTTATTCGATCAGTTACAAGGTGCCAAATGCTTTTCCAAGATTGACTTGCGGTCTGGTTACCATCAGCTGCGAGTCAGGGAATTGATATCCCAAAAACAACATTTAGGACGAGGTATGGCCATTTTGAGTTCCTTGTCATGTCTTTTGGGTTTACAAATGCCCCAACAACTTTTATGGATCTTATGAATCGGGTCTTCAAACCATTCCTGGATGAATTTGTGATTGTGTTTATTGATGATATTCTTATATATTCACGGTAGGAAGCAGAGCATGCAGACCACTTGCGAGCTATATTGCAGACTATCCAAGATTGCAAGTTATATGCTAAATTCTCTGAATGTGAATTTTGGCATACCTCAGTAGCTTTTCTTGGTCATGTTATTACAAGTGAGGGCATTAAGGTTGATGGAAAATATATTGAAGTAGTGATGACTTGGCTGAGGCCCTTGAATGCAACGGAGGTTCGCAACTTTTTAGGCTTGGCGGGGTATTACCGCAGGTTTGTGGAGGGATTCTCTTTTATTTCTGCACCACTAACAAAATTGACACAAAAGGCAACGAAGTTTCAGTGGACCGAGGCATGCGAGCAGAGCTTTCATGAACTAAGAAAAGGCTTACCACTGCACCTGTCCTAACTCTTCCAGATGGTAATGAGGGCTATGTTGTTTATTATGATGCCTCAAGAATTGGCCTAGGTTGTGTTCTTATGCAGCATGGTAAGGTTATTGCATACGCCTCTAGACAGTTGCGGAAGCATGAGCAGAATTATCCTACACATGATCTTGAGTTGGCTGCAGTTGTCTTTGCCCTAGAAAATTGGCGACAATATCTATACGGGGTTCATATAGATGTGTTCACCGATCACCAGAGCCTTCCGTATTTACTTAGGCAGAGGGAGTTGAACCTACAACAAAGGAGATGTCTAGAATTATTAAAGGACTACGATGTTGACATTTTATATCATCCCGACAAAGCTAATGTTGTTGCTGATGCACTCATCCGAAAGTCCATGGGTAGTCTAAGTCATGTTGAAGCTGATAAGGCTGGAATTACTAAAGACATATGCCAGCTAGTTAATTTTCAAGTACGCTTGGTAGATGCAGGAGGCAGAGGTGTTGTCTTTAAGAATATGGAAGAATCTTCCTTTGTGACTGAAGTGAAAATGCGGCAACATGAAGATCCTGAGCTTAGGAAATTGAGGGAAAAGATTCCACAACAGCAACACCCCTTATTTGAGCTAACTAGAGATGGAGTCCTTAGATACCAGGGTCGCTTATGTGTACCAGCAGTTTGGAAGCTTCGTACAAATATTCTTTTAGAGGCCCATTATTCTACATATGCATCTCACCCTAGAGAGACGAAGATGTATCAGGACTTTCGACAGATCTATTGGTGGAATGGCATGAAAAAAGATATTGCGGAGATGGTAGCTAAATGTCCCAACTGTCAACAAGTTAAAGCAGAGCATCAGAGGCCTGGAGGCCTAACCTAGTATATTGAGCTTCCGTTATGGAAATAGGATATGATAAATATGGACTTCATCACTGGTTTGCCTCGCACTCCACGAAAGTTTGATTCCATTTGGGTAATTATCGATAGGCTGACAACATCTGCTCATTTCTTGCCAATTAGGACGACATATTCAGCTAAAGATTATGCTAGGCTTTACATTCATGAGATTGTTCGCCTTCACAAAGTTCCATTATCTATTATCTCAGATCGAGGAGCTCAATTTACAACACACTTTTGGAGATCGTTTCAGAAAGGTCTAGGCCCTCAGGTAAATCTTAGCACTGCTTTTCATCAATAAACTGATGGACAAGCAGAACGTACTATTCAGATGGTTGAGGATATGTTACCTGGTTTTGTGTTGGATTTTAAAGGAAGTTGGGATCAACATCTACCTCTTATCGAGTTCGCTTATAATAACAACTTTCAAGCTAGTATTTAGATGGCCCCTTACGAAGCACTATACAGGCGGAAGTGTAGGTCCCCAATCAGTTGGTTTGAGCTCGAGGAAGCAGATTTGCTAGATCCCAATCTAGTCCAACAAGCAATTGAAAAGGTTAAGCTTATTAGAGATCGGCTTCATACAACACAACGTTGACAAAAGTCTTATGCAGATGTTCGCCGACGGAACTTAGAGTTTGAGGTAGAAGATTGGGTTTTACTAAAAGTATCGCCTATGAAGGGCAACATGCGATTCATAAAGAAAGGGAAGCTCAGTCCTAGGTACGTTGGACCATATAAGATTATTTGGAAGATAGGTATGGTGGCATACGAGCTTGATTTGCCTTCAGAATTGGAAGCAATTCATCCTATATTTCATGTTTCTCTGTTGCGGAAGTGCATTGGAGATCCTTCACGATTATTCCCATTGAAAATATTTGTATCGCTGAGGATTTATCTTATGCAGAGGTGCCAATAGAGATTTTAGATGGCAAGTAAGAAAGCTTCGAAATAAAGATGTAGCTTCTGTGAAAGTGTTATGGAGAAATAACAACGTTGAGGAAATGACTTGGGAAGCAGAAGAGGAAATTGGGGAGGGGTACCCCCAACTGTTTACGACTTAAGGTGAGTCACATTTCGATTATTGGCAATTATTTCTTCACAATGACTTAGTTAGATTTTAAGTAGCTTGAAGGTGAAATTTATGTCTTCTTACGAGATAGCTATGCAAAGCTTAGTAGTTAAAATTTTCAGAATTTGACTTCAGGTTTGCAACTGTAACAAATATAGACTCGCAAATAAAGTACTGTGAGAAAAAAAAATACAACCAAGGAATTGTTTAGATCCATTCGCGGGCGAATGTTCATAAGGGGGGAGAATGTAAGATCCCGTACTTTTCTCTAATCGTGCATAATATATGTGGCATAGTATGTCATGGTTATATGAGGTGTATATGACTTTGTATCGTACATTGGAGATTAAGATTGGAAGTATGTGGAAATATCAAGGAACTAAACTAAAGTTTTAGCTCAAAGGGACCCTTCAAACAAAGTTCATGATAAAAGAAATGGCTCGGGTAGAACTTCGCCCGTTTGAAAGGTTTAACTTGTCCCATACCTTGTGGATAAGCCTATGAGTGTAAAAAATTCTAAGAATAGTGTATTATGAGGTATTATAATAGCACAAGGGTTGTATGTTAAGTTTGGAAGTCAAGAAAATTAGTGAAACTAAAGTCGGCAAAAGTTATCGAAGTTTCTCTAATAATATTTTCTTAACTTTGGGTCAAATGTCTTGGATGTTTTCTCCCAATATACAGAGATTTAGAAGGCCTATCACCCATTAAATCGAAAGTCTATGAGTCTAGTTTGCAAGAACAAAACCCTGTATCCAACCGACATCGGAGTAAAAAGTTATGAGGGTTTTACTACAGACTGCCAGGGCAGAATCCGAGTCGGGTAAAAAAAGTGGTATGTCGGCTTACTCAACGTTTTAAGCCATGAAAACATTTCATTTTACTTCCAAACCAGAAAGAAAGCTTAAGAGAGGGTTCCTATGGAGTACTTGCATGATGAGGTCAGTTTTTGATGATTTCTACCATTAAAGATTACCCCCGTGCCTAGAAACGTGATCTCTACACGTGGCAATCGTTTTCCCCTTCTATTAGCTGCGTTTGGAGCAAGTTTTTGAAGATATAAATTTGTAGTTATTGTTGTTTATTCAAGGTTTACACTTGGTTAACTAAGATAATCATCTCGGAACTCTTTTATGATTGTTTTTATGAAGTTCTACGGACATTTCGTCAAGTTGAGGCCATTTGGCAAATCTGTCGATTTAAGAACAATTATGAACTGTTTATAGGTGTGTACCAGTTGTGTATATATATTGTTTGTGAAGTTTAGGACGTAAGGAACAACTTTCGTGAAGAAGCTAAAGCTATTCGAGTGTTCATTGAAAATGTATGTTAAGGTGAAGCTACATCCCTCATTTTAGCACCACTTCTAGGAAATTCCTAAAACGCCGAATGTGATATTTTGCTATTCTCTTGCTAGAAAGAACTTCAGTGAAATGCATTGGGATCTCAGCTGAATTATTTTCATGATTCTATTATTTTCATATTTCACTCGTTTGGATAAATAGAGTGTTTGACATCTACACGTCATTTTATCAATTTCCTTGTTTATATGTCCGCACGTATGAATTCGTATTCTTCCTTGGGTGATGTGAATTAAAATGTCACGCGAGACCCTTACTACTTGTGACCAGCCCTCTTTCTCCACTAAGGTTATTACTCCCTCTGTCCTAATTTATGTGACTTACTTTCCTTTTTAGTCAGTCCCAAAAAGAATGACACATTTCTATATTTAGTAACAATTTAACTATAAAATGTCTATTTTACCCTTAATGAAATGATTTACAGCCACACAAATTTCTATCATTCATTTTGGACCACAAGTTTTAAAAGTCTTCTTTTCCTTCTTAAACTCCGTGCCGAGTCAAACTAATCATATAAAATGGGACTGAGGGAGTATTAAAGAAAAACTTTATAGTAGCTCACGACGTTCAAAACTCTCAAATATAATTTAAATGTAAACTATTAGAACACTTTGTTTTTGAAATATTTCTTTTATAAATTATCTAGGAACCAAGTTAGGAACTAAGTAAGTCACCTTAAACTTGTTATGAATATCATCAAGGTTAGGTCATCCTTCATAAATTCGAGTTAACTTTTCAAGCTTATTTGGAAGAGCATATCATGTTCCATCTGATTGTTATTTGTTATACGAAAGTTATTATGGGGTTATGAGAACAAGACTACAAACGGGCCAAGATTGGCAACATGACAACAATAACTCATAGGTGTTATAAATCCATGACATGACATGCTATGCATTCTACTCTCGAGCTATAATTGGGAGGTATGAGGCCTATTGCCTATATTTATACGTATGAGACACAGATGGCCACATGTTGGCGAATATGATGCCGGTTCGCTACTGAAAAGCACGACCATTGCTAGCATTTGGTTGGGTATGTCATGCATTTGCATATATATATATATATATATATATATATATATGTATGTATGTATTCATGACATACGATTATATGACCATAACATGCATATTTAAGTAGTAGGGGGCTAAAGGTCAGCCATGGAGATTATTTGGGTATCAGCTTCAAGTGCTATCTCTATTACCCTTTTATAGTAAATGTTAATGATTTTACTTTTCGCTTTACATACTAGTTCATTTTTATTCGTACTGACGTCCCTTTGCCTTGGGACGCTGCTTTTTGTTTTGTGCGAGCAGGTACAAACAGGGACTCTAATCGACCCACCAGCTAGGATTTAGGTTCAACTGTGATTTGGTAAGCTCCATCTTTTCCTGCGGCTGTCAGAGGATACTTACTTTTGTTGTACAGTTTGGGTATAGTCGGGGCCTTGTCTCGACAGTGCTTATGTCACTCATAGAGGCTATTGTGGACGCAATATTCTGGGTTTTCTTTTTGTATGTTTCAACCTCCAACCAATAGTCTTGGCATGTATATATAGGTGTGTGTGTAAGTAGGTATGTTTTTGATTGTGGCCTCGTCGGCTAGATAATACATCTTTATTTTTTTTCGGTTTGTCTACCATTGTTTGTATGGTTATTCTCTTTCAGGTCATGACCTCTGGGTCCAGACTTTACTTTTTAGAGGTTGTACTGCCCAATCTTTTTGCCTCACAAGTTTGGTTTAGCTAGTATGTTTCAGTGGGTAACTCGATGTATTAGGGTATCGAGTGCCAGTTACGCCCTCTATTTCGGGCCGTGACATTAGGTATCCCTAAGTGATTGGTCCTCCAAATAGGGAATTTACTACGCACCTTGGTCCAACTATGAGTGTATATTTTACTAACCCTTACCTTTACCTCAGATTAGACATCACATCAATGTATGACTTAGTTTTCACCCACGCACTAATTGACATTAGACTATTAGATATCATCCACTAAATATCTGTTATTTAATCTTTGTCTCATTCATTACTTCCTTGGTTCGGCAAGTAGGAACGAGGCGAGTTCTAACGTTGGTCACCGTTAAAAAGACTTCTAAACGAAAGGTTTAACAATACATGCATAAAAATCATTCAAGAATCACGTTGTACATAAACTTACTTTAATAATTCATCATGATTCCCACAACCCTAATTATGAAATTTAGCTACTCATTATCTCAAAAACACAATCAAAATTTATTAAAATAAATATGCTTGTGTTAATCATAAAAATTTAAGAACAATAACTAAGCTATCTTTTATTAATAACGAATACAAATAAATAATAAAGGAGAAGAAAGAATAAACCACAATTCTCGGACCTCCACGATAGCTCTTTCAAAGTTCCTAAGTTAAAAAAAAATTATATTGTGTATTGTTTCTTGGTTCTTTGCTCCCCCTAAAATAAATATTTTTATGGGTTATTTATAGATATAGAAAACCCTAAATAAAATAATTAAATTCAAATTAAATTAGGAATCCAAACCCAAAAGGAATTAGATTATTTTTTTTCCGTCGCGTGAGCTGTCCGCGTAGAACAGTGCTGCCTTAAATTATTTGTTTAATTGTGATGCATCAATTGGCCAGTGGCTTTAGAGATTGCCACATGGCAATGAAATAATAACATCACTTTGGTTTCTTCACTTTGCGCTACAATTCTTGTATATTGAAATATTAATATAATATTTAATTTAATCCATTAAGCTGCTTGCTTGATTTGCTTTTTTAACCTTTTATTTTTAATTCGTTTTAGCTTTAAATTACTTTATTTTTTCATCAATTTAATCCTATAAATAAAATACACAATTTAGCACAATTTATAAAATTTATGCTCAAAAAGAACAAATATAAATAAAAAATATGCGATAAATAATAATTAAAAATATATATTTTTAGCCTCACATCAAAGGTGAGGCCCATCTGGTGCGTTTTCAGTCTGTAAAGGTTCATGATATTCAGCACCTTCCAACTCTTTGAACAAAGTCATCTCCTTTCCACTTTCATGTCCATGGACAACTATAGGTAGTAGATCTCTTATCTGACTGGTTGCGTTGCTCCCACTTCTCTGTGATTTATTATCTATGCTCTTTGACTCTTCTTCTTCAACTTCTTTGTTATGTTGACTTTTTCCTGCTACCTTGCTCAAGTGAACAAAATGTGACTCCTCCAGCTCCCCTGTTTGCCCCTGTGCATAAATATATTTGCCTTCTTCGACTATATATGGTAAAATCTCCTCCTCTTTATTGCTTTGCCCTTCAGCTTTGTGTTCTATTGTGTTTATCGATTTTTCTGATTGAATTTCTTCTGATTTTGCAGGGATCTTCTCACCTTGTTTATCAACATCATTATATTCCCCTTCCTGGCTTCCCATATCTCCTTGTGTAATTTCTGTTTTCATTATGTCTATCTGTTTTTAAGCCTTATGTATAACATTTGTAGCAGTAACGTGCTGAATATCTTCTATCATATGTTCTGCCATTATTGCATTGTGTGTACTACTCTCCTCATCTTGATGTTTATTTTTTTAGAACCTCAAACTTATTACATGTGCAAACTCCTTCATCTTCTACCTTTCGATTATTCACTTCCTGTCTTGGGGTTATTTTATTTGTAGGAAGACACTTCTTAAACTACTCAACACCTTTATTAGCTCTGCCTCTAGTTGTGAGTTCTCAACACTCTTTTCATTATCTTCATGCCCTACCTCCTGCTTGGGAGCCCTGAGTTCTGGATGCAGAACCCTAAACATTCTTGCTCTGTATGCCCTTGTAGCTTACACTGCTTACAATATTTTGGTACCATCGCATATTGAATCCGAATTTTCTCCACCCTAGAAGTTCTAGTCTCCACATTCACCACTTCCATCTCTACAACCTTGGGCAGATTAGCCAGCAAGTCTACCTGCACCTTGACCCTAGCACGACTAGGTATAGTCTTCTTGATCATCGCCATGTCCAATTGTAAAGGTTTTCCTACTGCTGACGCTAATGAAAAAATGGATTCCTTAACAAAGAATGTTGGTTTAAAATCCAGAAAGGAAATCCAAGCCATCGCCTGAGTTGTTTCTTCCTCAATCTTAAACACATCATCAGTGTTTTAAAAGGCAGGGGCGTGAGGCGAGGCGTTTTATACAATATGGGGCGAGGCATAAGTCCCGAGATACGGGGCGTAAGTCCCATGGATCTACGAGGCGTAGTCTCATGTCTATTCAATTTTATAGTTTTATTACTAATAAAATAAGCAAAAGTAAACCTTTCAATGATTTTACAAATAAATTTTTATAAATAACCTATAATATATAGAAATTATATTATGATTTTTATTTGAGATAAATATTAATAATCAATAATGAAGAAAAAAATATTATATTTACTATTTGAGAAATATCATTACATCAATAATAATAAAAATATGATTTAAAGCAAAAAAAGTTAAAAAATAAATTAAAAACGTCGGGGTCTACGTGTTTACGCCCAGGACTTACGTTTTTATGCTCGAAGCTTACACCTCAAATTTTAAAACTTATGTCTTATGAATCTATGTCTTTAATTTACGCTCCAAAGCATTTTTTGTACACCCCACCTCGAGACTTGCCCCAAAAACGTTTTTGAAAACACTGATCAAAGATCGCATCATATAAGAGTAAACATCCTTTGATAGTAAATAGTAATTACGTTTAGACATCATATTGATGAAATCTTCCTGCCTAGAGAATCTTATTAATATGTGCCTATTCCGTAATAAACCAATTTTACATTCCCCTTTCACGGTGCATTGCTTAGGAATTTGAGTGCGAAGCTCTTATATATCCGACCATCCATACAAAAATTTTCCAATTACGGCATATTGAAGATTCTCAATAATATACATTCTATGCACTTCTTTTTCCGTCCATACTACTCATGGGATTCCTTCATTATAACTGAGAATTTTTTATCAGAATAGGTTTCACTAATGGTGAGAGACTAGATGATCCTTATTGATCATATCAACATATTTTATTTGTAAAACCTCCTTACCTTTCTGCTCGTTAGGCAAGACAGTACTAGTTATAATCGAACTATTATTCCCGTGAGCTCTGGGATGCTTTAGAATAGGGAAAATCTTTTCAGATAAAAGAAAACACGCCGGACCAGCACTAGAAAAAGCCTGTCCGGCGGCCATGTTGGCCATTCCAGTGGAATTATTCAAGAGAGTTTAGGGTTTTAGTATGAGAGAGAATAGAGCGGTCATTCATGACTTACCAAGAACTGGATCTCATCATTCTCCATTTTTAGTCTTTTCTGAAGAATATGATACAAGATATAACAAACCATTCAGGTTCCTAAAATTCTGGACAGAGCATGACAATTTTCAAGAGATTGTTAGACAGAATGGGTTTCCAATATTTTTGAGAATCCTTTTATTTCTTTTAAGAAGAATATCAAGAGGGTCATGTCTGCTTTGACCAAATGGAGCAAAGTTACATTTATTGATATTTTCAAGCAACTTATTATGAGAGAGGATATAGTTAGAATCAAAGAGAAGCTATTTGAAGAAGCCAAATCCCTTAAATAGATCAGTGTTACAAAGGGCCTAAGTTGAACTTAAAAATATCTTCACTATGAGGAAATCTTTTGGCAACAAAAGGGTTGTTATGAATTGTTCGAAAATGGGGATAGAAATACAAAATTCTTTCACTATCTAGTAAATGGCAGAAGGAAGAGACACAATCTGAAGAGAATCCTAAATTCCCACACGATCTGGATAGAAGAAGAAGGGGATATAGCTATTGAAGACATTGATTACTATCATAAACAATTTACCCAAGAGAGGGATGCCACTAATTTCTCTTTATTGAGACATATTCCTAATTTTGTTTGCTGATGAGAATGCATTATTATGTAAAGTTCTAGGGTTAGATGAGGTAAATAAGGTTGTTTTTAGCTTGAATGGTGATAGTGCTAGTGGTCCTGATGGTTTGATAGAGATATTTTACCAATCTTGTTGGAAATGATGTATTAACAATGGTACAAGACTTTTTCCAAGGTAACTATTTGCCAAAGTCCATTACTCACACTAATCTAGTACTCTTACCTGAGAAAGAAAATCCTCAATCTTTATTGAATTTGTGACCTATTACTTTGAGTAATTTCATCAACAATATCTTATCCAAAATAACTCATGACAAACTATAAGTTGATTTCAAATAACCAATCTGGTTTTGTAAAAGGTAGAAACATCATTGAAAATTTTCTATTGACTCATGAGATTGTTAAAGATATCAGGAAGAGGGGTAAGCCTGCTAATGTTATCATTAAACTCGATATGACTAAAGCTTATGACAGGTCTCTTGGTTTTTTCTAATGAAAGTTCTAAAGGAAAATGGGGTTCTGTGATATAATTGTTGATTTTTAAGTTAATGGTCAATCCCCAGGGCTTCTTTCATTCTACTAGAGGGGCAAACAAGGAGACCCAATTTCTCATGCTCTATTTATTCTCTTAGCAGAGGCTTTATCTAGGGCTTTGAATGCCTTGTTTGATGATGTGCTGTTTGTTAGTTTTGGTCTACCAAAGTAGAGTGCAAAAATTAATCATCTTACATATGATGATGATACTACTATCTTTGCTTCTGCCAACAAATCTTCATTGAAGAACATTGCATCAATTTTTGCAGGATTATGAAACTCAATCAGGTCAAAAAGTTAATATAGAAAAATCTCATTCTTTATTCATTAGAGTGTTGTTGCAGATTTGGAAAGAGTGGTAGAAGATTGCACAGGAATATCTATAGGTCATTTTCCTTTCAAATATCTTTGTTGTCCCATTACTCATGCTAGAATTAGGATGGAGCATTATGTAGATCTTATAAAAGGGTGAAAGATAAATTTCAAGCTTGGAAAGGCAATATGTTATCCTTTGTGGGTAAGAAAGTTTTAATTACTAGTGTATTGTAGAGCATTCCTATTCATGTACTATCTGCCATAGCCCCTCCCAAGTGTGCTTTAAAAGATCTTCATATAATTTTCGCCAAATTAATATGCAGTAAGAACAGTACTGGTAGGAGTAAGCACTGGGCTTCTTGGGATAATGTCTGTTTACCAAATATTGAAGGGGGTTTGGGTTTTAGATCAGTGAGTGATGTTTCTCAAGCTATGTTTGCTAAACTTTGGTGGAAATTTAGAACTTAAAGGTCACTATGGGTAGACTTCACGTGGAATAAGTATTGCAAGAAGAAAATACCTACAATTGTGAAATGGAAAGGTGGTTCACAAGTGTGGAAGCATATGTTGGAGAACAAAGGCACTGTTGAACAAAACTTGTGGTGGGAACCTAAAGGAGTATCTTCTAGTGTTTGTTTTGATAATTAAACAAATATAGGTCCTTTATATCTCCAACCTACTGAATTACAAGAGTGTCATTCATTGACTAATATTGATATATTTTTTAAAGAAGATGGATGAGATTATAAACTTATGTGGAATGTTATGCCTAGTAATATTGTTGAGCACATTATATTGACTATGGGAAACATCAAGCTTTCTGAGGCAATAGATAAACGTTGGTGGACAAAATCAAGTGCTGAAAAGTTCACAGATAAATTTTCATGGGAAGCTCTCATAAGTAGGTCTATCCCTAATGATGATTTTACAAAGTTGTGGGTGAAGGGACTTCCTTTTACAATCTCATTTTTTGGTTGGAGGGCCTAGACACATAACGTTCCTGTGGCTGCTATCATGTCCTCATAGAACTCTAATATTTCACATCTATGTCAGTGTTGTAGCATCCCTATGAGGGAGACTGTCATGCCCCAAAGCTACCCCCAGGATGCGGACACAGGACCTACGATCACGAGTAACCCCAAGCTAACCCTACTGGCATATCATAAGCATACTTAAAGATAAACTAAATCAATATCTATTGTGTGGAAGCTAATCATAAAATAATTCGAAATGAGGGGGAATACCCATACTAAATCTTAATATATTAATACTGAGAGTTTAACAACAACTAAAAAGTCAAACTCAAATACTAAAGCTGATTCTAACCTTGTCTTAAATATAACCTCTACTGACTAGAAATGCTGGGACATGCCCTAGCTAGATCTAGAAAATACTAAAAACTAAAGACTAAAAAGCAAAGGAAGATAAGGATGTCAATCGTCCTCAAAGAATGAGGACTTACTACAGATGTTGCTGAATTGAAGATCATAAACCAATCTATGCGTGATCTGGAAGCTGAGAACCTGAACCTACATCACGAGAAAATGTAGTGCTGAATATGCATTAGTACTTGAAAGGTACTGAGCATGTAGGACAGAGTAAAGTTGAACAATAAATATAACTGAACCAAATCATATATCTGAGCAATAATAAGAGATAAGGATGATACTAAACTGAGAATACTTAACATGAAATGAATGAATGCAATGAAAATCTTTATAACATACTGAAACTGAATACTGAACTGTGACTGATAATGTGGTCAATGCAATAGAATTTGAATGTAAGGGAGCTAATAATAACCGAAATAAATCCACATGAGGTAAATGTGGAGTCCGATGTATACGCTCCATTGAGAGGACCCAATATACCCTGCCAGAGGTATAAAGGCATGACTGGCGTGATCACTAAAATGATGCCCACAGAGGGGACTTACAACCAACGGGGCGCATAGTTCTAGGACTTGAGGGTGACTGACCGTAGTTCACTCGATATTTAGCTACTCCTAATTGATTATGTAACTAACAATTTATGACTGATTTTCTGTAATACTGGATAGCTCAAAATACTGTCATGCTAATTGAAAATGTGATATTAATGTACTGATAATGAAACATTTAAATCTGAGGCATGTATATCTGTAATATCTGACCTAGCATGTGTATTTCTTGAACTAAAAGAACTACATAGCTAGGGTTCTGAATTCATGAACGAATCTATGCAAAACAATACTAAAATCATACTAATGTGATAAGGAACATTAAAGTAACTGATTCATAATGATGTGCTGAAATTCTAGAAACCCTAGGTCTAGATAATATTAAGGGAATCCAGAATCTGACTGAATTATAGGGACCTAATGGGTGGAAGGAACCGACTAGTGAAATCCTACATATATGGTGAGAAAATTCACAGAGAAATCTTTCTATTTCGGGGTTGGAATTGATGAAAACTCGTTGCGTTCTTGAATTAGGGCTACTCGACTTTCTCTTCTATTTTGCTCTAAATTTGATGAATTTTTGGTGAATAATTGATTAGGTTAGGTTCTAATTAGATTACTAGACTAAAACTAACCAAAAAACACGTAGTTTAGGGGTTAAACGATGTAGTTTTTGGGTCCAACGCATAAGAAAAAGACCAAATGACCCCTGACGTAAAATCTGTTGAAGCCGGCCACGGGCTGACTGACGATTTGTGGACTGACCCATGGTCCATCCTCTCAATCATGGATTGGCTTCAGAGGCTTGGTTCTGAGGCTTCAATCCATGGGTTAGGACCACATGTCGTGTTCTGACCTATGGTCCGTGAGTCGGCCATAGGTCGATACTTAGGCAATTTCTAAGGCCGTTTTCTGGGGAGGGCTTATACGGGTGCCACCATGGCCCATTGTCTGGACCACGACCCTTGAAGGGTCCCGTGGTCTGACGTGTAGGCCATGTCGTCTCTGCCTGTCGACCACGACTTGACATCACGGTCTGTGAGGTGGTCCATGGCCCATGAAGGGTCCGTAGTCCACCACCTCTAGACTAGTGTGAGTCCACTGATAGGTCAGCGGACCGTGGTCCCTTTAACGGTCCATGAACCCTGTCGTGGTTCACCTACTGATGCTAGTTTTCTGCTGAATTTTCTAAGTATGAGTTATGAGGTGTTACAATATCTCCCCCTTGGGAACACTCATCCTCAAATGAAGTTTAAACTAGTTGGATAGGGAGGCAAAGTGATGCAAACCCTGCCACTAATTTCTAGAATTGATTTCTGATTGAACTAAGTTCCAATAACATGCAAATACGCTGAAAATGCAAGTACAAATTGAAGGAACATGATACTAAGACTGAAGCTACGCATGATTGATTGAAAGCTTGAAGAGGAACTATTACCTCAAGCTGGAATGGAATCGGAAGGAAATAGATGAGGATACTTGGCCTTCATGGCTGCTTCTGCTTCCCAAGTAGCTCGCTCTACAGATTGACTCCTCCACGAAACCTTCACTGACGTGATTTCTTTGTTTCTCAACCTTCGAACCTATCGATCAAGAATCTCAATTGGTACCTCTTCATAGGTGAGACTATTCTTCACAACCACACTTTTTAAAGGTACAATAGATGCTGGATCACCCACACATTTCTTCAATAACAAAATTTGAAAAACCGGAGGCACTGCTGCTAGTTCTGCTGGCAACTCTAACTCATAAGCCACTTTACCAACTCATTTCAAGATCTTGTAAGGGCCTACATAGCTAGGACTGAGCTTTCTTTTCTTGCCAAATGTCATCACCCCTTCATAGCTGACACTTTCAGAAAAACCCAATCATCAACTTGGAACTCTAAGTGCCTTCTCCTTACATATGCATAGGACTTCTAGCGACTCTGGGCTATCTTAAGTCTATCTCTAATGAGCTGCATGATTAACGTTATCAAGGACACTTAATCCAGTTCTAAGCGTCTACGATCGTTAGTCAGTATAATAACCCAACTAAATGAGTTGGGGTCGAATCCCACAGGGAGTGGTTCGTGTTTAAGATTCAAGAGTAAAGTACGAATATGCTCAAGTCAATCATAGGAAAAGACATTTACGAATAAAAATATAATTCAAATTAGGGGTGACACGAATGTCAAATAACATGGGGGTTTGATTGCAATTATCAACTACAACAGTAGCAAATAATATGAATTAACAGATATTGAGACAGGTTCTTGGGATGTGATTCGATTATAGGCTAATGTAGACAAATTGGTAATTGCAACTATTAGAAAATAGCTATACATCAATGAATAGGCTAGATTATAGAGGAGGTAAACTTTCTCTCGAACAATTTATCCTGAAAAAAGTTGGTTTCTCTCGAACACCAACAAGCAAGCAAAATAAGAATAGCCTACGCCGCAGTCCATTCACTCTCGAGCTGAATGTGTGGAAAAGGGTTTAGGATTCACTCTCTCAAGCTGAACCCTTGACAACCCAATACCCACAGACCATCAATCGATAATCTTGATTTCAAAACCTCTCTCTCGTGTAAGCCAAAAATACGAAGGTAGAACTGCATTTGCAACTACAATTCTTTAATTTAAACCGTAATTAATGATTGAAATCACTTCTAAATAACATTTAAACTAACAATTAGAAATACACATAAGCTAAATCAACCCATAATCACATAACCACACCCCAAGAATTGGGATTTTAGCTAGACATCATAAAAAAATAAAAATTGTTACCAAATTGTATTTCCATCAACTGGGTAAGATTAATTTCGTCTTTACAAAGGTCCAAATTGAAGAATTTCAAAGACCCACTTCCAATTTCTCAAAAATGGAAAACTTCAATTCTTCAAAGCTAAGGAAAACTTATCTCAATACTGTGATTTCAAACTCAAAATTTTAGCTAATGAATGTTCAAAAAAATTCCTCTTAAACTAGATGTTCAGAAACGTATTTATAGTTGCCAAAAATATGTTGCGAAGGGCCATTCAGAGCAGAAAGTCAGGCTCATCGATCAGCTCGGTGATCCACCCTTTGGTCAGTTCCATCGCCTTTTTGCTTTGCTCTTCAGCATCCTAAAGTTCTGTACCTTTGGACAATCTAACTCTACATCGCGGAATCACTCGGCGACTCGCCAACTACTTTTTTTCCTTGCCAATTTGATTTTATCCTTTAGAGCTTGGCATATGATATACCGTGAGTTTATGGTATTTTTAATACAATTCACTTAAGAGTTGTGTGTGTCTAGGGCCTTTTTGTATTGGTTTTTATGTGTTTTTATCGTGTTTTGCAGGAAAGATGTTTAGGCGCGGAAGTAAAGAGACAACTGAAAGAAATGCAGAACACGACATCTACGGAGGTGATCTCTAGACCGTAGGTCCATTGACGCTCCGTAGATGGTGACTGTAAATCAGCAGGCAAGGCATGGAAGACAACTCAGGGAAATCTGACCAAGTGTGGAACCACGATAGCCATTGACGATCTGTAGATTGATCTACGGACCGTACTGCTGATCCGTAGAATGATATTGCGAGGGTTCCAGTAGCTGATGTTTGAAGATTCTAAGTGTGGAGCTATGGAGAAGGATTGCCGGACCGTAGATCGATCTACGGTCCATACTGGAGTTTCATCATTTGCTTCAGAGAAGTTGATTTTTGGAAGCTGAAATATTTTCTCTGTCCTAGCTGACGGAAGGGACTCACGGACCGTAGATCCATTGATGGTTCGTGAGTCAGTCTCATGGAATGAAAATGCGTGCCTGAACAAACTTTACTTATTTTGTTTCCCAGTTAATTTAAGATTTATTTTCTATAAATAGGGCATGTAAACCTCATTTTTTGGGGGTTAGATTTTATAACCTTTATTCTAGTTCTTGACTTGGGAGATTAACTTTCGACTTTAGTAATTCTTAATTTCTTAAGTTCGTTTTGAAGGTTTTGGTGTTGCAATTCAAGTTGAATTTCTGGGTTTATTATTCTTCTTACGTAAGTTCATAATTCTTTCATCTAAAACAATGAATTGTGTTCATATGATTATGGGTAACTAAACTCCACTACTAGGGTTGTGGGAAAAATGAGCGATTAACAAAGTATGAATAATAACTAAGCAATTCTTGAATAGTGTTGTTGCATGCATTGATAATTCTTTCGTTTAGAAGTCTTTTTAACGAGTTCACGCATTAGAACTCTTCTTGTTGCTACTTACCGGACCAAGGAGGTAATCAACAAGAAAAGAATTATCAACATAGATTTAGTGTGATACTATCTAATAGGCTAGTGTCGATTGGTGCGAAGTAATAACTAAGACAAACATCGATGTGATATCTAATATGAGGTAAAGGTAAGGGTTAGTAAGTTATACACACGTAGCTGGACCAAGGTGTGGGGTGAGATTCTCTAGATGCTGGACCAATGATTTAGAGATACCTAACTTATCACTTTGCATGTTGTACACTAGGAAATGATTGCTATTATTAGGATTACTGCGTTATGAGCTTGTGGGGAACACGTATACCCTATTTAATTCTCTTATCTTGATAACAACCAAAATTGACTTTTGTTTACTGATTACTTACTGACTTCTTACAATTTGTTTCACAAGCCCCCCTTTTAATTACTTGTTTCAGGAAGTAATTTGACTAAACAGGTATAATTGTTGGTTAAAGTGAAGTCTAAACCATTTTCCTCGTGGGATCGATCCCAACCTACAAGTTGAGTTCTTTACTTGATAACGATCTCTTATGCTTCTTTAGGGAGGTGTAATTTGAGCATATCAAATTTTGGCGCCGCTGCCGGGGAAATGTGGCTTTTAGATTTATTTTAACTACATTATTGAACTTTAGTCAAATATTTCCTAATTTTAACTTTTTCTTTTTGATTTTGTCTCTCTCAAGTTCTGACTTTAGTGTATGCCAAGTTTACGGAGCGAGGGTGAACCATTTACTCACGATCCAGAGTTGAACCGAACTTTGCGAAGAATGAACAATCAAGGAGTTCAAGTTAATCCTATCAGAGGCAATCTAGGTGATGAAGTTGAGTTGCAACCTTCGAGGGTAGTTGGTGGAGACAACCAGGTTCTAGTTGAAAATCAATTGGGAGATGCAGTGAGGGTGCATGGTCCACCAGGCCTACAACTGCATGACAACTATAGGGGCAACACCAATATTGCTGACTCTAATGGACCTCTTGTCCTACCCCCTTTGCCTCCGGGGCACACATTTGTAGTGACCAGTAGCTTGATGCAGATGCTTACCGCGAGGGGCTTGTTCTCGGGGTCGCCATCGGAGGACGCACATGCTCGCATAGCCAAGCTAAGGGTGGTTTGCAAAAGCTGTGTAGGTCGACCAGATTTGGATATAAATGTTATTAGAATGCGAGTGTTCCCTCTATCGCTGATAGGCGATGCTGCTGTATGGTTCACTGAGCTCCCTTATAACTCAATCTATACATGAGACAAACTAAAGGATGTGTTCTTAGCAAGATATTATCCAGTGTCCAAGAAGTTCAATCACAAAGATAAGGTCAACAATTTTGTGGCATTACCTGGAGAGTCTGTGTGTAGCTACAGATTCACTGTGTTTGTAAGAGGTGTTCCGAATCATCGTATTGATGATAAGTCGTTGAAGGAATATTTCTATCGAGGACAGGATGACAACAATAAAGCAGTGCTTGATAGTATAGCTGGAGGATCATATGGTGAGAGCACATACACTCAGATTACAGAAAAACTGGAGATGATCTCTCGCAACAATAAAGCATGGAGCACTAGGTGGTCGGATACTGAAAGAAACACTTTTGCCATTCATACTACAAACAACCAGTCTGCAGATGAGATTCGTGAGGAAATGGCTCAGATGAGGACCGAGTTAGGGTTAGTATTGAAGCATGTTAGCGGAAGTGCGAAAAAGGTAAATGCTGTGAATTACTTGACTAGATCTCTACCACCAGTTGAAGAGTGTTACTATGAAAAAGATGCTTATGCGGTGAATGATCAGACGGGGGGTTTCTGACCAAATGCCCAAGGATCCAACACGGATAATTGGCACCAAGGTCGGAACTATGGAAATTACAACCGAGAGGGTCAATATGTCCGGGATGGGAACTTCAATCGCGACAACAACTACACCTAGAACAACTATGGCAACAGAAATGATCGGGTTGGACCTTATGTCCCCCCTCAAAATTGAGAATCTGTACTAGGGAAACTGGAGGCAATATGACGGGTATTAAAGATATGATGCAGAAGATGATGAGAAGGTTTGATGCAATTGATGAGAATGTGAAGGAGATGAGAAACGACTTGTCTGGTATTGGTTAAAAAGTTGACGCCCATGCAGTGTGAATAAAGTATCTAGAGTATCAGTTGTCTATTGCAGTGAACCCACATCAACATGGCACTCTTTCTAGCAACACCATCCAAAATCCAAAGAATGATGGTCATTGTATGTCAGTTTTTGCTCGAGGGGGTAAGCAAACCATTGATCCACCTATGCCGTCTGTGGTTGATGTTGAGATTAGAAAAGAAGATGATGTGGTAGAGGTTAGAGAAGAGTCTGAGAATGCGGCAGAGAAAGAAAAAGATATATCTTAGAAAGTGGTCCCCATACCTAAACCTCCACTACCTTTTCCGCAGAGGTTAGTGAAGAAGACTGAAGATGGTAAATATCACCGATTTATTACTATGTTGAAGCAGCTTTTCATCAACGTTCCGTTGATAGAAGCTTTGGAGCAAATGCCTGGGTATGCGAAGTTTATGAAAGATATGGTGACAAAGAAAATGTCTGTGAGTTTTGAAGATAATGATATATTGCAACATTGTAGCGCTATTACTACAAGGTCTCTTGTGCAAAAGAAGGAAGATCTCAGTGCTTTCACAATTCCATGTCTATAGGGTTGTTACATTTTGCTAAGGCATTGTGTGATCTTGGTGCCAGTATCAACCTCATGCCATTGTCTATTAATAAGAAGTTGGGTCTAGGGGATCCAAAGCCTACTATGATGCAGTTACTTATGGAGTCATTCATCTTTTCGATGGATTTTGTGATTCTTGACTGTGAGGTTGATTTTGAGGTTCCCATCATCCTTAGGAGACCATTCCTTGCCATAGGGCGTGCATTGGTTGATATAGAGAAGGGGCAGATGAAGTTCAGACTAAACAATGAAGAAACAACTTTCAATATTTGTAGGTCCATGAAGCAGAGTAGTGAGCTCCAAACGGTATCTGCTATAACTTACAGAGTTGAGAGTGGAATAGAGGTGCAAATTGAAGAGCGACTCGGTGTTGAGGCACTAGCAACAGTGATGATGAATTTCGATAGTGATGGAATTGAAGAGTACGATGAGTTGGTAGCTGCACTTGATAGGTGCGAATATAAGTCAAAGCCAAAGAAGTATGAGTTAGACATGAAGAATTGTGAGTCTCCACTTGCGAGATCATCTGTTGTGGAGGCACCAAAATTGGAGCTTAAGGCTCTACCACTGCATTTGAGGTATGTGTTCTTGGGTAGAGATAATACTTTGCCGATCATTATCGCGGAAAATTTAAACGCGAGACAAGTAGAGTGCCTGGTGACTGTGTTAAAGAGGTTCAAGCGAGCTATTGGGTGGAATATTGTGGATATTATTGGGATTCCTCCCGTTATTTGTTCCTACAAAATTCAACTCATGCCAGATCACAAACCTAGTATTGAGCACAAAAGAAGATTAAATCCGCCTATGCAAGAGGTAGTTAAAAATGAGATCATCAAGTGGTTGGATGCTTGAGTTAACTATCCCATTGCAGATAGTAGTTGGGTATCTCCTGTTTAATCTGTGCCAAAGAAAGGTGGGATTACTATGGTTTCTCTGAGAGAAATGAGCTTGTTTCGATGCGTCCCGTGACTGGATGAAGAGTCTGCATGGACTATCAGAAACTAAATGCTTGGACAGAAAAGGACCATTTCCCTATGCCATTCATGGATCAGATGTTGGATAGACTTGCTGGTAAGGGTTGGTACTGTTTTCTTGATGGTTATTTGGGCCACAATCAGATTTCTATAGCTCCGGAGGACCAACAGAAGACCACCTTCACTTGCCCTTCTGGGACTTTCACCTTCAAATGGATGCCCTTTGGGTTGTGCAATGCTCCAGCGACCTTCCAGCGTTATATGATGTCGATATTTTATGATATGGTTGAAGACACTATTGAATTGTTCATGGATGATTTCTCTGTGGTAGGTGACTCTTTTGATCGATGTCTGGATCATCTGGCTGAGGTGCTTAAAAGATGTGAAGACTGCAATCTGGTGCTAAATTGGGAGAAGTGCCACTTTATGGTAAAAGAAGGGATAGTTCTGGGTCATCAGATTTCTGAGAAGGGCATTGAGGTAGATAAAGCGAAAGTTGAGGTAATAGAAAAACTTCCTCCACCTATCTCTGTAAAAGGTGTTAGGAGTTTTCTTGGGCATGCAAGTTTTTATAGGAGATTCATCAAGGATTTCTCCAAAATTGCACACCCTTTGTGCAAACTACTCGAAAAGGAGTACAAGTTTGATTTTGATGATGCTTGTCTGAAAGCATTTGGAGAGTTGAAGGAGAAGTTGGTTACTACACCTATCATTATTTCACCGGATTGGGGTACAATCGTTTGAGGTAATGTGCAATGCGAGTGGAGTGGCGCTTGGTGTAGTATTGGGACAGAGGCGAGAGAAAATTCTCCATCCTATTTACTATGCTAGCAAAGCTCTAAATGTGGCCCAGAAGAATTATACTGTGACTGAACAAGAGCTTCTTGCGGTGGTTTTCACATTCGAAATTTTTTGATCCTACCTGCTTGGTACTAAGGTCATAGTGCATACCGACCAATCTGCATTGAGGTATTTGATGGCGAAGAAGGATGCAAAACCGAGGCTGATTAGATGGGTATTGTTACTGCAAGAGTTTGATTTTGTGGTAAAAGATAGAAAGGGACGAAAACCAAGTTGCCGACCACTTGTCCAGATTAGAGGAAGAGGCTATGCTTAAGCTTGGTGATAGGGCTGAAATTAATGATACTTTCCGAGATGAACAGGTATTGGCTACTTCTCATGATTTGATTCCTTGGTTCGCAGACTTTGCTAATTATTTGGAAAGTGATTTGATGTCCCCGGACTTGTCTTTTCACCAAAGGAAAAAGTTTATGCATGATATGAAGAAATTCTTTTGGGATGAGCCTTACTTGTATCGTAGTTGTGCTGATGGGATTATTCGTCGTTGTGTGCCCGAGGTTAAGATGTTGAGTTTACTTGAAGCATGCCATTCATCTCCTGTTGGTGGACATCATAGTGGTATTCAGACCGCGCATAAGATTTTTGCAGTTTGGGTACTACTGGCCTACCATCCACCAAGATGCTCATGATTTCGCCAAGTCTTGTGATCGTTGCCAAAGAGAAGGAGGGATTTCAAAGAGGCAAGAGCTTCTTATCAATCCTATATTAGTGATAGAGTTGTTTGATGTATGGGGCATTGATTTTATGGGTCCATTTGTGAGTTCACATGAGATGAAGTATAATCTGGTTACGGTTGATTATGTATCAAAATGGGTGGAAGCAGTTACGCCCAACAATGAAGGTAAAAGTGTCACCGCATTTTTGAAAAAGAATATCTTCTCCAGATTTGGTACACCGAGGGCGATTATTAGTGATGGAGGTTCCCACTTTCGTAATAAGTTGTTCAAGGTGCTACTTGAGAAATATGGTGTCCGCCATAATGTGGCCACTCCTTACCATCCACAGACTAGTGGGCAAGTTGAAGTGTCCAATAGAGAGATCAAACTGATTTTGGCAAATACTGTGAATGCTAATAGAACGGATTGGTCAAGGAAGCTTGATGATGCTCTATGGGCCTATCGTACTGCATACAAGACTCCTATAGGTATGTCTCCTTACCAACTTGTATATGGAAAGTCTTTCCATTTACCGGTAGAGCTAGAGCATAAGGCTTTGTGGTCGATGAAGAAGCTAAATTTGGACTGGGGCGCCGCATCTAATCAAAGAATGAATGACTCGAATATGCTTGATGAGTTCCACCTAGAAGCTTATGAAAGTTCAGCCTTGTACAAAGAGAAGATGAAGAGGTATCATGATCACAGAATTGAAAAGCGAGAATTTGTTGTGGGTGATCTTGTTCTTCTATTCAACTCTAGGTTGCGCTTGTTTCCGGGCAAACTCAAATCCAAATGGACAGGACCATTTTTGCTCACAAAAGTGCTTCCCCATGGAGCGGTTGAGCTTGAGAACAGTGAAGGAACAAGGTTCATGGTTAACGGGCAAAGGATTAAGATCTATCTGGGAAACATAGAAAGTGTGCAAGAAGTTGTTGAGGCTTATCATCTTGATGAAGTCTGAGTAATCAAGAGGCCTGCGTCATGCCGCGACGTTAAATCAAGCGCTGCTTGGGAGGCAATCCAAGATGTAAAATCTAGCCAACAATAGGTTTCGTTTGCAGTTTAGTAGCTTTCTTTGTTTAGTTGCTTCGCTGTACTCATTTAGATAGTTGTTTTATTTGTGTTTTAGTGTTGGCTAGACATAACATAGGGTCCGTGTCTAAAAAGTGTCTAGAAATGTAAAAAGAAAGTGCTATTGGTTGCTACATGTGCAGAGGCGAAAAGCAAAATCTGTAGAAAAAGGTCTAGTGCAGCGGTCTATGGACCCCATCGACGGTCCGTGGTTCATTCCACGGACCATCAATAGTGTCCGCAGATCCCAGGTAAGGTTTCTGAAATTGTAAGTGTAAGTTTGATCTACAGTCCCCATCTACGGACCGTGTATGACCCACGGACCGTAGATGGGGTCTCGTGGGTCCAAAAACCTAAATGCTGCCTGACCCGACCCGGACCAATCCTATTTAAAATTCCCCAATTTTAAATCATTCCCACCTCCCTCCATTTACCACCAAACCGTTTCTACACTTCCATCTTCCTTAAATCACTCTATAACTCCCCTTTAAATCTTCCCTTTCCTCTCCAACTTCAACCAATCCCATAAATCCCCCAATCTCTCTCAAAATTTGTTCCAAAACTCCGGTGTTCGGGTTCGGCACAACTAGGTGATTAGTGCAGTCTTGGAAAACTTAGTGTCATCACACAATCACCCCACTCCTCGTTGCTTGTAGGGTAATAGACTTTCCCCTAACTTTGAATTTCGATTCATAGATTGAATATAGAAAGTCGGGAGTCGGGTCTTGACCTTGGGTAATTAAGTGTATGTAATTACATGCTAAAATTTAGGTACTAAAACCCTTGGGATGATAGATTGTGATTGTGTTGCCTTGATAGTGTGTTAAACCTGTCTAAATGCTAGTCTATATGTAAGTTTCAACTTAGGGTTCCGAATCTTGTATGAAATAATTATCAAATTGAGTAATTGGAACCCTTAGAATTATGAACTAGGATGATTAAATATTGGAATGCATGGCTAGACTAGGATATTGTTGAAAATGGTCAAAGATGTGGGCTTGAAAATAATGAATGTCTGAAATCTGGCACAGATCATGTCCACGAGACCCCGTCTATGGACTGTAGATCAGGTTCGTGGTTGGATGCACAATTTAACCAAGTGTGAAACCATGGAGGTGGACTACGATTCGTAGATGAATCTACGCACCATTCTGTACATCTGTGGTTTCCATCTGCGACCAATATTGTTGGTCCTCTGATCCACGGAAGGGTTCCACGGACCATAGATAAGTCTACAGACCGTAGGTCCCCACTTTGGATAACCACTGTCGCTACTATTTGAAATTTTTTGTTGGGTCTTTGTGGTTGTTCATTTTTAGTTCTAACATTATCTTGAGTGTGTTTTTAGTTAGTTGTGGCACTAATAACACCTCCACAGGTACTGTGGCATCCAAGAAACTAGTCACCAATACAAAACAGGGCAAGTCAAAATCTGCTGCCCCTAGCTTTAAGTTAATCGACGAAGATAACGATGTGGAGGCGGACCTAGCATACATTCCTCCCAACACAAGGACCTCCCCCACTGCACCCCGAGTCATCAGAGGCACCCCCCGGAAGGTGATTCCCGACGTAGTCACTGTCTCCCAGTTTTATGAGGAGCACACACTGATCGGGTCACCAATTGGGGCTGCTTCCAGTTCAGAGGATGGGTCTACATCCGGCTCCGAGTCTGCCCATGCTTCGGGCTCTGAGTCTAGCCATGCCTCAGGGTCCGAGTCTGCCCATGCTGCAGGGGCAATTGCTAAATCAGCCAGAGGTTCCGGCGAAAATGAACAAACAACCTCGTCTGATGAGGCCACTAGTTCGGAATCAGTGCCAGTACCACGGAATGATAACCCTACTCCAATGGCCGGTGAGCCATATAGATGGTGTGTTGAGGGGCAGTGGTAGATCTATCGTGACACCAAGATGCTCAACGAGAAGGAGAAGATGGCCCGATCGATCACTAAGGAGCGTAGAGTCCTCACTGGGAGCTTGCATACCATACCAGAGATACACTAGCTGTTCAACCTACACAAGTGCGACTGGATGGACCAAGCACCTGGGACATACAATGAGTAGATTGTGCGGGAGTTTTATGCTTCCTATGCTGCCATTCTTCGAGGGTCGATTTCCAAGCGGGTCAAGCCCACAAAACAGGGTCCTCTAACTTCCACCATTGTCCGAGGGTGCCCGATAGACATTTCCAGGGCCATTATCAGCCGATATCTCTATGGTCCTATCACTGGTCACTCTTGGTTACTGAACACAGTAGAGTTTGATTACTGATAGGACATCGTGCGGGGATGCATTTTCTAGAGAAATATTGAGCAGCGGGAGGCTGTTATACTTTTGTTGGCTAAATACATTGTTGCAGATGGCGAGCGTGCAAAGTGGGTCACCACACCACGATTGGGTCTGAAAGGCCACATTATATTTTGTGGCCAAGTTCTTCTGGTTGTTGGTGCGTAACAGGGTGTCGCCTACAAAAGCTGACAACCAACTCACATGGGATAGAGGCGTCATGGTTGCATCATTAGTAGCAGGATTGGAGATTGACTTCACCCACATGCTGCTGGCAGAGATTCACAAGAGGGCATTCGATACCTCCACTACTTTCCCCTTTCCATGTTTGATTTTTCAATTATGCAGGGACTCTGGAGTACCGATCTAGCACTGTGTTAGGTTGATCCACCCTACTGGGACTTTGGATATCAGCCTTATTCGAGATGGAGCAAATGTAGCGGTACCTCGCAGAGATCCCCAGGTTGAGGTACCTCCCTTGGGCGCAAATCTTGCAGACACGGTGGAGTAGGCATAGGGCAGTGACCCTATAGCTAGTAGGGCTCCTAGCTTATCCAGGTCCACACCACCGTCCGGAGTTTCCGTTATCCCGATGACCAGAGTACATAAATTAGAGGCTCAGATGGTCACGCTGCTGCACCATATCCAGCCGTGGATGCAAAAGTCCATAGCCGATTCCGAGACCAGAATGGAGCGAATGATGGAAAGCATGATAGACCAGAAGGTCCGGGCCATTATTAAGCGCCTCAAATCCTTTGAATTGAGAGTCCTCGAGCGACCGGTCCCGACCACAGATCTATCCTCTCTTCAGACCAGTTAGCCGACCTATGGGTAGACGTTGATGCCATTCTTGCTACCCCTGCAGTTGAGCCTCGGGCTGCACCTACTGCTTTGACTGATAATACGGTGTTGGATGCTTTATTCAGTGGGACCATCGAGGAGGAGCCCGAGCCTACACATGCCAAAGGCAAGAGGCACCGTTCTAGTCACACTGAGGAGGAAAAAGCCCAAAAGAGACAGCATAGGCAGGAGAAGGAGGATAAGAAGGCTTCGATCTTAGATGAAGAGTTACGCTAGCAGAGGGTGCATGAGAGTGCTGCGGGGGCATTGAGTTCTGCCCTGGTTGTAGAGGTCCCGCCTGTTGAGAGGGACAATGTGAGCACTACTGAGGGTGCTATGTTGGCTGATGTGGGCACTACTGAGGGTGACCCAAATATTGTTCCGGCGGGATCTGGGAAACTGGACCCACCTGCTTGTTGATGAGTCTTCGTGCTATGCGCCATAGGTTTGCTTCACCTAATCCATTATCTTTTAATGTTTTGTATGCATTGAGGACAATCACATCTGTTTTTGTTCGGGGTGGGTTAAATGGATTGTGAGTGATAGGGTGAAGCCTGAGTAACCCAATTCATAATCCTCTCTTAGGGTTTTCTTTCCTCTGTTCTTTTTCCTCGAGAGACTGTTTAATTTCTGTTGAACCAGCATGTCCTAGGATCGTATGTGTAGAAGCATGAAAAAGAATGAAGCATGATGGCTTATAAAAAAAATGATATCCGTCCAAATTTTGTGATGTGTGCTAGAATTGGTAGGCTAAGATAAGTTGAATGTGTTGGCTCTGAGTATGACATGATAATGAATCAACTTGACAACATGGCTTAAGCTAAAACTTGAACTGAGTGATCTGATAATCTGATAATGAAACTATGTGCCAAGAGTATTTGAGAATCGTTGATTGTTCAAACAGTTTTGTGCCAATCTAGAACTTGCCCGGTTAGTCATGCTAAGACAATTTACTCTAGAGGCTAGGAAGTGATCATAGGCCCTTGTTCTGATAAGTTCACAAATTGCCTAAAAGAAGAATCCAACCAAATGAAATAAATGCTCCCTTTGATCCAAATGCTTTTAGCCTAAATTAGACCATTTCTTTCTAAACCCCTAAATCACCTTCCTATAATCTACTATGTTGGCCTAGTCCCTCCTTGGACATGTGCACCTCGACTTAGGCCAAAAGCCTAAGTTGAGGGTGACTAATGTAAAGGGAAACCTCAATCTTGGCCCTGATCCAACATCGGGTATTGTGTACCTCAACCAACAGAAAATCCATAAGTTGAGGGTGGCAATGAAAGAGGAAACAAAAAGGAAAATGGGTATGAAAGGAGTTTTATGTTGAAAAAGAGAAACAATAAAAAGAGAGGAAAGGATATGACTTGTCGAAATCTAAAGAAAAGAATAAAACGCAAGAAAAAGATGAAATTAAAATAAAACAAAATAAAGAGGTACAAAGTCTAAAGTCACATCCATGGTTGAAGAAAATTAAGGGAAAAAAGGTAAAATGGTAGGATGTCAAAAATAGGGAAAAATGAGGTTGAAAGCCTAGTGTAATGTCAAAGAGGGCAGAAAGTCACCAAGAAGTACCCAAATGTACCACACCTGAACCTGAGCCTACGTTACAAGCCAAAAAAGTCCTATAATGATCCTAGAATCTAGTTTGGAGAGTCTAAGCAGTGAAAATAAGGGCAAACCTATGGTATTGAGCATTAACTGTACTTGAAGTTACTTCTGAGTGTGAATGTTGAATGAATCCTTATACTCAAATTCATATTCATTGTGTGAAAAAGGGATTTCGTTTAAAGTAAGGGCACTCGTTACATTGTCGGAAAGTTGGTACCTTGGTGATAGTGAAACATTGTATGTTGTGTGTTGGTTGGTCAATCTTTGTCATACTTTGACCCGCATGAATTAGCTTGTCGAGTCTAAAAGAACTGGTTTTGCACCAGAAAAAAGAGTTGGGATAGAGAGCCATGTGATTGCTTGTGCTTAAATTGCTTTCTTCTATACAAGTGTCGTTTAGAGTCTTAGTGTGTCACTTGAGGAAAAACAATGAATTTAAGTTGAGGGTGTTGATATATCGTGAGTTTACGGTATTTTTAATACATTTCACTTAAGAGTTGTGTGTGTCTAGGGTCTTTTTGTATTGGTTTTTATGTGTTTTTATCATGTTTTGCAGGAAAGATATTTAGGCGCGGAAGTAAAGAGACAGCTGAAAGAAATGCAGAACACGGCATCTACGGAGGTGATCTACTGACCGTAGTTCCATTGACGCTCCGTAGATGATGACCGTAGATCAGTAAGCAAGGAATAGAAGACAACTCAGGGAACTCTGACCAAGTGTGGAACCACAGTGGCCATTGACGGTCCGTAGATTGATCTACGGACCATACTGCTAATCCGTAGAATGATACTGCGAGGGTTCCAGTAGCTGATGTTTGAAGATTCTAAGTGTGGAGCTACAGAGAGGGATTGACAGACGTAGATTGATTTATGATCCGTACTGGAGTTCCGCCGTTTGCTTCAAAGAAGCTAATTTTTGGAAGCTGAAATATTTTCTAAGTCCTGGCTGATGGAAGGGACTCACGGACCGTAGATCCATTAACGGTCCGTGAGTCAGTCTCGTGAAATGAAGATGCGTGCCTGAACAAACTTTCTTTATTTTATTTCCTTGTTAATTTAGGACTTATTTTCTATAAATAGGGCATGTAAACCTCATTTTTTGGGGGTTAGATTTTATGATTTGAAACTTTAGCAATTCTTAATTTCCTAAGTTCGTTTTGAAGGTTTTGGTGTTGTAATTCAAGTTGAATTTCTGGGTTTATTATTCTTCTTACGTAAGTTCATAATTCTTTCATCTAAAACAATGAATTGTGTTCATATGATTATGGGTAACTAAACTCCACAACTAGGAATGTGGGAACCATAAGCGATTAACAAAGTATGAATAGTAACTAAGCAATTCTTGAATAGTGTTGTTGCATGCATTGATAATTCTTTCATTTAGAAGTCTTTTTAACGAGTGCACACGTTAGAACTCGCCTTGTTGCTACTTACCGGACCAAGGAGTTAATCAACAAGAAAAGAATTATCAACATAGATTTAGTGTGATACTATCTAATAGGCTAGTGTCGATTGGTGCGAAGTAATAACTAAGCCAAACATTGATGTGATGTGTAATATGAGGTAAATGTAAGGGTTGGTAAGTTATACACACGTAGCCGGACTAAGGTGCGGGGTGAAATTCACTAGATGTCGGACCAATGATTTAGAGATACCTAACCTATCACTTTGCATGTAGTACACTAGGAAAGGATTGCTATTACTAGGATTACTGCGCTATGAGCTTGTGGGGAACACATATACCCTAGTTAATTCTCTTAACTTGATAACAACCGAAATTGACTTTTGTTTACTGATTACTTACTGACTTCTTACAATTTGTTTCACAAACCCCCCCGCCCTTTTAATTACTTGTTTCTGGAAGTTATTTGACTAAACGAATATAATTATTGGTTAAAGTGAAGTCTAAACCATTTTTCTCGTGTGATCGACCCCAACCTACAAGTTGGGTTCTTTACTTGATAACGATCGCTTATGCTTCTTTAGGGAGGTGTAATTTGAGCGTATCAGCATACTAGAACTTTAGGCGAGATGGTGGCCATTCGGCGACTCGCCAAAAGGACTTGGCAATCACCATTCCTCTATTTGTTCCTTCTTTCAGCTCATTTCGTTCCTTTTTGCAAGTTAGTATCGATGCTTTGTTCCGCAATCTAAATACCTGGAAATCAAGGATTTTACATCAGTTATTGGCACAAAATAAGCATTTGAGGACACTAAATCTATCCAAATAAAACCCTAAATGAATCCAAATCGTGGACTCATCACTGCACTTTCTCCATGGCATCATGAGCTGAATCTGGCCCTATAAAGGCTGCTTCACTTACTTCAAACCAACCAACTGGAGATCTACATCTACACCCATATAATGCCTTATAAGGAGCCATTTAAATGCTGGAATAGTAATTATTATTGTAGGCGAACTCTATAAGAGGAAAGTGATCATCCCAACTACCCTTGAAATTGATCACGCATGCTCTCAACATGTCCTCTAAAGTCTGAATGGTACACTTTGCCTGACCATTCGTCTGTGGATGAAATTTTGTGCTAAGATTAACTTGAGTACCAAGACCTTTCTAAAATGACTTCCAAAAGTGACAGGTAAACTGAGAACCTCTATCTGATATGATAGACAAAGGAACCCCATGCAACCTAACTATCTCATTAATGTAAAGCTTGGCGTAGTCCTCCACCGAATTGGTAGTCTTAATAGCCAAAAAGTGGACAGACTTAGCAACTTTGTTAACTATCACCCAAATGGAGTTTGTCTCTGCTGTACCTATCTCCAGATTTGGATCAGGCCACTGTTGGGCCTGACCATGTATACTGATTTGTATAAATTTTAGGAATTACATAGTTTTAACATGAAATTACAATCTATCCCTATTTATTTTGTAATTACATTAATTTCTAAAAAAGTAAAACAAACGGATACATAGTATGTAGCTCGGATACATAAAAAACTAGCTCGGATACATTATAAAATAAACTGGATACATAATATGTAGCTCAGATACATTAAAAACTAGCTCGGATACATTAAAAATTAGCTTGGAAACATAAAAAACTAGCTAGGATATATTATAAAATAATTTAGAATTAGAAGAGAAATAACGAATTTTAGAGGTTTTTAGAAATAGAAGGAAATATTAGAAATAAGGGAAATATAAGACGTGTATTTCAGTAATTTTTCCACTGATTTTTTGTTTATAATATGAGACTTGTTCCTACTCTTTAATATTGTTTAAAAAGGTGTATCAGATACATTATTTGCAAAAACAAAATGATATATTTTTGAATAGTATATCTGATAGAAGATATAATACACCAGATACACAAAATTTTATCTTTTAATAGTGTGAACAGTTTTTTATCAAATACAACTGGCACAAAGTTAAACAACTTTTATATGAAAAAACTACCTAACTAGACATACATCCCTACCATATATATAAAATTACCAGTACTTTTAAACAATTACATATATTAACATTTTAAATATTTTATATCATATATTTTACAAGATATAATTAAATACACAAATATACAAATACATTAAAACTAGGATTGATTAATTATCTTTACATTTAAACACCATAATTACTGGTCCAATTACATTTAATAATTTTTCTCTCTCATCAACTGTTTTCCTCTGTCAATCCCCTACTCCAACAATATCTTTAATCCCTCTTGTCCTCCACCATTTCTCTCCCTTCCTTCATCCTCTTAATATCAAAACTTATTCTTGCTCATCTTCCAGTGAAACTATTATGTAAAAGAGGCTAAAGTTTTTCTCTCTTATTCCAGAGAAATGATGGCGAAATTAAGTCTCCGAAAGGGAAATACCCGGCTACCGCCAAAGGTTAACAAGGTACTATACGTTTGAAGCCTTTTGTTCAACATCATGAGCAAGGAGATAGACAATATCTTCAGTAAGTACGGTGCTATAAGGTATATTTGTATTGGCAAAACTAAGGATACACGTGGAATCACTTTCGTCGTCTATAAGGATATATATGTTACAAAAACCATTGTCAATCATCTCTTTGGCTTCAGTATCGCTAATCGATACCTGATAGTTTTGTATTACCAACAACTGAAGATGAGCAAGTTATTTGACTAGTAGAAGAAGGATGACAGGATATATGTTCTTGGATATATGTATCTTCCTATGATGTACTCAAGATACATAGTTTCGGATATAACATATAAAATTGATATTTGATACATCAAATTAATACTAGATACATATTTCTCTAAAATTCGATTGAATAAATTCTTTCCAATTAGGTTGTGAGATACATGCTTGAGATACATGTATCATTAATGGCGAAATACATGTATCCAACAATTTTGAAAGCTGAGATACATATTGATACATGTATCTGAGATATAGTTCATATTTCTCTAAAGTTCAATTCTATAAACTTTTCCAAATCAGGTTGGAAGATACATGCTCGAGATAAATGTGACATTAATGGAGAGAAGCATCATCCACCTTTTAGAAGTTGGCGTAGGATTCAGGAGGAAAATTTTAAGGAAATGCCTCAACAATACTGTGATTGATCATTTGGAAACAAAAGAAGGAACCGGTGAAGAAGATGAAGAGTACAATAACAAAATTACTTGGGTTTATGATTTTGTTATTTTATGAAAACTTATTATAATTGATCTTCAAGGATCATGTAAATCTGTTGGTTTGTTATTTAATCAACAATTAATCCTTTAATTAAGGAAATAAGTTACACCCTCTTTAATTCAAATTAATAAATTGTGTATTTCAGCTCTAAATATCTTGCCATTAATGATACATGTATCTCGAGGCCAAAATATGGTATAAAATGTAATATTACAAGCTATCATAAATTCTAGTAATTAGGTTCTAAAGTAGTGGAATTTATGTAAGATTGCCTTTTTATATTGAATAGTAACACTCCAATTTGTTGTATCATAAATTCATAAGCTTACAGTACAATGGAGTGTAAATTATTATAATATTGGAAAATCTATATATGAAAAATTATTCCACAGGAACATGAATGTATTCTAAAAAAAACTGTCTTACTTCTCTTTGGGACAAGTTCGTCGATTATGACATTCTTGTCCATGACGTCCATAATAGTGTTGGTTGTCATCTTTCATCTGGTTTTTTTTCCATCTGTTCCTTGATCGTACAAGATTTTTTTTGTATATAGGTTACAACACAGTTTCATCTAAAATATTTTTCAAAATCGCTCAATCTTTCTTGTCTAGCATTGGAATCATTGAAACTTCATATGTGTTTTCTAATACATTTGGTTTGTAGTACTAAGAGCAGTAGGGATGCATATTTGTACCATTATTTCTCTTTAAAACAACAATTGCATGTGTATAAGGTATCTCGTCAAGTTGAAATCTCCCACAGTTACATATTTTTGCTCAAGACAAACAATGTATCTTAGTCCAGCTTTATAAACTGGAAAAATAAATTCAGCCGATGCAACAACCTGCAAACATTAAAGAAGTTAGTGATACATGACATGAACTATTTTTTTCTATGTGTTGAAGCAAAGCTGATCAAACAGTCCACTAATACTTTACAGTAGATAAATATTTATATTCAAATTATTTATAAGAAGACTTAAATAAAACAATTGAATCATAACAATTAAGACCCATGCATAATTGGATGAAAAGCTAATCAATTTTGATGAAATTGAATTTGGAGAATTGAGATCTTTTGGGACGCAGTGGATGAATGAAATCCATTTGTGAATTCCCACATACCTTGATGATATAATCCCAAACGAAATGGAGGAAAAATTAAACTTGAAGGTTGAACCCTAGATTTCTCCCTTAAATCTTGAGAGGATTTGGAGGGGATGCATTTGGATGGGATTTGGGAATTTGAGGGAATGAGAGGGCCTGGGTAGATTTAGGGGTTGAAAGGTAGTTAAGGGTCTTAGAAATAAGGTCAAAATGACAAAGTATAGATATTAAATGCATTGAAAAAGACCCAAATACCCTTTAAAAAAACTGTTAGATGGCTTCTACTATTTGGATCTACGTAGGACATCTACTGTTCGTACTGGCATCTACTGCCCGTACTGGTCAACCATAGAAACCAACTTCAAAAACCCAAAACTCACCTTAATTTCACGAGATCATTCTACAAGTCATCAAACATTCTACGGTCTGTAGACCCCATCTGTAGTAGTTAACTTAAATAATTTTTTTCACAAAGTCTAGATCAGTTCTACGAATGCCATATACGACCCGTCCAAACTCCTACGGCTCCTCCTTTGCTATTCGTGGTCAAACTCCAGAAACATCAATTTTTCCAAAAATTTAACTCAACCTTATGACTTCCCTTTGACGGCCTATAGGACTTCCTACGGTTCTTAGATAGGACTCATAGTCACTGTCTCAGTGCCAAAATCTGAACCTTTCCTTTCCTTTCAACTTTTCAATATATATGAAATAATAATAATAATAGATCTAAATATATATATATATCAATACTTTTTAGTTAAATTTCAATTTATAAATCAAAATAATTTGAATTATGAAATTTTTAGAAAAGAAGAATAAAATTCTTGGGAGACTTGATTTGGAAACCCTAGCTTCTTCTTCTTAAACTTGAGAGAGAATCAAATGGGATGAATGTGGATGAGATTTGGGGATTTGAGTTAATGGGGGAGTTGGGGAAGTTTTAAAGGTGGAAGGGTAGTGATATGACTTAAAATAAATGTCAAAACAACATAGTATATGTATTAGATGCATAGGAAAATACAAAAATACCCTTAAAACTGTTGCTCATTTTTCTAGTGAAACTGAATGTCGGGCAGTTGAAGTGCCCTTGCGGAAACAAACTGGGTAACAAATCTTCTCGCAGAACTGCAACTTAAACTTCAAAAAGTCCCAACTATCTATTGTCACAATATTGGTGCGACGTAGTTATGTGCAAATCCTATTTTCACAGTCGCATGAAACACATTGCGGTGGATTTCCATTTTTGTGCGCAATCAAGTTCAGCTCAAGCAAGTTCAATTTTTCCATATACAATCTGCAGACCAACTAGTAGATACTTTAACCAAGACCCTTTCCAAATTAGCCTTTGACACACACATGTTCAAGCTAGGTGTTGTTGCACACTGCCTACCTTAAGGGGTGCGTATCAATGATACACTCAAATTACACCTCCCTAAAGAAGCATAAGCGATCATTCTCAAGTAAAGAACCCAACTTGTATGTTGGGGTCGGTCCCACGAGGAATATGGTTTAGACTTAACTTCAACCAATGATTATATTCGTTTAGTCAATGTATTTCCGAAAACAAGTAATTAAAGGGGGGAGATTTGTGAAACAAATTCTGGAAATTATGTGAATAATCAGTGAACAAGATTCAAACTTTAGGTGTTATCAAGATGAGAGAGAAACTAGGGTGTATGTGTTCCCCATAAGCTCAAAATTACGCGGTGATCCTAGTAATAGTAATATTTTCCTAGTGTATTACATGCAAAGTGATAAATTGGGTATCTCTAATTCTTTGGTTCGGCTACGTGTGCATAATTTACTAACCCTTACCTTTACCTCATATTAGACATTACATCGATGTATGGCTTAGTTTCCACCCACGCACCAATCCACATTAGACTATTAGATAGTATCACACTAAATCTATGTTGATAATTCTTTTCTCACTAACTACCTCCTTGGTTCGGCTAGTTGCAACAAGACGAGTTCTAACGCGTGCACTCGTTAAAAAGACTTCTAAATGAAAGAATTATCAATGCATGTAATAACACTATTCAAGAATTACTTAGTTACTGTTTACACTTTGTTAATCGTTCATGGTTCCCACAATCCTAGTTGTGGATTTAGTTACCCATAGTAGCAAGAATACAATTCATATTTTTAGATGAAGAAATCATGAACTTACGTAATGAGAAGAATAAATCCAAAATCTCAACTTGAATTTCAAAGTCAAAATCTTCAAAACGAACTTAGGAAATCAAAAATCGCTAAAGTTGCAAGTTAATCTCCAAGCCAAAAACTAGGACAAAAGTAATAAAGTCTAACCCCCCAAAATGAGGTTTACATGCCATATATATAGAAAAATAAGTCCTAACTAAAAAGGAAACAAAATAAGGAAATAATGTTTCAGGACGCGGTTTCAATCGACGATACTAACCTACGGACCGTGGATTGACCTACGGTCCATAGGTCCCTTCCGAGACTCAGGACTTAGGCAAATTTTTAGCTTCCAGAACATCATATCTGAAGCAAACGATAGATCAACAATACGGCAAACCACGGACCATAGATCCTCCTCCGTAGCTCCACACTTAGAATCTTCAAAATCAGGTATTGGAACTCCTTCTCTGAATCATTTAATGGAGAAACAGTATGGTCCGTAGATCAATCTATGGTCCGTCGATTGCAACCGTGTTCTACACTTGGTCAAGCATTCCCTGATCTCCTTTAATGTCTTGCCTGCCCATTACGACACCTATCTACGGAGCGTGAATGGACCTACGGTCCGTGGATCAACTCCGTAGATGACCTTTTCTACACATGCTTCAGTTGTGTCTCTCAATTCTCACGTCTGAACATATTTCCTGCAAACATGATAAAAATACATAAAAACCACTACAAAATGGCCCTATACACACAACTCTTAAGTGAAATGTATTAAAAATACCGTAAACTCACGGTATATCAACACCCTCAACTTAAATTCATTGTTTGTCCTCAAGCGACGCACTAAGACTCTAAACAACACTTGTATGGAAACAATCATTTCAAGCACAAGCAATCACATGACTCTCTACTCGACTCCCTTCTCGAGTGCAAATCTTTTCTCTTAGACTCAACAAGCTAACTTGTGCGGATCAAAACATGACAAAGACCGACCAACCAACACACAACATACATTGTTTTACTATCACCAAGGCACCAACTTTTCGACAATGTAACTAGTGCCCTTACTTCAAATGAAATCCCTTTTTCACACAATGAATTTGATTTTGAGTACAAGGATTCATTCAACACTCACACTCAGAAGTAACTTCAAGTACAATTAGTGCTCAATACCATAGACCAACCTTTATTTTCACTGCTTAGACTCTCCAAACTAGGTTCTAGGATCACTATGGGACTTTCTTGGCTTGTAACGTAGGCTCAGGGTCAGGTGTGGTACATTTGGGTACTTTTTAGTGACTTTCTACCCTCTTTGACATTACATTAGGCTTTCTACCTCTTTTTGCCATATTTTTGACATCCTACCGTTTTACCTTCTTTCCCTTGATTCTATTCAACCATGGATGTAACTTCAGACTTTGTAGCTCTTTATTTTTCACTTTCATCTTTTTCCTACGTTTTATTCTTTTCTTTGGCTTTCAACAAGTCACATCCTTTTGTCTCTTTTCTTTTTCTCCTTTTGAACATCAAACTCTTTTCATACCCATTTTTATTTTGGTTTCCTTTTTCATAGCCACCCTCAACTTATGGATTTTCCATTGGTTGAGGTGCACAATACGCGATGTCGGATCAGGGCCAAGATTGAGGTTACTTTCTACATTAGCCACCCTCAACTTAGTCTTTTGGCCTAAGTCGAGGTGCACATGTCCAAGGAGGGACAAGTTCCAACATAGTAGATTATGGGAAGGTGAGTTAGGGGTTTAGAAAGAAACGGTCTAATTTAGGCTCAACGCATTTGGATCAAAGGGAGCATTTATTTCATTTGGTTGGATTCTTCTTTTAGGCAATTTGTGGACTTATCAGAACAAGGGCCTATGATCACTTCCTAGCCTCTAGAGTAGATGGTCTTAGAAGGACTAACATGACAAGTTCTAGATTGGCACAAAAACTGTTTGAACATTCAACTATTCTCACACACTCTTGGCACATAGTTTCATTATCAGATTATCAGATTACCCAGTTCAAGTTTTAGCTTAAGTCATGCCATCAAGTTGGTTCATTATCATGTCATACTCAGAGCGAACACATTCAACTCATTCTAGCCTACCAATTTTAGCACATATCATAAATTTTTTGGACGGGTACCATATTTTCAAAAAGCTTTTGCCATCATGCTTCATTCTTTTTCATGCTTCTACACATACAATCCTAACACATGCTGGTTCAATAGAAATTAAGCAGTCTCTTGGGGGAAAAGAACAAAGGCAAGAAAACCCCAAGAGAGGATTATGAGTTGGGTTACTTAGACTTCACCCTAACACTCACAATCCATTTACCCCACCCCCTACAAAAAATAGGTGCAATTGTCCCCAATGCACACAGAGAGAAGTAAAAAGTAATGGATTTGGGTGAAGCAAACCTATGGCGCATAGCGCCTACAAACCATTAACAAATGGGTGGGTCCAGTTACCCGGAGCCTGCTACAGCAACATAAGGGCCACTCTCAGTAGTGCCCACATCAGCAATCATAACACCCTCAGTAGTGCTATCTATCATTCTAACCGCACCATCAATGGTGCTCACATCATGAGCCACAGTATTTGAAACATCCAAAATGGGCATAAAACTTGATGGCCCAGTAACACTTTCACGAACCCTCTCCTGGGACAATTGCTCATCTAATATCGAAGCCCTCTTAGCCTACTTCTCCTGCTTGTGCTCCCTCTTCTTGGCTTTTTCATCCTCAGTGGCCTCATATGTGTGTCTACATCAATGCCGCTTACCTCAGACACATGTGGGCTTAGGCTTCTCCTTTACATCCCCGTTGAATAATGCATTAAGGACTATATCGTCAGACAAAGTAGTAGGTGCTGCCTCTGGCTCAACTGCAGCTGTGGCAAGAATGGTATCAACATCGACCCGAAGGTTGGCTAACTCGGTCCCGAAAGAGGATAGATCTGTGGTCGGGGTCGGTCGTTCGAGGACTCTCATTTCAAAGGCATCAAGGCGCTTATTAACGGCCTGGACCTTTTGGTCTATCATGTTCTCCAACCTTCGGTCCATTCTGGCCTCGGACTCTGCTATTGACTTTTGCATCCATGGCCGGACATGGTAGAGCAGCGTGGCCATCTGAGCCTCCAATTACTGAACCCTAGCCAATGGTTCAACAACAACTCCTAAAGGTGGGGTGGATCTGGACGATCTAGGATCCCAGCTCGAGGCCTGAGATGAGGAGGCTGGGACATCATCATTGTAGGCTGGTGGGGCAGGATCATCACCCTGCATTTGCTCCACAACATCTACTAAGTCAGCTCCAATGGGCGGTTCATCAACATGCGACTCTCTGCGTGGTGCCGCTACATTTGCCTCATCCCAAATGAGGCCTATATTCAGTGTCCCCGTAGGCCGGATCAACTTGTCACAATGCCAGATCGGCACTGCAAAGTCCCTACATAACTAAAAAATGAGACAAGGAAAAGGGTAAGTAGTGGAGGCTTTGAAAACCCTCTCATGTATTTTCGCAATGAGCATGCAGGCAAAATCGATCTCGAATCCTGCAACCAATGCTTCTACTATAAACGCGTGGTCCCAAGTTAGTGCATTGTCAGCCTTCGTGGGAGAAATCCGATTGCAAACCAACATCTAGAAAAATTTAGCCACAAATGTGAGAGAAGTCTTCTTGATGCTCACGCCCGGAGTGGTGACCCACTCGGCTCGCTCTCTGTCAATTGCAATTTGACTAGCCAGCCAGTGTATTAAAGTCTCTCTTTCTCTCCGCTGGAACTCTCCGCCCCATACAGTGTCCCATCTGTAGTCAAATTTGGCCGTTTTGAGTGCCCAAGAGTGATCAGGGCCAGGACCATAAAGGAACCAGCGGATGGTGTTCTCAGAGCTGTCTACAGAAAATCTGCGCACTAGTGTAGCTATGAGGGGTGCCTGGGTAGTGGGTCTGGCATTCTTATGGATAGAACCCCGAAGAGTATCCACATAGGAAGCATAGAACTCTCTCACAATCTCCTCACTATAGGTGCCTGGTTCTCGAACCATCCACTCACACTTGTGACGTTGAAAGAGTCGATGGATTTTTGGTATGGTGTGTAGGCTCCCAGTGAGGACTCTACGCTCCTCTGTAATAAGCCGGGCCATCTTCTCTTTGTCATTTTTCATCTTGGCATCTCGATAAATTTGCCATTTTCCTTTAACACACTATTTGTTTGGCTCCGCAGCTACCGGATTAGGGTCGTAGCTTCGTGGCACCGGGACTTCTCACAAACTAGTGGCCTCATCAGATGTGGCAGCTTTGTCATGTGAACCTGAGCCTGTGGCAGATCCAGAATCGGAGCCAGAAACATGGGTGGGATCAGAGCCAGAAGCAGTGGTAGACTCTGAGCCAAAAGTAGAACCAGCCTCAGAATCGAAAGCATAACCAGCCGGTGACCCGATTACTGTGTTCTCCTTATCAGACTGGGAGACAGTGACTACGTCGGTGACCACCTGCTGGGATGTATTTCGGGTAGCCCGAGGTGTAGTAGGAGATGTCCTCGTGGCCGGTGGAACATATGCTGGATCCTTATCCGCGTCCGTGTCTTCATCAATCAGCCTAAAAGTAGGTGCCATAGATTTTGAATTTCCCCTTTTCGAGTAGGTCACTTGCTTCTTAGGCTCCATGGTATCTGTGGATGTCTAATTAATACCAAAACTCATAACACACTCGAAAAGATTTTAGAACTAAGAAAGAACAAAAATGTAAAACAGAAAAAATTTTAGATAGTGGCTTCAGTGGCCACCTACGGTGGGCATATACGGTCCGTAGGCTGACCTACGGTCCGTGGATCCCCTCCGTAGATCAGAGGTTCCAAAGAGTTGGTCTCTGATGGGAACTACGGATGTGCAATAGTCCACTTCCGTGATTCCATGATTAGTGAATTTCTCATGTGCCCCCAACCAAAGACCTGATCTATGGTCCATAGATTGACCTATGGCCTGTAGACAGGGTCTAGTGGATGGGATCTGTGCCAGGTCTCAGACATGCTTCGATTGGAAGCCCACATTTTTGCCATACTCAACAATATCCTAGTCTAATAATGTATTTCAACATAAATTATCCTAATTCGTCATTCTAGGGGTTCCAATTACTCAATTTTATAGGTATTTTCTGCAGGATAAGGAACCATAAGTCAAAACTTACATTTAGACTTATATTTCATTGTAGTTTTTTACATACAACAAGACAACACAATCACAATCTATCGTCCCAAGGGTGCATTCACTACTAATTTTCCTAAGGTCAAGACCCAATTACGGACTTTATATAATCAATCGATGAATCAAAATTCCAAGTGAGGGAAAGTTTATTACCTTACAAGCAATAGGAGTGGGGTGATTGTGTGATGACTCGACGCTTTCAATGCCACAACTTTTCCCTTACGCACTGAACCCGTACACCGGACCTCTTGGGGAGTTTTGGGGATGAGTGGAGTTTTGAGATAAAAGGAAATTTGGGATTGTGGGGAAAAAAGAAAGATTAATTGGGGAGTTATGGAGTGATTTAAGGGATTGGGAGGTTTAGAAATGGTTTGGGAGTAAATGGGGGGAAGTGGGAATGATTTGAAATTGGGGGATTTTAAATAGGAGGGGTCCGGGTAGGGTCAGGCAGAACTTGGGTTTGGACCCATGAGACCCCATCTACGGTCCGAGTGTCGATCTACGGTCCGTAGATTAGGACTGTAGATCACTCTTAGACTTAGAAAAATTCAGACACTTACTTGGGATCTACGGACGCCATTCACGGTCTGTGGGATGAACCACAGACCGTCGATAGGATCCGTAAACCGCTGCACCAGACCTTTTTCTGCAGAATCTGCTTTTCGCCCCTACACATGTAGCAACCATTAACCCTTTCTTTTTACATTTTCTGGACACTTTTTAGACATGGACCCTATGCTATGTCTAGCCAACACTAAAACAAAAATAAAACAACTATCTTTTTTATTACAGAGAAACAACTAAACAAATAAAACTACTAAACGGAAAACAAGAACCTATTGTTGGATAGAATTTACATCTTGGGTTGCCTCCCAAGCAACGCTTGATTTAACGTAGCGGCACGACGCAGGCCTCTTGATTACTCAGACTTCATCAAGATAGTAGGCCTCAACAACTTCTTGCACACTTTCTGCATGTCACAGATAGATCTTGATCCTTTGCCCATTTACCATGAACGTTGTTCCTTCACATGTAAATTACACGATGTTTGCTTGAGACCGAATTGTCAGACACTTCCCACCATGTTCTTCTTGGTGTGATCTCATTCGAGGTGAATGTTCTCAAGTGGGAGATATTGTAACACTTCAAACTTCAAAAGAAATAACTAGAATATCGTACAAGTTAACCGCCAATTTTTAGTGTTGGATAATCTACAAACGACCATATCTTTTAGCACACATAGATTTTGGTGGTCGATGACCTATCAAATCGAAGGTCTTTGAGTACTATTTCCAATGCCACTAAGTTTGCTAAATTTTGATCTATGAGTAAAGTGTTGTGGCTGTTTGAGTGAAGCCTCTCCAATTAAAGCATTCCTTTCATTTTAGGAAAGGGTATTTTAGTCTTTTCCTTTTACCAATTTGTCTTAGCATGTTTTTCTTGATCCATTTAAGGGTTTAATCAGATTCTAAATTCCTTTCCTTTTCAAAAACACTTAGAACTTTAGGGCGAAGTTTCAAGAAGAGGAAAAGAGGGGTTCTCAACGTTTATTCAAGAGTTGAGGAATTTTGCCAAGAACAATCGTTCTTTCCAGGTATGTGAGGTTTCCCATAGTGATGGACTTGTTTCTCCTCATGCCATACATGTAATTCTCACATTAAAATGGTTCTTGAAATCGTTTGTGTATAGATTTTTGAGTAGTTCTTGAGTTTTAGCTTCATTCTTTAACAATGGAGGTCTTGAGTTCCTGAGGTGAGGGTCTTGCGAATGAGTGATGTTTTTTGATAGATTTTTTGTGGAATTTCAATGAATTCGTGTTGGATTTGTGAATCAAAGAGAGTATAAAAGAAATCATTTAATTCAGGATGAGTTAGGATCTAAAATTGAGAAGAAAAATTCATCGGATTTTTGGGTACAGGGGTGGGGCGGCGCTCCACCATAGCGCTAGAACTACTATTCAGTATTTTGGGGCCTGGCACATCACGCTAGCAGTGCACCCCAAATATGGTTCAGTAGTTTTGGGGCTGGCGCCTTGCGCCACTTAGTGCGCTAGGGTCATCAGGTCCTTTTCTTTTCTATTCTTCATTCTGTATGTGTTTTTTCAAATTGTGTCTTCGCTCTCTTCTTGGTATTAACTCTTAAAGTCTTCATTAATACTTGAGAGATCCTACAAATCCTAATCACATCTCTTAATTTACATTTCAAATTAATGTAAGTTAAGAGAGAAGTTCAAGAGGTCCTTTTAAGTCAAATTTGAGAGTTCTTTTGAAGTTGATTATAGTTTTTATCTAAGTCTTGAGTAAATAAGTATTAGAATGAGGAGAGTTATCTTTCATAATTAAAAATTAGTATAAGGGAACTAAGTATTCCCAAGTGTAACAATTTTACGTTTAAAAGAGAGAAACAATGATTTCTAAATGAGTTATGAGAAGTTTTTGAATATTACCTCTTTTAAAAGAATCTTTTGAGTAATAACCTCAAGTTGAGAAAGAGTTATGTTTTATACATTTGAGCATGAGTTATATATATTATTGGGAGTAGCATTGAGCAATGATATGGGGATGAGTACATAAAACTCATATTCCTCTTAAATAATGTAGCCAACATGGGTAAAGGATCGTACTTTTTAGAAGGCTCCTTATTGCATTTAACCATAGGTTGGGGATTGAAGGATGCTTACTGTCAAAGAGAGGATTGTTGTTGATTTTTTCAAAGAATTGGATTTTGATGATGTATCATGTTCACTAGTGCTTATGTTTGACACAAACTCAGGAACTTTATTCATTGAAAAAGGATGGTACATACCTGAGTATTACAAAGAAACAAGATTCTTTTTTTGTGTGTTCCTCAATGATTTGATTAATCTTGTTAGAAAGAAGAGTAGAGATAATATCCGCAGACCTTCTAAAGAATGTTTTAGATGTATGTGGATGGTGTACCTATTACAGTACGAGACTGAGTTAGAAGATATTCACTATATAGTTACTCAAACATAAAATTATTAGTTTACTAGTAAATTATTAAAAGAAATCATGATAATGTATCAACTTTATTTTGACAAGACCAAGCTCTAGATGATTTTTCTCAAGTTCATCACATTCAAGGTCATCATGAGTATGTCTGCATCATCATATTCTACCAGATTAAAGGCATCTCAAGCTGAGTAATACAGAACAAGGTCTTGTATTTTCATAAGCGTGACTCACTTCGATTTGATAAAATGAGCACACAACCTTATACTAAACAAGATATCTGATTGGCTTGAAGTCATATACGATGAAGGAACCAATCAATTTCTAATAACTTCCGATGAATTAAAAGACTAGGTTGACATGGCGAAGTTCCCCCTAAAGTTCTATCAGACTCTAAGTATCCTGATTTGTCTGTCGTTTCCCCTATCTCTAAGACTTGGGTTAATCGTAGTAATTCCTTCTACAAGTGCATCAATGATTGTCAGATTTGGACCGGGTTCATCTACGGTGTTCTCAAAATTTTCATCATCAAAGATATTTGATAGCAGGTTACTTTCATCAGTGTCAACATTTTTATTCTACTTGAATGATAACTTCACATATTTCCCTTTTGCGCAATAGCTTCACATATTTTTCTTCGGGGAATCCCATGAACCAGATCCTTCATGACTAGTTTATTTAAATGAGAGAAACTAGAATTACACATTCTCTTATGACAAAGTTGAGAAATATCATTAATGACGCTAAGAAATGTAAGATTCTTTTCATGAAGAGACATGATCTCAATTTTGTACACATTTTTGTGTCTTTTCAGAACCAGGTTTTCAGAATTAGTGTTTGGCACAAGACATTCTGCTGATGTGAACAATACATTATTTTCTTTGTCACACATTTCAGAAATTCTCAATGAGTTGTGCTTCAATTCTTGAACATAAAACACATTCTCTATGGCATGGGATTGCGACTTTCCAACTTTGTGAATCTTGACTATTTCATCTTTCTTATCATTTTCAAGGACTTTACTGCCACCTTGAATGTGGCACCTTCGACTAGTGGCCTGCCTTTCTTGAATCTCAGTTAAATTGCTTTCGGAACTGATCTATCTTAGATTTCATTCCTGTTTAAGTTTGGTCTTACCAAGATTTTATTGTAGCAGTCTATTTCTTTTAGTTAAGACCTGACAATTTATGGTTAACTATTTTATGACTTCTTCCAAAGCTAATTGAAGTTCACTAGGAGGATTTTCGCCCTTGTGACTTAACTCTGGGCTCTTAACCTATTCTTTTAGACCATTGATGGTGTTATCACTAGAAGTAATATTTTCATGCCCCTAAGTTAAAAGCTGGCTAAGTGACTTCAAGGAGATAATTACGGGCCATCCAGAGCATCACGACCCATCTAGTAAGATGCCCCGCCCAATGGGGCTTCACTAAAATAGGTATAAAATTTTACTTTGAGCTTGAAATGAGGGAAACTCGGCTTCATTAGAAAGAGGAATCAATGATCGTTAAATTGATAGGTCATGGACCACCTAATTCATTTTGTGCGGAAAGATACTATCATTTGAAGTTGACCCAAAAATTGAAAGTTAGATAAACCCCTTTCACAGACAACTTCACGGTCTGTATGAAGCTCGACGGACCGTCTAGGCATCTCCGATCCCTCACATTGACCTTGGGTGCAACCTTGCTGATTAGGTTACTTGTACGGACCCTAGATGGGAAGTCCAAGTCACCACGGGTAGCTAAAGGCACCGTCTAGGTGGCTACCTCCTAGGCAGCCCCTATAGGGTGGTTCACGATGCCTTTAATGGGTCTTGAACCACTAGATAGGCTGTCTGGGTGACCCATTTCCAGGGAAATCCTTAATGGTCACCCATGACATCGTTAACAGACTGTGATCCCCTATATGGACCGTCTAGGGGTCCGTGAAGGGTCCATGGTCTATTTTGGATTCGTGGACTTGCCCAATTTACCTCTTTAGCCATTTCTCGAAGTCTGAGGTGTTACAATATATCCTCATTGGGATTAGTCATCCTCGAATGAAGACTAAACAATCTTAGTATGGAGGGAAGGAGTAGCAATCCCTACTACTGAGTAGAATAAACTGATATTTAACTGAGCTGAGTTCCATGAACATGCAAAAATGCTGAAATGAAAGGATAATTGAGGAAACAAGATGTTGAGACTGAATTACATACGAGTAAACTGAGAGACCGAAGAGGAACTATTACCTCAAGATGAAACTGAATCAGAAGGAAAGAAGTGAGAATACTTGGCCATCATGGATTCTTCTGCTTCCCAAGTAGCTCCCTCTTCAGGCTGTCTCCTCCATAAAACCTTTACTAAAGCAACCTCCTTATTTCTAAACCTACGAACCTGACAGTCAAGAATTTCAATCGGAATCTCATCATAAGTGAGGCTATCCTTCATAGTCGAACTTTATAAAGGTAATATCGATGCTGGATCACCCACACACTTGTTCAACAAAGAAATGTGAAAGACTGGATGAACATCTTTTAGTTCCGCTGGCAAGTCTAACTCATAAGCCACATTACTAACCTTTTTCAACATTCTGTAAGGACCTACATACCTGGGATTGAGCTTCACTTTCTTGCCAAATCTCATAACCCCCTTCATGGGTTACACCTTTAGGAAAACCCAATCATTGATTTAAAACTCTAAGTCCCTTCTCCTCACATCTGCATAGGACTTCTGATTAATCTGAGTTGTAATTAGTCTATCTCTAATGAGCTAAACTTTCTCCAAAGCCTCATGAACTAAATCTTGCCCAATCAAGGCCGCTTCACCTACTTCAAACCAACCAACTAGAGATCTTCATGTACGCCCATACAATGCCTCATAAGGGGCAATCTAAATAGTGGAGTATAAGCTGTTATTGCAAGTGAACTCTATCAGAGGTAGGTGGTCATCCCAATTACCCTTGAAATAAATAACGCAAGCTCTTAACATGTCCTCTGAGGTATGAATGGTACACTCTTCCTGACCATTTGTCTATGGATGAAATGTTGTACTAAGATTTTTAATTGAGTACCAGGACCTTTTTGGAACAATTCCAAAAATGAGATGTAAACTGAGGACCTTTATCTAAGATGATAAACAAGGGAACCTTGTGCAACCTGACTATATCGCTCATGTAGAGTCTTGCGTAGTCCTCTACTGAATCTGTAGTTTTAATAGCCAACAAGTGAGCTGACATAGTGAATCTGTCCACTATCACCCAAATAGAGTCATGTTGTTTACGAGTACGAGATAAACCCATAATGAAATCCATGTTTATCATTTCCCACTTCCACGTTGGAATGCTAATCTCCTGGGTCACACCTCTTGGTATTTGATGTTCTACATTAACATGTTGACAATTAGGACACTTAGTCACAAAATCTATGATGTCCCTCTTCATGTCATTCCACCAATAGACATCATGTAAATCACGGTACGTCTTAGTTGCACCTGGAAAAATATAGTATTTGGAATTATTGGCTTTTGTAAGGATCTGCTACCTCAACTTACCCACATTTGGAACACATAAGCGACCTTATTAATGAAGCACACCATCTCCCCCTTGGGAGGAAACTTCAACTCTCTGCTGATGATCTGCACCTTTCAAATGAAGTAATATAGGATCACTATCCTGTTTCTCTTTGACCTCTACTACTAATGAAGATTCTGATCCATTCTGGACTATTACACCACCATCTAACGAGTCCATAGGCAAACTCCTAAGCGAGCAAGCCGGTGAACATCTTTGGCTAATTCTTTCTTCTCTTTCTCAACATGTGCCACACTACCCATGGATAGTATGTTGAGGGTTTCAGCCACTACATTGGCCTTATCCGGATGGTAGAGAAAATTCAATTCATAATCTTTGAGGAATTCAAGTCATCTCCTCTGATGAAGATTCAACTCTTTCTGGGTGATATAATGGAGACTCTTATGATCTGTGAAAACATCAACATGAAATCCATAGAAGTAGTGTCTCCAAATCTTTAGGGCCAACACTACGGCTGCAAGCTCGAGATTATGAGTCGGGTAGTTCTTCTCATGGACCATAATTTGTCTAGAAGAATAAGCTATGACCTTACCGTGTTGTATCATCACAATAAACCATATAACAGTCTTAGTCATCTGGTAGAGTTAAGACAAGAGATGTAGTCAACCTGGTCTTTGGTTCGAAGAAGCTTTTCTCACACTCATCTAACCATGAAACTTGAACTTTTTCAGATTCAACTAGGTCAATGGAGAAACTATGGATGAACATCCTTCAACAAACCTCATATAGTAATCGACCAAACCCAAGAAACTTCTGATATTAGTTGGAAAGGTGGATCTGGGCCAATGCTACTACCTCAATTTTCTGAGAATCTACTTGGATCCTTTTATTGGATAACACATCACCAAGGAAGGCAACCAACTGTAACCAAAATATACATTTGCTGAACTTAGCGAATAACTAGCGATCCTTGAAAATTTGCACAACAACCCTCAGATGAGTCGCATACGCTTCCTCATTCCGAGAATAAATGAGGATATCATCAATTATGACAAAGAAGAACGATTCAAAATACTATTTAAAAACCCTGTTCGTTAAGTTCATGAAAGCTGCAGGAGCATTTGTTAGTCCAAACGACATAACTACAAATTTATAGTGACCATACTGAGTGCTAAAAGTTGTCTTTAGGATGTCACTATCTCTGACTCTGAGCTGATGATAGCCGGATATGAGGTCTATCTTAGAAAAACAACTAGCACCCTGAAGTTGGTCGAACAAGTCATCAATTTTGGGGATGGGATACTTATTCTTGATTGTGACCTTTTACAAATGAGGATAGTCAATGAACATCCTGATGAAGCCCTTATCTAGAAGGTCTTTCAACTGTTCTTTCAATTCCTTAAGCTAGGCTAGAGCCATCCTGTGAGGAGGAATTGAAATAGACTTGGTATTTGGAAGGAGATATATTCCGAAGTCGATTTCCCTTTTGGGAGGAACTCTAGGAAGATCTTCCCGGAATACTTTTGGAAACTCATTAACGATTGGACTTACTCAAGAGTTGGGGTTTCATAGTTTGGATCCTTAACTCGAACAAAGTGATAGATAGACCCTTTAGAGATCATTTTTTTTGCCTAAGGTAAGAGATAAATTGACCCATAGGCACTGAGTTACTACCCTTCCATTCTAAGACTGACTCATTTGGAAACTTAAATCGGATGATCCTAGTTCTACAATCGACTGAGGTATAACACGAATGTAACCAACCCATGCCTAGAATGATATCAAAATCTACTACCTCTAACTCTACAAGGTCTGTTGAGGTGACTTTTTGGGAATTTGTGATAGGGAAATTTACCCGTCTAGCTATAAATGGGTCACAAACTGGAATAGAGACTGAGAAGGTTTTTAAGAGACCTTCTAGACCGATATTGATGTTTACCAATATATAAGGAGTTACAAAAGAAAGTGTAGCCCATGGATCTAAAAATGCATAAACTTCTAAATGGAAGACTTGCAACGTACCAATGACCACAACATGAGAATCTTTCTTGTCCTGGAGAGCCTAAAGAGCATACAACCTGTTCAGGAGTTGACAAGCACCTGTACTAGACGAGACACCTCGCTAAGTGGGGTGACCTTCTGGCGTTTCTAAAGTTGTATACTGAGCTCTGTTACCTCCATGTCCTTTCCTGGCAGAAGGGAAATCCCTCAACCTATGACCAGACTAACTGCACCCAAAATACCTCTCTCTGCTAGCAAGATACACACCCGAATGGTTCTTACCATAATGTCACAACCTAAAGTACCCCTTGGATGTATCATGGTGTATAGGACCCTGATAGGCCCTACAGAAGACACTTAGCATATATAATAAGATATAAGAAAATCAAAGAGATAAAGAAAACATTTCAAATTTAAGAGTTTTATCAAATGTAAATTGAAAGTCTACAAAGTCTCATTTGTTATCTAATACATCAAGAGTGACCAGGACATAACCCTGGCGTCACGTACAAAGTCTTAAAATAAGAAATGATTGAAAACAATAAAAGTCCGGTCCTGAAGCATTAGGACTCACCACAACTTGAAATCTCTCCAATGATCTTTAGCCACGAATATGAGAACCCTGAATGTCGGACCGTACATTTGGGGAAATGTAGGCAGAAGTATGTATTAGTAAAAACATGTACCAAATATTATAGCCATGCATAAAAACATATAAAACTTGCTTAAACCGGACATTTCATAATATGCAAGGACCAAGTTAAAATACATGAGATAAGGTACAAACCATAGTTCATGAATAAGGTCGATGCAAGCAAAGTCATCCTTATGTTCCATATTAGATACTTCTTTAAGTAACCATAAATCATCTTAACTTGTGGGAAGTAGCCTTAAACCGACATGTAAGATCACGTGAGGTAATAACATGGAATTTAGTGTCTCCCACACCAAAAAGGGTTGTCCTAATTTCCAAGGTAAGACCATGAACTTTCTAGTTTACGTGGATCCACTAGCTATTGTCTATCTAGACATCCTATGTTGACACATAGTTTATGGGACATAAGTGATATCTCCATGTCCACTCGGTTCTAAGCATTACTTCCACTAAATGTTTTTTAGACTTATCTTAATTTAACTTTCATAAGACATGAGTAGTTGCCTCTTGTCTTATCATACTAGGACATGGGTAATCGCTGCTTGCCTAGTATTTAGAGAATATGGGTAATCGCCTCTTGCCTCAATTTTAGATTAGCTCTTTATCATTTGTTCATTTTATGTGAGAAAGACTTTTAACCTTAACAACCCTTATTATGTGACAAAATCCTTTCACAATCATGCTTTCATATGTATATGGGAAATCCTTTCAACAACATAACAACAACAACAAAATAATTGATACTTCACTCTCAAAGAATCCTTAAAACATTTACATCAATTTCATGAGAACATGCATGATTTCATAAATTCATCTTTCATAATTCCATAACCCACATTATATCAACATAACTTGGAAAACATGGGATATGCATGGGTTTATGAGGATTCATAATAAAATCATAGAATTATATCAATTCATTCTTAAAATATCATAAAACAATCAATAAAATCAATTATTAAGAGAACTTATAACATGGAAGAAAAACCCTAACTTAGTTGAGGATTTCTAACTTTACAAATTGGAGAATTCGGAGACTCCATGGAGGAAAGGGCACCATGGGCACCATGGATGAAAATGATCATACCTCAATTCTAACCACTTGACTTTAATGGAGGATTAGGAGGCTTGATCTTGAAAACCTAGCTTTCTTTGTCAACTTCTAGAGAGAGAATTATTTGAGAGGAAGACTTGTTCTTCTTTTAAGAATTTGAGAGAATGATTTCAATCTGGGAAATTTAGGGTTTAAAACACTTATATAGGGGTTTGGGTGAAGGGTAAAATGACATAGTATTAGGCTAGAATAATTAGGAAAGGACCCAAAAGCCCTTAAGAAAATAATTGTCAAGCTCACCGACGGTCGTGACCTACAGTCCGTCGATCAACCCACCGACCTTCCTAGTTTGGCATCGATGAGTTAAGATACCAGTGTTTTTGGACTTCAAACAATGGGACCCACCCACAGGCCCTAGTCCCACCGATGGGCCATGGGTCTTAACTTTTGACCCTAGAATTTCTCGAAGTCTGGGACTCACCTACGAAACCTACATAGGACTCATGTATTGGATGACGGGATGTCCTGGTTAACCATAAAAAATGTACTGAAACTTGATATTTTTAGGAATTTGGGCTAGCTATCCACGGAGCTGACCTACAGACCGTGAGTCAGTCCACGGGCCGTAGGTGGCTTCATTGGTACTAGCACCAGGTCCTTCAAAAGCTTCAAATTCCACCCTTTCCAAATCCGGGGTGTTACACATACTTTGGACAAAATGGAAAAGTCTGGTTACCTGAAGCACATCCCTAAGACTCAGAGCCTGATGCCCTCTCTTTCTGATCCTATTGAAACCTGGGTGGCAGAGCCCTAGCTGATGAAGGTGATGGGACTGTAGACCTCTGCTAAAACTGTGAGTGGTCTTCACCGCTTAACCTATGATGAGAGTATTCATAGTTACCTATTCTTGCCTTTTAGTTATCTTAGCAATTTCTTTGAGCTTATCTCACTCAACCGTATGAGCATGGGTCATTAGTCATGAAATATACTTATCCACTAATAGAAAAGCATTCCTGCGCTTGGTTTTTACAAGATTGTATACTTCAAATAAGAACTTGCTCATTTGTGCTCTCGGATCAGCCACTATATGTGGAGCATACCTAGAGAGCTGGGTGAACTTTAGCCCATATTCTTGGACAAAAATCGAACCGTGCCTCAAGTTCTTATACTCCTAGGTCTTAGCCTCCTACAACACTCTCGGGATGAACCTATAAAGAAAAGCTCCACTAAAATAGTTCCACATCACAGGAGCTACATCTGCTGTTCTGTTGTCTTTCCATTGCGTGAACCATATATGTGCCACATCCATAAGTTGCTAGAATGCTAGCTCAACACTATTAGTACTAGTCAGTTGCATTACCTAAAGAATATTCTTGACCTTATCAATGAAGTTCTATGTATCCTCACTAACCTTCGAACCTAGAAACTCGGGAGGATTCATACGAACAAAGTCTTGAACCATGGTTGCAGCTTATCCACCAGTGGGGTTTGCAAAAACTATGGTCTGTTGATTATTTTGGTTGGATACGGTCTGAGCTAATAGTTGGATCGCATTATGGAACTTTGCATTACTAATCTCATGGTTCGAGACTGGAGGAATTGCGTTAGCCTTGCGTGCGTTAGCTCTGTGAGTAGGCATGACCTGAAACACATAATGATAGATTAAAAACAGATGTTAAATAACACTTCATGTACGATAGGAATAGCAAAAGAAGTGAAGTTGTGTGAGAACACCTAGTATCCTCCCCCTTATAAGTGTGGCGTGCTTCATACTCATGAAAGAGACTCTAGTTAGTGTGGCTTTCATACAATATAAGACTCTTGAACGTGATGTTCTGATACCAAGTTTGTCACACCCTTGAATTAAAAGCTGACAAAGTGATTTCAAGGACACCTTCACAGGTTGTTTAGAGCATTACGGCCCGTCTAGCAGGTCGTGAAGATGCCCTGCCCGACAGCGCTTCAGTAAAATGGGAAAAAACTTTTTACTTCGGGCTTGGAATTAATCAAACTCAGCAGCGTTGTAAAAATGGCTCAAAGATATTTAATTTGATTGGTCACGAGCCAACTGATTCATTTTGTTCTGAAATATATAATTGTTTGAAGTTGACCCAAAACTCAAAGTTTGATAAACCCCTTTCATAGACGACTTCATTGTCCATATAAAGCTCCACAGACCGTCTAGGTGTCCTTGGTTCTTCACAGTGACCTTGGGTGGAACCTTGTTGATTGGGTTGCTTGTACGGACCCATAAATGGGTCGTCTAAGTAACCACGGGCCACTAAATGCATCGTCTAGGTGACTCTCTCATAGGGAGCCCCTGGAGGGTGGTTCACGATGCCCTTAAAGGGGCGTGAACCCCTAGATGACTCGTTTAGGGCATCGTGTAGGTGTCCCTTTTCCAGGGCAGTTCTAGATGGTCACCCACGATAACCTTAACATATCCTGATGCCCTACACAAACCGTCTAGGGTTCCGTGAAGGGTCCATGGTCCATTTTGGATTTGTGGACTTGCTTAATTTCTCTCTTTAGCCCCTTCTCGAAGTTCGAGGTGTATAAATTTGATCTTCCTTAGTCATACAATCAAGTCTTAGGGATGCATACGCATCCATTGATTGATTCTTTTTTCCAGATTTTCACGGGATAGTATGCATCAATAAGAACTGAAGACAAGGATTGTAATTGTTTCTTTGAATAAATATTTATTTTAGACTTAGGCTCAAGAAAACATACCTCTGCTTGTTTTTCCTCAACTTCATCTTCATCAGAGCCATTAATGCCTGAATTGTTTCTTATGATTGACATGTGTTTCTTTCCTCATCTGGTTTCGTTATGGCGACTAGTGAAAAAAAGTCATATTTATTTGTTTCCTTTATTGCAAGCAATGACCGATTTTTGAATCAACCATCCTTAGACCCTTCTTCTTATAAGTTCCTCATCACGGCAAAAGCTTTCTTTATTTAGAGATCTGCTTCTTGATTAGCCATTCTTCTGTTTGTGGAAATGTACTTATCATTCTCCATATCTTTTGCTTTCTCTGAGTCGTTTCTCCTGTGATCTAAAGACCATAGTGGACAGAACTTGATAAAGTGATCTGGATTTCTACACTTGTGGAAGACTTGTTCTCTTGGATTTTCAATTGTTTCTTGAGAGTTCCTCCTTTGAAACAATTGTCCTCTCTTTAACATTCTAGAGAACCTCTTAGTCATTAGTGTGATATTTTCTTCATTAAAATCTTCAGGTGTTGTGGCCTCATGTTTTTCTCTTTTCTCCGATTTCCTTTTCTTGGTTTTTATTTAGTTCACAGGTCATTAGAATTCCAATGAGTTTATCCATAGTTAGTGTATCTAGATCACGTGCTTCTGTAATAGCTTTTACCTTGCTATCCCATGACTTTGGGAGAACACAAATGTTTTCTAACTGCCTTCTCGTTGGAAATTATTTCTCCTAGTGAGTAAATTTCATTAATAATTGCAATGAACCTGATATGCATGTCTTGAATTATTTCACCTTCTACCATTCGAAATAGCTTCATGATCGATTTGAAGAGTTTTCCATATTCCTTTTGGATCTTCACATGATGAGATTAGATTGTATTCATCATGATCTATACCGAATATCAAAATCTTCTTGACTCTAGCATTGTTCTGAATTGCGAGTTTATCTGTAGCATCCCATTCCTTCCTTTCCTTTGGTACCTGAGTGGTTCCATCAGTTCCATTCTTCATGGGTATTGTTGGATCGTCCAAGACTACTCCCCAAAGGATATGATTTTCTCCTATCTGGTGATCCATCATGTGGTTCTTCCACTCTCCATAATACTTTCCGTTGAACAATGGTGGTCGTGTTTGGGAAGCTCCTTCTTGTGGTGTAGGTGGTCCACCCATTGTTCATTTTCAAGATGTGAGTCTTCTAATGAAAATACCTGCTCTGATACCAATTGAAAGAAACTACACATCAATAGTTATTTCTAGGAAGCTGGTTCCTAGAGTTATATAAGAAAAGAAGGTAAATAACACTTATTTTATCGTGGAAACCTTCCTCCCTTAAGAAAGGGAAACACCACACCATAATTTTATTACCTTCAATAACAATTTGATAATCATAGGGACTAACTCTAGTACCTTTACTCTTCAATGATTGACTATAATCGAAGACTCTACTCTCAACGGAGTCAAACCCGCTTCTTGTTATAATTTTCTCAAACTCTCTTTCAAATTGTACTCTCCAATAAGTCAAACCCACTTCTTGTTACAATTCTTTCAAACTCTCTCTAAACTTTACTCTCAAAGAAGTCAAACCCACTTCTTGTTAATATTCTGTCAAACTCTCTTCAAGAAGTCAAACCTACTTGTTGTTACTCAATCTAGGAATTCTTACAACTCAATAATTAGCGTATAACAAATCAACAAAGAGTAATAAACCTAGACTTTAATTGATCAGACTTCAACATTCAATACAGTTCAGACTCTAACACAATTTATAAACCTTGTTTTAGTGTTGCTGTGATGAAACTTTGCTGTTTTGCTTCAATGGCTATTGCTCTCAAGATGATGACTTTCGTGAATATGCAATAGGTACAACTTTCAATGATCTTCATGTCATAAATATATTGGAGATTCACCAGCCCTAGTTTATCACGAACTAGGACTCTTACTTCAAATAGGACTTGTCTTTCCATATGTAAATCCTTTCCTTAAAAGGAGTTTCATCATATAAGGAAACATTGTCTCCTCTTTAGACTTTAATTGTACTCTTTATTTTTTCCTTCTTTACTCTTTTATTTCAGCTATTTCTTTCCTCTTTTGTTTTAGCTATTTCTTTATTTCTTTTTTCTCTCCTTTATTTCGGCACTTTAATATTTTTCTTCTTTGCCGCAGACCCTCACATTTGTATAGGTTGTCTGTATTCACGTATGGGTTCCTGGTTCACGTGATAGAGTACACATAAGACAACAAGTACTAAACTAGGTTCACTTTATCAATCATCAAAACTACTTATATGTTCTCCTACTTCCTAACACTTCTCAATAAATATTTGTAACTCACAATTTCAAATAAGTAATGGCCTAACTAAAAATTATTTCAAAAGTAAATTTCCAAAATATTCTCAATTTGTATCAAATTCAATGAAAGAACCAATGTAAGTGATTCCTATTCTGCCAGTAAAACTCGTCATTCAAATCCTTTTAAGGCTTCCGATGAAATTTCTCTTGAAATTCAAGTCTGTTTCATAATGTTGGCTTGATCTAATCTCGAGCTCCGAGTTTATCAAGTTCCATCTCGACTTATGAGCTAATAATAAGGACAACACTCACCATAGCACTACAACAAATATGATATATAGCTACGAAATTATTAGCTACGACATCAAATATGTCACTAATTGTTCGCTTTTAGTGACAAAATTTACTTTCATGCTTAAATATATGAGACACATACTTTTTGTGACAAAATATAAAAATCCATAGCAATGTTTTGTCCACTAAAGTTTCCCACCAAAAAATTAATTGGTGCCATTTGTTAAGTAGTGTTAGTCACGAATTTAAAGTTATGAGTGATACATTATTTTATCACTAATAATGTATCTAATTCATGACAAATTATTTTTTGTATTCAAATTTATTAATTTTTGGACACACAAAAATTTCATCTAAAATAATATGTTGTTACAATATCGACAAATTAGAGTTTTTAGTTAAATATAATAAGTTTTAGCTATAGGAAAATTAGATTTAATTATGACATTTATTTTCGTCACTAATAATATAAATAATTGGTGACAAAGACTTTTTTCTCTCTAATCAATATGTGATTTAGTGACAACAAAAAAAATTGTCACAAATATGTAAGGTGTTAAATAGCGACGACATAAAATTTTAGTGAAATTCAACTATTTTCTACGAAAAAAAATCATAGCTAAATACAATTTTTTTTCGCTGCAATTGTTCATAATTACAAGTGACAACTTACAAAAAGAATAATACAAGTGCTTCATAACAAATAGACAAAGTCCATTCGTTATTTGGCAAAATACAAACTAGAAGTGTCAACTATACATATCTCTTTAGTGATACAAATGCAAATACACATGTATTCGTTGATACAAACATTAATACAAATGAAGCCAATAAATTATACATATGCAAATTGATATGATTGTATACAATTTATTTATTGATACAAATTGTATTTCATTAATACTACTGTATTCATTGATATATATATATATATATATATACACACACACACACAATTATGCAGATATACAATACAATCATTGATACATATGTATACCCGTTACATATATACAATTATCTGACATATATACAAATACAATTCACCTCTCTCAACTCTCTGCCCTCTGTCGCTCGTCTCTCTCCTCCTTCTCCCATTATCGATCACCTCTCTCCACCCTCTCCCAATCTCTCACACCTCTCTCCTTCCTCTAACATGTAGCTACAAATTGTAATTAGCAAATTATAGCTATGGAGCCTAATTAAGTTTATTTTAGTGGCTATTCGTGAAATTTCTCCTAGGGTGTCCAAATATAGGTAACCCGCCTAACCGATCTAGAATTTATGGGTTCAACTCAAGATAATTAGAATTAAGTTCAATCTCAACTCATTCAAGTCTTAACCATTTTAAAATAATCTTCATTTGAGCCTAATTTAATCTCCAATTTCAATCCGTTTAAAAACTCTTTATTTGTAACTCTTTGTTTTATTTTCTTGAGTTGAAATTCAAATTGTGGTTATAAAAGTTAAATAATAATATGTTAAAATTACTGATATTAAGCGATCGAATTTGGCGGGTCATAACCGAACCCGATTTTAAGCCCATTTGAGCCTTAGTAAACTTGGGCGGGTCATGACCAAACCCAATTTTTTTTTTCAATCCATTAAGCAAACTATAGCTATGGAGTTCCTAATATTTTCTATTTTTTGAAAGTTTTCCTTTTAATATCTCTAAATGTCAACTCAACTCGCTCATTTGACATCCCTATTTAATCCTATCTAAAGATAAAGAGAAAGAATCAAAATTTTAATTTGAGAGTCTATCACAATATATTGAATTTATTGGATTCAAAATTTAATGTTAATACTAATATTTTAGTGAACGAATCAAATGAAACTATTTAATTCAAATAAATGGATAAATTAAAGTAAACATGGTCTGTATATTTGATATTTGCACAAAAAATTATACTAGTTAAGTATAGTTAAGTTATAAATTAAGGTTATAATGTGAATTAATTAACTATAATTGATGATAAAATTGTAAATGAAGGCATGTGTCACGCGTTCATTATGCGTAAACATTAAATTAATTGTCGTTATATATATATATATATATACATATACTACCTTAAAAACATGAACTCCCTAACTTCAGTGTTAAATTACTATAATAACCCCAATTTAAAATACCCAATTTAGTATATATTCTATATTTTATATTGTATTTATTTATTTTTTCTATATTATATTAAAGGCTAATAGTAACACCTCGAAAACCAGACCTAGATTTTTTTTTTTGCAGAACTTACATGAAGCAGTGAACCATTGCAGGGTTCACAGATCGTGATAGGGTCCACGGTCCATTGACCTGCCCGTGGTCATGACTTGGAAGTCAAGAGTCCCAGACATCAGACCACAGGACCCTTCACGGGCCGTGGTCTTGATGAAGGGCCGTGGTAGCGTCCGTGAAAACTTAGGCAATAGCCCCCCCTAGACTAACCCCCAGACCCCCAAGCCTAAGTGAGGACCACAAGGACCTTCACGGTTCGTGGTCCTCCACACGGCCCATGCTAGGGTCCGTGAAGGCCAGCCAGTAGGCCCTCAGACCTGAGCCTCCAGACCTCAGCTCATGTGAGGACCACGGGGACCTTCATGGTCCGTGGTCCTCCACACGGGCCATGGTAAAGGCTCGTCGACAAGCCACCAGAAACCCCAACTCTTGGACCAAAGATGTCACGACCCAAGCCTAGGGCGTAGACGTGACATGGCGAATGAGGAACCCGAAGGAACCCCAAACAAGCCTCTCAAACTTGTCATCACACTTCATCGGTCGCGGAAGTACATTCAATATTAATTAACGGGAAATAGGGACTAAGGCAAACCATTTCAAAATGACATCATAGAATAAGAGTCAAGCTCGTTTACAAAATACTTGTCCAACGCACACCTCTACATACATAGATAGGACGGGGGCCATGACATATTACCGGCTCCCCTCATAGTTAAAATACAATTGCAAGCAAAAGTCTCAAAACATAGGAGTAAGAAACATAACATAGCCCTCGAATTATTGAGGACTCACCAACAAACTCGGATAAGCGTCGTACTAGCCACGTGAATGGAGAGAAGGATCAAGAGTAGCTCCGGTCCCTACATGGTGACATCATGTAGGCAAAATATGCGTTAGTACTTGGAATGTACTAAGTATGCGGGGTGCAACACAACAATAAACAAGGACACAATCGAAATACAAGAAATAGTTTCATAGGCATTATGAATAACAATATGAGGATGCATGATCAAAGTGAAGTCAAAACATGTTTAAGTAAATCTATACTAATAGTAGATATCATATGTGTATGCATGATCCAACCAATCTATAACCCCAACTTAGGATGGGGGATGCCGTTCACACCCGGACACCCTGGTGGCAAGGTATAAACCCCTCACATGGTTGATGTTGGTCACACCCCAAGCATCCTAGGTGGTGAGATATAAACCTCTCACATGGTTGATGTTGGTCACACCCCAAGCATCCTAGGTGGTGAGATATAAACCTCTCACATGGTTGATGTTGGTCACACCCCAAGCATCCTAGGTGGTGAGATATAAACCTCTCACATGGTTGTCCGGTTCTTTTCCCCCGGACCGGGCATGGTCATGCAACACTTTATATAGGAAATTCCCATTAGGCTCTAATGCAATCTCACGTATGGAATGAACATATACACAAGCTTAGTTTGTCATCAACACATCTCTGGATTGCCATACATCTCATAACTCAAGCTTTAAAGCATCGATTCATCAATTCTCCATAGTTGGACATTTTGTCAAACACCTTGAAGGCATGTAATGGAATCAAAGAGCATGGAAAATAGGGTAGTAATTATGCAGCCAAACCAGTGAACAACCTACAACAACACCTTTTAACACCCACAATACCACATGAAAATCTCCACATCCATTCCAAATTTAGGTTCAAGTTCTAGGGTCACAACATGCTCAAAACAATCACTTTTCGTGTTTAAAATTCAATGTGTAGGAAATTATTACAAAGAACAAGACTAATATATGAATCTTAACTTAAACCATGAATTAGTGAGTAGAATAGAGTCTAGGCACTATGGGTGGAAGGACCCATGAGTTCAACACCACATACCTTGAGTTCTTATGAAGGTCTTGAGAGTGTCTTCAATGGAAGCTTGCAACTTGGAACAAGAGTCTCTTCAATCTTGAGGAAGGTTTTGGATTAGGGTTCTTGAGAGAACTTGAGAGAAAATGTGTCTAAGTATGGGAGAGGTGTTTTGGAAATGTTTTAGAGATGAAATTTGAACTAATGCTATATAGGAAATAACATATGACCTTTGGAAGAAAATGGTCCAACACTTAGAAAAAAAAATGGGGCGGGTGAACAGTAAAATTAGCTACTGGAAATTGTCTTTTTCTGCCGGACAGATTTTACGAAAATGGGCATAACTTCTTCATCCGAACTCCGAATAAGGTGAAACGAAGTGCGTTAGATAGCTAACTCAAGGGGATTTCCATGGATATATTATTGGCCACCAAATAATTTGTGTGCTAGGAGATATGACCCTCCAAAGTAGACCCTCGAAAAAGGCTTCACTTGGAAATTTTGGATTTTGATACGGTTGCTCTAAAATTTGGGTTAGACCCATTTCCCACTCAATTTGACCCCCTAAACAAGAATATGAAGTCGGATTTTCGAAAAACGAAACGAATTTTTAGATATATGGAAATTACAATTATAGGTGTTTCCGAAGCACCTTTTCGGGCATTTTTGGGGTCGTTTCAAAAGACCACGACCCACTTTACGGTCCGTGGTCCCTTTCATGGTCTGTGAAGGTGGCCGTGGTTAGCCCCGCCTGCAACTTAAGTCAAGGGTCTTTTGGTCTTTTCCTATTTCGTTAGACCTATAAACTACGTCATTTTAACCCTAAACTACATGGTTTTGATTAGTTTTAGCCTAGAATCATAACTAGAACTTACCTAAGTCAGATCTTTCCTCAAAACCATAGAAAAATAGAGCATAAAGAGGAGATAAGGTCGATCAACCCTAGTTCAAGAACGTAGACAAATTCCATCAGTTCCAGCCCCAAGATCGAAAGATTTGTCCGTAGAATTTGTCACCAGGTATGTGGGATTTCACTAGTGGGTTCCTTTCGAACATTAGGTCCCTAGATTTCAGTTAGATTCTTGATTCCCTATTATCAACTAAACCTAGGGTTTCTAGAACTTCAGTAGATTATCATGAATTAGTTATTTACATGTTACAAATCAGATTATCATATTATTACTTCGTTTCTCGCATGAATTTCAGAACCCAAGCTACGTATTTCTTTAGTTCTTGAATTACACATGCTAGTTCAGATATTTCAGTAATTCAGATATACCTGCCTCAGTCTTGAATATGTGATTATCAGTCTATTAATATGCATTCTCTGTTTGCTTGTCAGTTTTGAGCTAGCTAGTTTATTACATAAATTTAGTTGTAATGTGTTAATCATTTAATCTATTGGGAGTAGCATAATATCGAGTTGGACTAGGGTCAGTCACCCATATAGTCCCAGAACTACGAACCATATAGGTTGTAAGTCCCCTCTGTGGGCATCATTTTAGTGATCACGCCAGCATGCCTCTACATCTTTGGCCGGGTGCATTGGGTCCTCTCGATGGGGCGTATACATCAGAATCCACATTTAGCTCATGTAGTTTTATTATCGGTAATTAGTAGCTCCCACAGTTCAGTTAGACTCCATTGCATTGACCACATTTCAGTATAATCAGTATTCAACATCAGCATGTCTAAATTTGGTCATTGTATTCTTTTAGCTCAGTATTTAGTATCTATATCATGTTTAGATTATACTCCTGCTTCATTGCTTGTTCAGTTATATGTTTATTCCAGCTTTACTCTATCCTGCATGCTCTGTACCTTTCAAGTACTGACGCATACTCTGTGCTACATTTTCTTGTGATGTAGGTTCAGTTTCTCAGCATCCAGATCACGGTTAAATTGGTTCCCGATCTCCAGTTCAACATCATCAGTGGTGAGTCCTTATTCTTTGAGGACAATAGTCATGTTATCTATTAGTTTTCATTGTTTTTTAGTTTCAGTTTTGCTAGACTTAGCTTGGGCATGTCCCAACACTTCTAGTCACTTATAAGATATTATCAGACATAGTTAGATTCAACTTAGTATTTGAGTTTGACATTTCTTTTGTATTGAAACTCTCTGATTTGATATATTATGTTTAGTATATGGCTATTCCCCATCATGTCAAATTTACTTATGATTAGCTTCCGCATCAGTTATTATTATTCTTAGTATGCTCATGTCATGCAAACATGGTTAGCTTGGGGTCAATTGTGATCCTAGGTCCCGTATCCGCGTCTTGGAGGTAGCTCGGGGAGTGATAAACTTGGTATCAGAGCACTAGGGTTAAGTGTTCAAGGATTTCTGAAAAGCCGCACTAGGTAGAGTCCTTTTCATAGGTGTGTAGTGCGCACCATATCTAATGAGAGGGAGGCTACAAAGTGTTTTAGGAAAAATCTTCATTTTCTTGTTACTCTTATCCTGCATAAGGTATGATCTAATTCCATTCTAACTCGATGTTCTACATTTTAGATCATGCCTCCTCGTAGAGCTAACGCCAGGAATGCGAATGCCAGGAACATAAACACAGATCCTCCAGTCCCATATCAAGAAGTTTCAAATGCAGAGTTCCAGAACGCTATTCAGATGTTGGCTCACAGTGTGGCCAACAATCAGCGGGCTCCAGTTCCGATAAATGCTAATGTTGGGTCAGCTGCAGCCAGAGTGCGAGATTTTGTTAGGATGAACCCACCAGAGTTCTTAGGATCGCAGATAGGTGGGGATCTCCAAAACTTCATTAATGAGGTCAAGAAGATCTTTAAGGTGATGCAGGTAACTGGGAATGATCGGGTTGAGTTAGCATCTTACTAACTTAATGATGTAGCTCATATCTGGTGTACTCAGTGGAAGGAGAACATAGGTACAAATGTAGCTCCTATCACTTGGGATTGCTTTAGTGAGACCTTTCTGGATAGGTTTTTCCCAAGAGTGCTAAGGGAGGCAAAAACTCAGGAATTTATGAACTTAAGGCAAGGTAGTATGACAATCCAAGAGTATGGGCTCAATTTTACCCAACTATACAGGTATGCCCTCACATGGTTTCTGAATCCAGGGCTCAGATGAATAAGTTTCTATCTGGAGTGTCAAACTTGGTAAAGATAGAGTGTAGAAATACTATGTTGCTGGAAAATATGAGCATCTCTAGGCTCACACTCATGCTCAGTAGGTTGAGGGTGATAAGCTTAGGGAACAGGCTAAGGAGAATAAGAAGACTAGGACTTGAAACTATAGGTATTCTCAACAGAATTCGGGTAGTGGAAATCAATCGCAGGGTCAACATAAATTTTTAGCTCCAACGCCGTCATCAGCTAGTGTTCCGTCCTCTAAGTTCAGACAAGATCAGAAAGGCAGGGCATTAGGCTATAAATCTCAGGGGAGTGTTATAGGTACCAAAACCTACCCAACTTACCTTAAGTGTGGTAAGAACCATCCGAGCGAGTGCCTTGCAGAAAACAAATGATGCTTTGGGTACGGTCAGTCTGGTCACAGGTTGAGGGATTGTCCTTCTAAACAGGGTCAAAGAGGCAATGCTAATCGAGCCCAGTCTACAACTTTAGCAGTGCCAGCAAGTCGTCCAACTTAACAGGGTAACTTAACTGGTATAGGTGGCGAACAGTGCCAAAACAGGCTCTATGCTTTTCAGGCGCGCCAGGATCAGGAGGATTCTCCTGATGTAGTCACTGGTACGTTACGATTCTTTGATCTCGATGTTTATGCTTTGTTCGATCCAGGGGCTACTCTTTACTTTGCAACTCCTTATATAGTAGTTAAGTTTGATGTTAGTCCAAAAACACTCTCAGAACCCTTCTCAGTCTCTACTCTAGTCGGTGACCCAGTTATAGCTAGATGGGTATACAAAAATTGCCCTGTCACAGTCTCCTAGAAAGTCACCTCAGTAGATCTTGTAGAGTTAGAAATGGTAGACTTCGACGTCATTCTAGGCATGGATTGTTTACATTCTTGTATTGCTTAGTCGAATGTAGAACTAGGATCATTCGTTTTTAGTTTCCAGACGAACCAATCTTAGAATGGAATGGTAGTAGCTTAGCACCTATGGGTCGATTCATTTCATACCTTAAGGCCAGAAAGATGATCTCTAAGGGTTATCTCTATCATCTATTTTAGGTTAAGGATTCAAGCTTCGAAACCCCAACTCTTGAGTCAGTTCCAGTGGTTAATGAGTTTCAAGAACTGTTTCCAGAAGATCTTCCCGGAGTTCCTCCCAAAAGGGAAATCATCTTCGAAATTAATCTCCTTCCAGATACCCAGCCTATCTCTATTCCTCCTTACAGGATGGCTCCAGCTGAGCTTAAGGAATTGAAGGAGCATTTGAAAGACATTCTAGATAAGGGTTCATCAGACCTAGTATTTTGCCATGGGGTGCCCCGTTGTTGTTCGTGAAGAAGAAAGATGGTTCTCTCAGAATGTGCATTGCCTATAGGATGTTGAAAAAGGTCACAGTAACAAATAAGTATCCCATCCCCAGGATTGATGACTTGTTTGACCAACTTCAGAGTGCTAGTCATTTCTCAAAGATAGACCTCAAATCGGGCTATCATCAGCTCAAGGTCAGAGATAGTGACATTCCAAAGATAGCCTTCAGAACTCGGTATGGTCATTATGAATTTGTATTTATGTCATATGGACTAACCAATGCTCCTGCAACTTTCACGGATATGATGAACAGAGTGTTCACGCAGTATTTGGACTTGTTCGTTATCGTCTTTATTGATGATATCCTCATTTACTCTAGGAATGAGGAAGAACATGCAAGTCATTTAAGAGTAGTTCTGCAAATTCTCAAAGATCGCCAATTATTCGCCAAATTTAACAAGTGCGAGTTTTGGTTATTGTCACGACCCGGAGTTACCCCCATAGAAACGAAACAACGTACTTGACCCCGAAAGGGTCTCATACAAGCCCTTAGCATAAACATACACATAAAGTCATAAAAATAATGTAGAAAATTTAAAACAATTACAATAGAAGTCAAACTTCATCTTCACAATCGAAAATCATAAGAATGTAGACTTTGTCTCATTTACCATCTAAAACATAGGGATACAAAGTTTGGGACTTAGCCCTTTACATCAATAAATTCTAAATATAAAAAATACAATGGGAACTAAGAAATGAATAATCCATCCTCAAAACTTGAGTACTCACCACAACTTGGAGAGAAGCAATCCAAGTCTTCTTCAAGAAAGGATAGTGTATGTCACCTAGCCGGAACCTACACTTATCAAAATGTAGGAGAAGAAGGGGTTAGCAGAAATATGTACTAAGTATGGAAACATGCATAAAATCCTTTAAATATGATAAAAAGGACATTTTAGTTGAAAAGTATACATTTATCAAGTTTGGAAACCAACATGCATTTTCAATGAAAAAGACAAGCTATAATCACATTTATACTCATAGCATGGTAACATCAATACCTTAGCAACCCCTAAGGAACACTTGTGCAATGTATGGCTGGTATCCCATAATACCAACCATACTAAGTAATCCCTTGATGCTATATCATCTTTAGACCTCATCATAATCAATAGTCATCAATAAAGAAATAGTCATGTACATTACTTGAACATAAAGAAAGTCATTCATGGCAACTATCCGTTCAACATACATGCATACATTCATATCTCATCATAACATAAAAGAACCATCCCATAACATCATACTAAGTCTACTTGTGCAATGTAAAAGTGAAATACCATACCCCCACTCCTACTAAGTAAACTCACCAAGAAGTCATAGAAGTCATAGTGTAGTTCATGTCTCATTCATTATCTTATCATATAGGGAAGAATAGCCATAACCAACATAGACCATGTGAGCTACATGGAATCTGGTGTTGTGTAACTCCACACTGAAAGAAGGCATCCTACTTGTCTAAGGTAGAACTAAATGTGTTAGCTTTTACGTGGATCCACTAGCTAAGTCCTATGTGGGCACATAGTTATGGGATAGGGCGATTGCTTCTAGAAACCCAACCTAGTGCATTGGCGGAGGAGCTTACATATCATGAGTTTAGTTTTGATGACCTGACCTATTGCATTGACGGAAGGGCCTTTACCTCATTTTGCGTATCCATTCGGTACTAAGCATTATCTCCCAAATTAAACATAATTAGTCTTGAATTGTATTTACATGTGCGAAGGAGTGCTCTACCATTTATTCAATAAAACACATAAAATAGCTCATAAACTCATTTAGGTGAGAACTAACTTTCAACCTTAGAATCATTATTAGCATGTGAGTAAACCTTTCACATTATTGTTCATGAGAAATATCCTTTCAATCAACACAACAACATCATCATCATCCTAGACAAGTCATACATGAACATGTGTAAGGGTTAGGGGAGTAACCTTTCAACAATACCACAATTTACACAATAGTCATAGGATCTTTACCTTTCAAGTGAATCTTAAGTTGATATATCACTTTTAACAATATGAACAAACCCTTGCAATTTACCTTTTCATAGGTCATGAATCATGTCTCCAAATCACACCTAGAAATACTACTTTAAGCATGAATAAAACAAGATTCAATAACTAGATTAACATATTTATAATTCATAGTAATCATCTTACATCAACACACCCATCATAATTCATGAAATTGGGGTCATGGGGTAGTTCATGGGTTCATGGCGAGTTTTACTATAAAAATCACCAATAAATGTTAAATCATCCATAATATAAGACCAATAACATAATGGAATTGTTTTTATGAAGAACCCATGGCTAAAATGAAATTCCTAGTTTTTGAACAATATACCAAATTTTGAAATTAGAGTTGAAGGGCTTCATGGAGAAAAGTGTTCCATGAATCACTATTCTCATACCTTAATTGAAGCTTTGCCCACGAATTGGAGTTGAGAAGATGAATTCTTGAGCCCTATTCTTCAAGTTCTTGGTGTTCTTCAATGGAGAAGCTCTATAGAGAGAAATATTGGAGATGGGAGGATTTTGGGGAAACACTTGGGTGTTGTGAATTAATGACTTGTATTGGGTGAATTTGACTTAAAATCAACTTATATTTTACTCCAAAAAATACCCAAAACGACCTCACTTTGATTGGGCCTAAAAAGTAAAAGACTTAACTAACCCTTATTTAAAACTCACGCCCAGGTGTCACGTGAAACTCCACGAGCCGCGGTGAGGACCGCGACTCATGGTCCTCGTCGTGAGGATTTGGGGTAGTAGCCCCTTCAAGGTGGCACAATGCTCCATTGCCTACCGCACTCTCATGAGCACCTTCACGACCCGTGAAGTGGACCATTCCATGTGGTCCTGCTCGTGGAGCGTGAGGCAGTAGCTTGCCTTTTGGAGCTCAACGCTCCTTCGACCAAGGCACCCGCACGAGCACCTCTACGCCTCGGCAGGGAGACCACGGCCCGTGGTGGTGCCCATGGTCCCTTAGACAGTAGCTTCCCCATGATGTCCCAATTCCTATGGAACAAAGGGAGCTTCACGACCACCTTCACGAGTCATGGAGTGAACCACGAGTCGTGGTTCCCCTCGTGAAGGTTGGGGCAGTAGCTCTGAGCTAGGGGCAGCCTTAGCCTTTGGCTTTGGCTTGGCCTTTTTGCCTTGGCATTTGCCCCTTGGTCTAGACTCCAATTTCCTCATTTTAACTGTAATTGACTTTACTAAAACACCGGGGAGTCATTTTATGATTTTTTAACCTTACGTTTAGGCTCTAGTTTAACCTACCATTTTCCGTAGTGCTACATTATCTCCCTCTTGGGAACATTCGTCCCCAAATGACGATTTAGACACCTTATAGAAATAAAGACTCGAGAATAGAAACCCATCGCACATGCAACAAAATAAAATGCACAATTCATTGGAGGAAACATCAACTCCATCTCAAGTCATAAACAATGCAAATACAAGGAAGTGGGAACTACATCCACAACCCAACATGCGCAAAACTCATCATTTCATATCATTTTAGGAGGAACTACCTTCTCCAACTCAAACAAACTCAACACAATCAATAAAGAGCCAATATACCATATCATCACAAATATAGCAAAACATGTTCATTAATTCACCTCATGAAGTCAAATATGCACTCATCATACTAAAGTGCAAACCAACATGAGAAACATATAAATCATGAAAACTCAATATATGCTAAACATAAATTCTCACAAGAATATGCACAAAATAAGGAAATAATGAAGAAAACTCATAGCACAAATGATTTCCAAACACCAAACTCAAGAAACTCTTTACCTCAAGTTGGGATAGGAGTAGAAGGAAAAAGATGAGGACAGAGGGACTTCATGTCAGCCTCGGCCTCTCATGTAGCACGCTCAATTAAGTGATTCCTCCATAAGACTTTAACGGAAACTACTTCTTTGTTTATTAACTTCTTAACTTGCCAGTCCAAAATCGCATTCGAAACTTCTTCATAAGAAAGGTGCTCATCAACCCCTAAAACTCCTAAAGGAAGGATGGATACCGGATCACCAATGCACTTCTTGAGCATGGAAACATGAAACACCGGGTGAATAGGAGCCAACTCACTTGGCAAGTCCAATTCATAAGCAACTTTCCCAACACGTTTCAGGAATTTGGTATGGGACCACATACCGGGGACTAAGCTTCCCCTTCTTACCAAACCTTATCATAACTTTCATAGGTGAAGTTTTTAAGTAGACCCAATCACCAACCTCAAATTCAAGATCCCTCCTTCTAACATCGGCATAAGATTTTTGCCGACTTTGGGACGTCTTCAACCTCTCTCTTATAAGTCGGACCTTCTCAATGGACTCATAGATTTGTTCGGGACCAATTAGAGAAAACTCACCTACTTCAAACCACCCAACTGTGGATCTACACCTCCTACCATAAAGTGCTTCAAATGGAGCCATGACAATACTTGAGTGGTAACTATTGTTGTAAGCAAATTCTATTATCGGTAGATGGTCATCCCAATCACCTTGGATATCTATGACACACGCCCTCAACATGTCCTCTAAGGTTTGAATGGTGCGTTCCACTTGACCATCCACTTGAGGGTGGAAAGCGGTACTAACTTTAATATTGTTACCAAGACCTTGTTGGAACGCCTTCCAAAAATGTGAAGTAAATTGAGTACCCCAATCCGATATGATAGATAGAGGAACCCCATGCAACTTCACTATCTCCTTGATGTACAATTTGGCATAGTCTTCCGCCGAAAATGAAACCTTGACGGGAATGAAGTGGGCTGATTTAGTCATCCTATCAACAATGACCCAAATAGAATAATGTTACCTTCGAGTACGAGGCAAACCAACCACAAAGTCCATATTCACCTCCTCCCACTTCCAAGTGGGAATATTTATATCTTGGATCAAACCTCCCGATCTCAAGTGTTCGGCCTTAACTTGTTGACAATTTGGATGCTTGGCTACAAAACCGGCTATATCTTTTTTCATGCCATTCTACCAATAGACTTCCTGTAGGTCACAGTACATCCTGGTGGCTCCTGGATGAATAGAATATCGCAAACCATGAGCCTCTTATAAAATTATCTCTCTCAAGCCATCAACATCTGGAACACATAATCTACCTTGGTACCTAAGCACCCCATCTCCCCTTTGGGAGAAAGCCTCAACGGACTTGTTGAGAATCGATTCTTTCAACTCTATCAATATAGGATCAATGTGTTGCTTAGACTTTACATCAACCACAAATGATGATTCGGAACTATTATGAACCATGAATCCACCCTTGGTGGAATCCACTAGTTGGACACGTAGTCGGGCCAACCTATACACATCACGAACCAATTCCTTCTTCTCATCTTCTACATGAGCCACGCTACCCATGGACAATCTACCTAGGGCATCCGCAACTACATTACCTTTTACGGGGTGGTAAAGGGCACTCATATCATAATCCTTCAAAAGCTCTAACCAATTTCTTTGTTGGAGATTCAAATCTTTTTGGCTAAACACATATTGAAGACTTGTGGTCGGTGAAAACATCTACATATACCCCATAGAGATAGTGTCTCCATATTTTCAAGGCAAAAACCACCGCCGCTAGTTCAAGATCATGGGTAGGCTAATTTTTTTTATGAATCTTGAGTTGCATTGAAGCATAGGCAATCACCTTACCATGTTGCATGAGAACACACCCCAAACCCACTCTCGAAGCATCACAATATACTACAAACCCATCGGTACCTTTCGGTAAAGTCAACACTGGAGCAGAGATGAGTCTATCCTTCAATTCTTGGAAGCTCTTCTCACAAGCCTCCGACCACTCAAATTTAGACTTCTTTTGAGTCAAAGTTGTTAATGGAGAAGCGATTGATGAAAAGCCCTCAACAAATCTCCTATAATACCCGACCAAACCCAAAAAACTTCTAATATCGGTGGGACTTAGGGGTCTAGGACAACTCTTGACCGCATCCATCTTCTTAGTATCAACCTCTATACCCATGCCCGACACAATATGACCAAGGAAAGCAACCGACCTTAGCCTAAACTCACACTTGCTAAACTTTGGCATATAATTGGTAGTCTTTAAGGACTTGCAACACTATCCTCAAATGATCCTTATGTTCACCCTCACACCTCAAATAGATCAAAATATCATCGATAAAGATGATCACAAACGAATTAAGAGATTGTCTAAACACCCTACTCATTAGGTCCATGAATGCCGCCGGGGAATTTCTTAACCCAAAATACAAAACCACAAATTCGTAGTGACCGTATCGGGTCCTAAAGGCCGTCTTGAGAATATGACATACTCTTATTATTAGTTGATGGTAGCCCGAACGAAGATCTATATTGGAGAAAAAAGTAGCCCCTTGGAGTTGATCAAACAAATCGTCAATCCTAGGAAGTGGATACTTATTCTTGATAGTGACCTTGTTCAATTGGCGGTAATCGATACACATCCTAAGGGACCCATCTTTCTTTTTCACAAACAATACCGGTGCACCCGATGGAGATATGTTTGGTTTAATAAAACCCTTGTCTAACAAGTCCTTGAGTTGTGCCTTCAACTCTTTCAATTCGGCCAGAGCCATTCTATAGGGAAGGATAGATATGGATTATGTATTCGACAAAAGATCAATGCCAAAGTCTATTTCCCGTTTGGGAGGAATACTGGGTAAGTCATCGGCAAAGACTTTTGGATACTCTCTCACTATGGGGACCGACTCTAAAGAAGGGACATTGGACTCAACATCCATAATCCTAACAATATGATACATGCATCCCTTGGAGATCATTTTTCTAGCTTTTAGACATGAAACAAATTGACCTCTAGGAATAGAATTCCCCCCTTTCCACTCTAAAATTGGTTCTTTTGGAAATTGAAATCTGACCACCCGGGTCCTACAATCTATTGAAGCATAACATGCATGCAAAAAATCCATGCCCAAAATCACATAAAAATCAGGAATGTATAATTCTACCAAATCAACCAAAGTGACTTTATGAGACAAAGAAATAGGACAACTCCTATATACTCTTTTAGCTACAACCGAGTCACCAATCGGGGTAGAAACCGAAAAAGGCTCTATTAGGGTTCCGGGGAGTACATCAAATTTCATAGCCACAAAGGGTGTAACAAAAGATAAAGTGGCACCGGGGTCTAATAATGCATAAACATCAATGGAAAAGACTTGCAACATACCCGTTACCACGACCGGGGAACTCTCTTGATCACCTCGTGATTGAAGAGCATAAAAACGATTCTTCTTGGGAGCATCGGGATTTGAACCACTTGGAGGGTCTTGATTACCCTCTTTTTCCTTGGTAAAATAGGTTGGGCAATCTTTCAATTGATGTCCACTTTTTCAACATCCATAGCACACACCTATACCGGCAAGATATTTCCCCTCATGCTTCTTACCACACTTGGCACATATAAGCCTCTCCATGGAAGATCCACCCATATTACCTCCTTGAGGCTTAGGGTTAGACACCCTATCTTTGTTGATCTTAAGAGTATTAGAGGAGCTTTGGTTGGAAAACTGTAACACCCCAGAAATTTTGTAGGTTGAACTAGGACCTAAACGTAGTGTCAATGAGGTATAAAATGAATTCCCCTAAGTTAGTAGACCATCTAGGTGTGCTATGGTGGTCTATGAGTTAAGGCCTAAGGGAGGAGTGCCAAACAAAAGGGGCAAGCCAAGGCCTAAGGCCAAGGCTGCCCCAAATTTGGAGCGAGTGCCTCAAACTCCACGGCCATCACCACGGCTCGTGGTCATGGCCACAGATCATGGGAGGCTTCGTGGAGTTTCCTTGGTCAAGGGAGAGGGACCTCCAAGTGTCCCAGACACTGCCTCACCCTTCACGAGATGGACCATGAGTCGTGGTCCACTTCACGGCTTTTGAAGGTGGGCGTGGAGTTCTCTTAGCTTTTAGGGAGTTGGGGGTTGTTAGGGTAGCTACATCCCAAGGCACCACGGGAACCACTGCGGGCCGTGGTGCACTTGACAAGGGAGAAAGGTGGCTCGTGAACATCACTTGGCACCAAGGCCTGAAGGCCTTGCCTCCACAAGGCCAAGTCATGACCAAGACCATCACCACGGACCGTGGTCATGACCACGGATCGTGGGAGGCTCCGTGGTCTTGCCTTGGCCAAGTGTTGGCTTGTGCACGAAAGGGGAGCCACTGCCTCCAACACCACGGGCAGTACCACGGCCCGTGGTGCATTTTCACGGTCCGTGAATGTTGGCAGTGGTCCCTGACGGGGACCATTTAAATGAGGAGTTTTGGAACTTTTCCTTTTAAGTCCTATTTAAGTAGGGGTGTTCTGGGTGTTTTTAGAGGTTAATCATATATTGGTTTTTAAGTCTAAATTCACTAGTTTTGGTCATTATACACAACACCCAATTAAAATCAAAACTCTCTCACTTCTCTCTAAACTCTCTCTCTAAAAACCTTGGAAGAAGAAGAATACATTGGAGCTAGGGTTTCAAGGTTCTTTCCCAAATTGCTTGGAGTTTCTCCATTGATTCTCAAGGAATCAACTAAGGTATGGTTGCTTATCACTCTTGCGATCCCTTTCCCCAAGAGGACCCTTCAAGATGAATTTCAAAATCTCCAATTTCTAGGTTTCAATCCAAAAACCTGGGTCTAATTTCTAAAGTGAAATTTATGTTATAAACTGAATTTTATTGATGTTATATGAACAATTATGAATGAATTTATGTTGTATTTGTGGTTTCTTGAAGAATTCCCCATGAGACCCATGTTTCTCCTCCTTTTCCTAATTCTAACCCTAGTTTGTGTTGGTTATTGAGTGAAGGCTATGAATCAAATGTTAAGGTATGAAAGGTGTGAACTCTTACTAGGGCTTCTTAAGGGTTTCTTCATTGTGTAAGGGAGGGTATGGGACTTCTCTTGCATATTGCACCTGTGGGATCCTAAGAGATGGTTGTAGTAGTGTTCACTTATGATTATGATGATTATGACTTAAGTATTTTGAAGCTATATTATGTATGATCATTATGAATATGGTAAGTTATGATGACTTATGATCTTATGTATGTATGCATGAAGTAGGTTGCTTAATGTGATACTTGGCTTTGAATAGGGTTATGGGATTCTATTCCTTGCATTGCACTAGTATTACTTGGGTTGTCTACGTGTTGGGATGATATTATGTTGGTTTGTACTATGATGCTTACTTTGTGTCCATATTGGATGTACTTGGTAAAAAGCGTGTTTTGACTAAAATGACCCTTTATGAATGTTTCAATGGTTTTTATGCATAGTAGCCATACTTAGTACGTGTGTTGTACTAACCCATTTTTTCTCTTTTTTCCCTAAACATTTACGTTCGGGCTGTTGAGGATTTAAGCTTACTTCTCAAGACACTTGGAGTTGCTTCCCCAAGTTGGTGAGTCCTCAAGTCTGAGGACAAGACCTTATTATCTAGCTTCTATGTGTAGTTCTTTGCTTATGTTGAAAGACAATGTTGTACTTTCCTATTTCTAGACTTCTTATTGATCTAAGGGCTAAGTCCCATTTTTGATGCCTCTATGTCTAGATGGCACATTGTGACGAAGTTAGATTCTATTTTCGTATATGAAGTGGAGTTGAACTTCCAAAGTAAAAGTTTTAAATTTTTCGTGTTTTTATTCTATGATGCATGCTATGATGAATGCTATGATGAATGCTAAGGGCTTGTATAAGACCTCTTCGAGGTCGAATACGCCGGTAACGACTAGGGGGTGCTCTCGGGTCGTTACAAGCTTGGTATCAGAGCATAAGGTTAATAATAATGTAGGATCCATGTCACAAGATACCACGTCGAGTAGAGTCTTGTTCATGGGTGTGAAGCGCACCACATTTATGAATGGGAGACTATGAGATGCTTAGGAACTTTCGCTCTTTTGTTACTCCATAGTCGTGCCTAAGAGCCTTAACTCTATCTAGTCCATCTCTTCTAATCCTTTTCTTGTGCTTATAGGCAATGAATACAAGAAGGAACAATGCAAGGAGGGCTGGTGAGGATAATGTGAATGAGGTGGTTCCCCCTCAAGCTCCTCAAAACCCTCAAGTTCCTATTGAAGAAGGGGCTATGTCTAATGTTGAGATAAGGTCGGCTATTCATAACTTGAATCAAGTGTTGGCCACTCAAGTTGCTAGTGATGCTAGGGTGCAAGTGAACCCCAATGCTAGCACTACCGCTTCTAGGATAAGGGATTTCACAAGGATGAATCCCCCTACTTTCTTTGGCTCCAAGGTGGAAGAAGATCCATAAGGATTCATTGACGAAGTGTTTAAGGTTCTAGAGGCTATGGGTGTATCTTCTCAAGAAAAGAAGGAGTTAGCCGCCTATCAACTCAAAGATGTGGCACAAGTGTGGTATGAACAATGGAAGGAGGGGAGACCTATTACAGAGGGTCCGATAAGTTGGGCTACATTCAAGATGACTTTTCTTGATAGGTTTTTCCCCTTGGAACTAAGGGAGAGGAAAATGCAAGAATTCATCAACCTTCGTCAAGGGAGTATGAGTGTGAAGGAGTATGGCCTCAAGTTCACTCAATTGTCCTACATGCTCCTACTTTGGTGTTGAACTCTAGAGCTACAATGAACAAATTTGTTATGGGAGTATCTGATCTTGTGGTAAATGAATGTAGGTCGGCTATGCTAATCCCAAGCATGGACATTTCTCGTCTAATGGTTCATGCCGAACAAATTGAGGAGCAAAAGCTTAAGAAAGTTGGTAGAGAATTGAAAAGGTCAAGGGCCGATGATGGAAATTCTTCTAAGGTTAGGTTTGAAATCCAAGATAAACCAAAGTTCAAACAGAGGTTTTCCAACCAAGGTCCTCCTAACACTCCAAGGGTCAACAAAGGTAAAGTGTCTACCCCCAAGCCTCAAGAAACAAAAGGTGGTGGTCCTTATGTTGAGAAGCCTATTTGTACAAAGTGTGGCGGAAAACATGAAGGCAAGTGCCTAGTTGGCATAGGAAATTGCTATGGTTGTGGTAAGAGTGGCCATATGAGGAGGGACTGCCCTATGCTAAAGGCTCAAGGAAGGGAAAATGCTCAAGCACAAGCGAGTGGCCCAAATCCTGATACTCCATCCATCCAGGAGCCACCAAGATGTATCGCGACTTACGTGAGATTTATTGGTGGAACGGGATGAAAAGAGACATAGCAAAATTTGTGGCTAGGTACTCAAATTGCCAACAAGTCATAGTTGAGGACCAAGGACCGAGAGGTCTAATTCAAGATATCGATATCCTCATTTGGAAGTGGGAAGAGGTCAATATGGACTTTGTGGTAGGTTTGCCTCGAACTCGTAGGCAACATGACTCCATTTGGGTCATTGTGGATAGATTTACTAAATCAGCCCATTTTCTTCCCGTCAAGGTTTCTTATTCGGCAGAAGATTATGCTAAGTTGTACATTAAAGAGATTGTGAAGTTGCATGGGGCCCCATTGTCGATTATTTCGGACAGAGGTGTCAAATTTACTTCCCATTTTTGGAGGTCTTTCCAAAGTGGGCTTGGTACTCAAGTGAAGCTTAGTACCGCATTTCACCCTCAAACGGATGGTCAAGCGGAACATCCAAACCCTAGAGGACATGTTGAGAGCGTGTGTCATTGACTTCAAAGGGAATTGGGATGACCAACTACCTTTGATAGAATTTTCCTACAACAATAGCTACCACTCAAGTATTGTTATGGCACCCTTTGAAGCACTTTATGGTAGAAGGTGTCGATCTCTGGTTGGGTGTTTTGAAGTGGGTGAATTTGCTCTTCTTGGTCCCGAGGTGGTCTGTGAGGCCACAGAGAAAGTTTGACTTATAAGAGATAGGTTGAAAATGGATCATAGTCGGCAAAAGTCTTATGCCGATAATAGAAAAAGAGATCTTGAATTTGAAGTAGGTGATTGGGTCTACTTGAAGATCTTACCCATGAAAGGGGTGATGAGGTTTGGTAAGAAGGGGAAACTTAGCCCCCGGTATGTTGGGCCTTATGAGATCTTGAAGCGTGTCAGAAAAAGGCCGCTTATGAGTTGAAATTGCCCAATGAATTGGCCTCGGTTCACCCGGTGTTCCATATTTCTATGTTAAAGAAGTGTATAGGTGAACCAGTGTCTATCCTCCTTCTAGAAGGTTTAAGTGTGGATGAGAACCTTGCTTATGAAGAGGTTCCGGTCGAAATTTTATATCGTCAAGTTAACAAGTTAAGGAATAAAGAAGTTGCCTCCGTAAAAGTCCTATGGAGAAACCACTTAGTTGAGGGTGCAACATGGGATGCCGAGGCCGACATGAAGTCCCGCTACCCTCATCTTTTTCCTCCTACTCCTAGCCATAGTTGAGGTTGGTAGTCTCTCTTAATTTGGTATAAATTGAAAAAAATCATGTGTGTTTATGATTATGACATGATTTCCTTGTATGTACATATTTTTGTGAAAATTCATGCTTAAGTTATATGTTGAATTTTCATAAATTTTGTTTCTCATGATTGAAATTGCACCCATAGATGTTGTGTAATGTTGTCTTCATGAGAGTTGTAATGAGCTTGCTTGATGTTGTCTTGTTAACAAAATGTCTTGTTGATTTCTGAAAATATATGTTGATGCTCATTGAATATGGAGAAGGTAGTTCCTCCTATACTTATGTGAAGTAAAGAGTTTTGAGCATAAGTGATGTTGTGCATTAAATTCCTTTATGATATGATGATATGATGATGTTGATGTGACTGGTTGTTGTGCTGCAAGTTCGAGTCATTGTCTCCTTAGAAAGAAGTCCTAGCGACATTCGGGGACGAATGTTCCTAAGGGGGGGGATATTGTAACACCCTGGAAATTTCATAGGTTGAACTAGGGCCTACACGTAGTGTCAATGAGGTATAAAATGAATTCCCCTAAGTTAGTAGACCATCTAAGTGTGCTATGGTGGTCTATGAGTTAAGGCTTAAGGGAGGAGTGCCAAACAAAAGGGGCAAGCCAAGGCCTAAGACCAAGGCTTCCCCAAATTTGGAGCGACTGCCTCAAACTCCACGGCCATCACCACGACTCGTGGTCATGGCCACGGATTGTGGGAGGCTTCGTGGAGTTTCCTTGGTCAAGGGAGAGGGACCTCCAAGTGTCCCAGACACTGCCTCACCCTTCACGAGAGGGACCACGAGTTGTGGTCCACTTCACGGCTTGTGAAGGTGGGCGTGGAGTTCTCTTATCTTTTAGGAGTTGGGGGTTGTTAGAGTAGCTACTTCCCAAGGCACCACGGGCACCACTACGGGCCGTGGTGCACTTGACGAGGGAGAGGGGTGGCTCGTGAACATCACTTGGCACCAAGGATTGAAGGCCTTGCCTCCACAAGGCCAAGTCATGACCAAGACCATCACCACGGACCATTGTCATGACCACGGATCGTGGGAGGCTCCGTGGTCTTGCTTTGGCCAAGTGTTGGCTTGTGCACGAAAGGGGAGCCACTGCCTCCACACCACGGGCAGTACCACGGCCCGTGGTGCATTTTTACGGTCCGTGAATGTTGGCCGTGGTCCCTGACAGGGACCATTTAAATGACGAGTTTTCGAACTTTTCCTTTTAAGTCCTATTTAAATAGGGGTGTTTTGGGTGTTTTTAGAGGTTAATTGTATATTGGTTTTTAAGTCTAAATTCACTAGTTTTGGTCATTATATACAATACCCAATTGAAATCAAAACTCTCCCACTTCTCTCTAAATTCTCTCTCTAAAAACCTTAGAAGAAGAAGAGTACATTAGAGCTAGGGTTTCAAGGTTCATTCCCAAATTTCTTGGAGTTTCTCCATTGATTCTCAAGGAATCAACTAAGGTATGGTTGCTTATCACTCTTGCGATCCCTTTCCCCAAGAGGTCCCTTCATGATGAATTTCAAAATCTCCAATTTCTAGGTTTTCAATCCAAAAATGTGGATCTTCTTTCTAAAGTGACATTTATGTTATAAGTTGAGTTTGATTGATGTTATATGAACAATTATGAATGAATTTATGTTGTATTTGTGGTTTCTTGATGAATTCCCCATGAGACCCATGTTTCTCCTCCTTTTCCTAATTCTAACCCTAGTTTGTGTTGGATATTGAGTGAAGGCTATGAATCAAATGTGATGCTATGTAATTCATGTTTGTATGATGATTCTACCCTAGGTTATGTATAATTTATACGAAATTAGGGTTGAGTCTTTGAATGAAGACTTGAAGGCTATGAAGGGAATATGTCAATTGCTTATATTGATGTTGATTATGTATTACTTCATGAATTACCTTGTATTATGTATTGGTCATGAACTGATTGGTGATTGAAGTATGAATGTCCTAGGAAGGGCAAGAAGGTATAAAGATTGGTTCTTCTTTGAAATCAAGTATGAAAGGTGAATTACTTAGATTGTAATGATGATATACCTAATGTGTTGTTGTGGTGTTGATGACCTAGTTCCTCATCCTAACCCTCTACACTTGAATTAGCTATGAAGTATGTATGTATATTATGGTATGATTGCTATATGATTGAAAGATAGTTCTCATGATTGTAGTGTAATGTAAAGTGAAAGGTTTACTCACTTGCTAAGTTTCTCTAAAGTTAAAGGATTGTTACTCACTTATGAACATATATGAGCTATTATGGTAAGATGTTTTCATAAGAGTCTAGTAAAGACTAATGTGAACTTATGTGATGACTAAAGATGATTACAAAAGGGAATTAGATGCTTAGCATCGAAAGGGCATGTAAATGAGATTGGGGTCTCACGTTTAGTAAGTCCGGCTCCCCACATGGGTTTCCTCACGTTTAGCAAGTCCGAATTACCCACGTTATGTGTTGTCTCATGAGATGGAAATCCCCACGTTTAGTAAGTTAGAATTTCTAGGAGAAATCTCCTTGACCCTTAACTATGTGCCCACATAGGACTTTAGCTTAGTGGATCCACCTAGATAGCTATGTACGAATGGTTACACCTTAGGCAATTGTTAACCCTCTCTTTTCGGTGTGGGAGTAGAACACTGGATTCCATGTAGTTCTCATGGTCTTTGTTGGTTATGGCAATATCTCCCTAATGTAAAACTAAATAAAGGTATGAAAGGTGTGAACTCTTACTAGGGCTTCTTAAGGGTTTCTTCATTGTGTAAGGAAGGGTATGGGACTTCTCTTTCACATTGCACTTGTGGGATCCTAAGAGATGGTTGTAGTAGTGTTCACTTATGATTATGATGATTATGACTTATGTATGTTGAAGCTATGTTATGAATGGTCATTATGAATATGGTAAGTTATGATGAAGTATGATCTTATGTATGTATGCATGAGGTAGGTTGCTTAATGTGATAGTTGGCTTTGAATAATGTTATGGGATTCTATTCCTTGCATTGCACTAGTATTACTTGGGTTGTCTACGTGTTGGGATGATATTATGTTGGTTTGTACTATGATGCTTACTTTGTGTCCATATTGGATTTACTTGTTAAAAAGCGTGTTTTGACTAAAATGACCCTTTATGCATGTTTCAATGGCTTTTATGCATAGTAGCCATACTTAGTACGTGTGTTGTACTAACCCATTTTGTCTCCTTTTTCCCCAAACATTTAGGTTCGGACCGTTGAGGATTCAAGCTTACTTCTCAAGACACTTGGAGTTGCTTCCCCAAGTTGGTGAGTCCTCAAGTCTGAGGACAAGACCTTATTATCTAGCTTCTATGTGTAGTTCTTTGCTTATGTTGAAAGACAATGTTGTACTTTCCTATTTCTAGACTTCTTATTGATCTAAGGGCTAAGTCCCATTTTTGATGCCTCTATGTCTAGATGGCACATTGTGACGAAGTTAGATTCTATTTTTGTATATGAAGTGAAGTTGAACTTCCAAAGTAAAAGTTTTAAATTTTTCGTGTTTTTATTCTATGATGCATGCTATGATGAATGCTAAGGGCTTGTATAAGACATCTTCGACGTCGAATACGTCGGTAACGACTAGGGGGTGCTCTCGGGTCATGACAAAAACCTCTTCTTGAACCTTGGTCCACTTTGACTTTCAAACTTACCCTTAGAAGAATTTCCATCATCAGTCCTTTCCCTCTTTACCTCTGTATTCTTCTTCCTAAACCTTGTCTCCTCAACTTGTTCTGCATATACCGTCAATCGTGAGATATCCATGTTTTCATGGAGCATTGTCGCACAACATTCTTCTTCAATGACATCGGACACACCGGTCACAAACCGACTCATCTCATCCTTTGGGTTAGACAGCAAGGATGGGGCATATTTGGAAAACTTAGTGAATTTCAAGGAGTATTCTTGGACACTCATACTTCCTTGGTAAAGGTTGATAAATTCCTCCACTTATGCTTCCCTCTTTTTCCGTGGAAAGAACCTATCAAGGAATGCCTTCTTGAACACTTCCATAGTTATGAGCCTGCTCTTATAGCCCTATTATTCTCCTATTGAGTAAACCATACTTGGGCCATATCTTTCAATTGATACCCGACTAGTTTGGCTTTCTTAATATAAGCTACCCCCATAGCATCCACTATCTTGTAGACCTCTTCCACAAACTCTTGTGGGTCTTCGTTCACTTTAGAACCAAAGAACATATGAGGGTTCATTCGGGTAAAGTCTCTCAACCTTGAGGCCATGGTGTTCACATTAGGGTTTACTTGGGGCACAAATTCCCTATTTGCTTGTGTCATTATAGCTTGGGCTTGAGTGGTGACGGCTTGAGTTTGAACCGTTATGAGTTGAGTCAATGTTTGGAAAGCCACCCTTATTTCCTCATTATTCATGACCCCTTCATCATTAGGAGCTTGAGGATCTTGAGGAGCTTGGGGAGGAAGTCCCTCATTTACATACTCCCCTTGCATCCTCCTTGCATTACCTTTTCTTGTATTCATTGCCTATAATCACAAGAGAGAAGTTAGGAAAAAGGACTTCATAGAGTTAAGATTCCAAAGCACGATTAAAGAGTAATGAAATAAGTGAAAGTTCCTAAACATCTTATAGCCTCTCATTCATAAGTGTGTCGCGCTTCACACTCATGAAAAAGACTCTACTAGACGTGGTTCATAAGACATCAACCTAAATATTATCCCAAAATCTTATGCTCTGATACCAAGTTGTCAAGACCCGAATTTACCACCTAGAAGTGACATGGCGTACTTGACCCCGAAAATTTAAATATGATAAAAAGGTCGTCTGAGGTTAAAAGTATGCATTTATCATGTTTGGAAACCAACATGCATTTTCAATGAAAAAGACAAGCTATAATCACATTTATACTCATAACATGGTAACATCAATACCTTAGCAACCTGTAAGGAACACTTGTGCAATGTATGGTTGGCATCCCATAATATCAACCATACTAAGTACTCCCTTGAAGCTACCTTAGTCATACATATCATATTTAGACCTCATCATAATCAATAGTCATCAATAAATAAATAGTCATGTACATTGCTTGAACATAAGGAAACTCATTCATGGAAACTATCCGTTCAACATACATGCATACATTCATATCTCATCATAACATAATAGAACCATCCCATAACATCCTACTAAGTCTACTTGTGCAATCCAGTTGTGAAGTGCCATACCCCCACTCCTACTAAGTAAACTCACCAGGAAGTCATAGTGTAGTTCATGTCTCATTCATTATCTTATCATACAGGGAAGAATAGCCATAACCGACATAGACCATGTGAGCTACATGGAATCCGGTGTCATGTAACCCCACACCAAAAGAAGGTGTCCTACTTGCCTAAGGTATAACTAAATGTGTCAGCTTTTAGGTGGATCCACTAGTTAAGTCCTATGTGGGCACATAGTTATGTGATAGGGAGATTGCTTCTAGAAACCCAACCTATTGCATTGGCGGAGGAGCTTCCATCTCATGAGTTTACTTTAGATGACCCGACCTATTAAATTAATGGAAGGGCCTTTACCTCATTTTCCATATCCACTCGGTACTAAGCATTATCTCCTAAATTATACATATTTAGGTTTGAATTGTATTTACATGTGCGGAGGAGTGCTCTACCCTTCATTCAATACAACTCATAAAATAGCTCATAAACTCATTTAGGTGAGAACTAACTTTCAACCTTAGAATCATCATTAACATGTGAGTAAACCTTTCACATTATTGTTCATAGTGTTTTCATGAGAAATAGCCTTTCAATAAATACAACAACATCATCATCATCCTACACAAGTCATACATGAACATGTCTAAGGGTAAGGGGAGTAACCTTTCAACAATACCACAATTTACACAATAGTCATAGGATATTTACCTTTCAAGTGAATCATAAGTTCATATATCACTTTCAACAATATGAACAAACCCTTGCAATATACACTTTCAAAGGTCATGAATCATGTCTCCCAATCACAATTATACATACTACATTAAAAATGAATAAAACAAGATTCCATAACTAGATTAACATAGTTAATATTCATAGTAATCATCCTTCATCAATACACCCATCACAATTAATGAATTTGGGGTCATGGGGTAGTTCATGGGTTCATGGGGAGTTTTACTATAAAAATCACCATTGAAGGTCAAATCATCCGTAATATAACACAAATAAGATAATGAAATCGTTTTTAAGAAGAACCCATGGCTAGAATGAAAACCCTAGTTTTTGAACAATATACCAAATTTTGAAATTAGAGTTGAAGGGCTTCATGGAGAAAAGTGTTCCATGAATGAATGTTCCCATACCTGAATTGAAGCTTTGCCCACGAATTGGAGTTGAGAAGATGCATTCTTGTTCCCTATTCTTCAAGTTATTGGTGTTCTTCAATGGAGAAACTCTAGAGAGAGAAATATTGGAGATGGGAGGATTTTGGGGAATATTTGGGTGTTGTGAATTAATAACTTGTATTGGGTGAATTTTACTTAAAATAAACTTATATTTTACTGCTAAAAATACCCAAAATGACCTCACTTTGATTGGGCCTAAAAAGTAAAACACCTAATTAACACTCATTTAAAACTCACTCCCATGTGTCATGTGCACCTCCACGAGCCATTGTGAGGACCGCGACTCGTGGTCCTCGTAGTAAGAATTTTGGGTCGTAGCCCCTTTAAGGTGGCACAAGGCTCCATTGCCTAAGGCACTTTCACGAGCACGTTCATGGGTCGTGAAGTGGACCACGCCCCGTGGTTATGCTCGTGGAGCTTGAGGCAGTTGCTTGCCATTTGGAGCTCAAGGCTCCCTTGACCAAGACACTCCCACGAACATCTCTACGCCTCGTTAAGGGACCACGGCCAGTGGTGGTGCCTATGGTCCCTTAGGCAGTAGCTCCCCCATGATGTCCTAATTCCCACGAAACCAAGGGAGCTTCACGGCCACCTTCACGAGTCATGGAGTGAACCACGAGTCGTGGTCCCCTTTATGAAGGTTGGGACAGTAGGTCCGAGCTAGGGGCAGCCTTGGCATTTGGCCTTGACAATTTCCCCTTAGTCTAGACTTCAATTTCCTCATTCTAACTCTAATTGACTTTACTAAATTTCGGGGTTTCATTTTATTATTTTTAACCTTACGTTTAGGCTCTAGTTTAACCTACCATTTTCTGGAGTGTTACAGTTATAATCAGTTGCTTTCCTTGGGCATATAGTATCCAGCGAAGGGATCCGAGTGGATTCCCAGAAAGTAGAAGCAGTGAAATAATGGCCTAGACCTACCTGTTATGCAGATATCAGAAGTTTCTTGGGCCTAGGAGGTTATTACAGATTTGTGGAAGGTTTCTGATCTATAGCCTCACCATTGACTAGGTTGACTCTAAAGATGGTCAACTTTCGGTGGTCAGATGATTGTGAGAAAAGCTTCACAAAATTGAAACTAGGTTTACTACAACTCCTGTTTTGACTCAAACAGAGGGTTCAGATGGTTATGTGATTTATTATGATGTATCCAGAGTCGGCCTAGGTTGTGTGTTAATGCATCGAGGTAAGGTTATAGCCTATGCTTCTGGACAGCTTAAGGTGCATGAGAAGAATTATTTGACTCATGACCTCGAGCTTGCAGCAGTGGTGTTTGCACTCAAGATTTGGAGACACTACTTGTATGGTGTTCATGTAGATGTGTTCATAGACCATAAGGGCCTTCAATAGTTGTTCACCTAGAAATAGTTGAATCTTCACTAGAGGAGATGGCTTGAGTTCCTCAAGGATTATGACATAAGTGTGCATTACCATCCTGGTAAGGAGAATGTAGTAGCAGATGCCCTTAGCAGACTATCTATGGGTAGTGTAGCACATGTTAAGGAATAAAGAATGGAACTAGTGAAGGATGTTCACAGGCTTGCTCATTTAGGAGTTCGTCTTATGAGCATATCAGATGGTGGTGTAACTTTTCAGAATGGGGAAGAATCTTCTTTGGTAGTGGAAGTTAAGGAAAAGCAAGACTGTGATCTGATATTTCTTGAGCTAAAGGATGCAATTCATCAGTAGAGAGTGGATGTTTTCTCCCAAGGGGGAGATGGTGTACTTCGCTATCAGGGTCGATTATGTGTTACTAATATGGGCGAGTTGAGACAACAGATTATAGCAGAAGCCCATAACTACAAATATTCTATTCATCCAGGAGCCACTAAGATGTACCGTGATCTTCGAAAAGTCTATTGGTGGAATGGCATGAAAAGAGATATAGCAGATTTTGTGGCTAAGTGCCCCAATTACCAGCAAGTAAAGGTAGAACATCAGAAACCAGGGGGTATGACTCAAGAGATCGACATTCCTATTTAGAAATAGGAAGTGATCAACATGGATTTCATTACAGGAATACCTCGTACTCGCAGACAACATGACTCTATTTGGGTGATAGTTGACAGAATTACTAAGTCTTCTCGCTTTTTAGCGTTCAAGACTACAGATTCGGCGGAGGACTATGCCAAGCTTTACATTAATAAGATATTTATGTTGCATGGGGTTCCTTTGTCTATCATCTCAGATAGAGGTCCTTAGTTTACCTCTCATTTCTAGAAGTTATTCCAGAAAGGTCTTGGTACTCAGGTAATCTTAGCACATCATTTTATCCATAGACGGACGGTCAGGCAGAGCGTACCATTCAGACCTTAGAAAATATTTTGAGAGCTTGTGTGATCGACTTCAAGGTTAGTTGGGATGATGACCTTCCTCTTATAAAGTTCACCCACAACAATAGCTACCATTCCAGTATTCAGATGGCCCCTTATGAGGCTTTGTATAGGCGTAGATGTAGATCTCTTGTTGGTTGTTTGAAGTAGGTGAAACAACCTTGATAGGCCCAGATTCAGTTCTTGATGCTATGGAGAAAGTGCAACTCATTAGAGATAGACTTAAGACAGCCCAGAGTCACCAGAAGTCTTATGCAGATGTAAAGAGAAGGGAACTAGAGTTCCAAGTGGATGATTGGGTCTTTCTGAAGGTGTCTCCTATGAAGGGGTGATGAGATTTGGCACGGAAGGGAAGCTCAGTTCCAGATATGTAGGCCTTTACCGGATCTTGAAAAGGATTGGTAAAGTGGCCTATGAGTTAAAGTTGACAGCAGATTTAGCAGCAATGCATCCAGTTTTCCACGTTTCACTATTGAAAAAGTGTATGGGTGATCCAACATCCGTAGTACCATTGGAGAGTATGGCTATGAAAGATAGTCTTTCTTATGACGATGTACCCGTTGAGATTCTTGATCGTCAGGTTAGAAGGTTGAGAAGCAAAGAAATTGCTTCAGTCAAGGTTTTGTGGGAAGCAGAAGCAGCTATGAAACCAAGCATCTTCACCTCTTTCCTTCCAATTCCACTACAACTTGAGGTAATAGTTCCTATTCCGTTATTTCAGTCATTCATTCATAGAATCAGTCTTAGTATCATGTTTCTTCAGTCTGTACTTGCATTTTCAACATATTTTCATGTTTTTGGAACTTAGTTAAGTCAGAAATTAGTTTCCAGTGTTTAGTGGTAGGGTTGTATTTCATCCCCTCCATTTCAGCTAGTTTAGTCTTCATTCGAGGACGAAATATCCCAAGGGGAAGATATTGTAACACCTCAAAAACCAGACCTAGAATGTTTTTTGCAGAACTTACCTGAAGCAGTGAACCACGACAGGGTTCACGGACCGTGATACGGTCCACGATCTGTTGACCTGCCGGTGGTCATGACTTGGAAGTCGCTAGTCCCAAACATGAGACCAATGTACCCTTCACGGGTCGTGGTCTTGATGACAGGCCGTGGGGGTGTCCATGAAGACTTAGGCAGTAGCCCCCCCTAAACTAGCCCTTAGACGCCCAAGCCTAAGTGAGGACCACGAGGATCTTCACAACACGTGAAGGCCAGCCAGTAGGCCTTCAGACCTGACGCTCCAGACGTTAGCCAAAGTGAGGACCACGGGGACCTTCACGGTCCGTGGTCCTCCACACGAGCTACGGTAAGGGCTTGTGGACAAGATATCAGAAACCCCAGCTCCTGGACCAAAGACCACGACCCCACTTCACGGTCCTTGGTCCCTTTCACTGTCCGTGAAGGGGGCCGTGGTCAGCCCCATCTGTAACTTAAGTCAACGGTCTTTTGGTCTTTTCCTATTTCATTGAACGGCTAAACTACGTCGTTTTAACCCTGAACTACGTTGTTTTGATTAGTTTTAGCCTACAAACATAACTAGAACTTACCTAAGTCAGATCTTTCATCAAAAAACATAGAAAATTAGAGCGTAAAGAGGAGAAAAGGTCGAGCAACCCTAGTTCAAGAATGCAGCCAGATTCCATCAGTTCCAGCTCCAAATTTGAGAGATTTATCTGTGGAATTCGTCACCAGGTATGTGGGATTTCACTAGTGGGTTCCTTTCACCTATTAGGTCCCTAGATTTCAGTCATATTCTTGATTCCCTGTTATCAACTAAACCTAGGGTTTGTAAAACTTCAGCAGATTATCAGGAATTAGTTATTTACATGTTCCAAATCAGATTATCATATTATTACTTCATTTCTTGCATGAATTTCAGAACCCTAGCTATGTATTTATTCAGTTCTTGAAACACACATGCTAGGTCAGATATTTTAGTATTTTAGATATACTTGCCTTAGTCTTGAATGTGTCATTATCAGTATATTAATATGCATTCTTAGTTTGCATATCAGTTTTGAGCTATCTAGTATATTACAGATTTTCAGTCGTAATGTGTTAATCACTTAATCTATTGGTAGTAGCATAATACCGAGTTGGACTAGGGTCAGTCACCCATATAGTCCCAAAACTACGAGCCATGTAAGTTGTAAGTTCCCTCTGTGGGAAACATTTTAGTGCCTCTACATCTTTGGCCGGCTGTATTGAGTCCTCTCGATGGGGCGTATACATCGGACTCCACATTTAGCTCATGTTGTTTTTTCATCGGTTATTAGTAGCTCCCACAGTTCAGTCAGACTTCATTGCATTGACCACGTTTCAGTATAATCAGTATTCAACATCAGCATGTCTAAATTTGGTCATTGCATTCTGTTAGCTCAGTATTCAGTATTTATATCATGTTCAGATTATACTCTTGCTTCATTGCTTGTTCAGTTATATGTTTATTTCAGCTTTACTCTATCCTGCATGCTCAATACCTTTTAAGTACTGATGCATACTCTGCGCTACATCTTTTTGTGATGTAGGTTCAGATTCTCAGCATCCAGATCACGCTTAGATCGGCTCCCGATCTCCAGTTCAGCAGCATCAGTGGTGAATCCTCATTCTTCGAGTACAATAATCATGTTATCTTTCATTTTTTATTTTTTAGTTTCAGTTTTGCTAGACTTAGCTGGAGCATGTCCCAACACTTCGAGTTAGTTAGAGGCTATTTTCAGACATAGTTAGATTCAGCTTAGTATTAGAATTTGACATTTCTTTTGTATTGAAACGCTTCGATTTGATATATTCAGTTTACTATATGGGTATTCCACATCATGTCAGATTTACTTATGGTTAGCTTCCGCATCCGTTATAATTATTCTTAGTATGCTCATGTCATGCCAGCAGGGTTAGCTTGAGGTCACTTTTGATCCTAGGTCCCGTGTCCGCGTCTCGAGGGTAGCTTGGGGAGTGACACTAACACATTTTCACATTGATGGATAGTGAATTTTCCGAAGGGTCGTGACTTTTTCAATGAGTTATGCATTTTTGAAAAGTTGTGAATTTTTTGAAGGGTTGTGACTTATCTGATAAGGCACGATATGTACATTTTCATAATATCCTTTGTTGTCTATAAATTGAGAGGTTTACTCACACTTTTAATTCACGGATTTTGTAAGTTTTCAATTCTTCTTCTTAAAACAATGAAGATTGTTAGAGTTGTTAAATTATGCAATTACAATATTTTTTGTGAGAAAACTAGATAGATCAACAAAAATAGATGCAACAAGGAGAATGGAATAACTCAACTTCAAACAAGACAACTATCTAGATAATTAATATGTACTCATTTTCATAGCCATAAATACACTTATGCAACAACTTCTACTTGAAAAGAAGTTCAATTATTTTTTGTTGCAGAAACTAGAACTAGGTGTTGAAGATGTATAAGTCTCAAACTGTTGGAGAAAAAGAATTTGAGGAAAAACTTGTTTGAAGAGTCCAAACTAGATTGAATAGGTACTCCTCCATGTCCAATTTATTTGTTGTACTTTTATTTTTATTTAGTTTAATACAAAATGTTCTTTTTTCTTGGGGGTGGGGTGGGGGTTCTTCTTTAAGACCACAAAGTTAAAAGATAGTTTTATATATTCTTCATATCCTTAAATTAAAAGTCTTCTCTATCTTTTAATAACTAAAATTAGACAAATCTATATCTATTTTTTTAATCTATTCATACTACCTTAAAATAATGAACTACCTAACTTAAATGTTAAATTGTTATAATACCTCAAACATAAAACACCAAATTAAGTATATCTTGTATATTTTGTATTGTACTATATTTAGTTATTTATATTATATTATATTATATTATATTATATTAAAAGTAAACACTTTTTCACATTGAAGGCTTGTGACATTTCCAAAGAGTTATGACTTTTTGGATGAGTTGTAGACCAATATATGGAGAATTGTATTTTGTAACTTTACCTAGGACACACACACACATATATAGAACATTTAATGTGTATCAATTGAATATTGAATAAGGTATATATAATTTGGTAAAGAATATGAGATGTTTAAACGGTAGGAAGCTAAAGGTGAAGAAAATAAATACATGACACATATTAAACTTGTAAATAAAAAGTTCATAGAAATTGTACAGGTCTAAAGGTAGATGATAGGTCTTTTCAATTAAATTTTATAGACAATTAATTTTTTTAAAACATAAAATGATAAATATAATTGTAAAAGACATTTTAGTAATTCAACTTTTGACTCAAACTCTTTCCACTTTTAATAGAAAGAAGATCTTGTTGACCTACATTACTAAAATCTAAACAAAATGAAGCTTTATTACTTCATTCTCATAATACTTTTTACATGATTTTCATTTGATGAATAGTTTTTAGTAGTAACAATTAAGGGTCGAAGGAATTCATAAAGAAACAACCAAAATGTCCAAAATAAAAATTGTCACCATACCAACCATTTAAATTTTAACAATACGAAAAGCTACCGTTAATATAGAATGCTTATTTTTAAGAAAACTATTAGGCTTAGTGTCGCATAAATGTAAATGTAAGTCTCATTTTTATTTGAAAATTTAATTATTAAATCTAATATTGTATAATTTTAGAAAATAAAATAAAATGAAATAACAAGGGTGAAAATGAATAATATATGTATGTGTTCGCAACACTAGGTTACATAGACGATAAAGTAACACAATCAAAATATTTCATTCAAAGTAAAAAAATATTTTAGCAATCCTTATTTAAAATACTTGTATTTAATCAAAAGTACATTGCATAAACTATTCAAGTATTATCAAACTCATCATGTATTAATAGAAGTTTTGTCCATTAAGTAGCACTTAAACGAATAATAACACAAAAACAAAGAAAACAATTCCATAACAATGCAAAATGATACCAAATTACATAAAAATATGGGTTGCATACCAAATTTATTTAGGACAACCATACCGTACCTCCAAAATGGACAAGAAAAACTTAAAGTCATAAGCTAACATATAAAAGAAATAAGGAAATATATAGGTCATATCTTATACTTCTAAGTTTAACACTTGAAATATATTGTTAGAAAACTTCTCTTTTTATTTTCTGAATGAAGCTATCTGTTCTTTTCCTCAGTTAGCTGATGACATGTATTTATATCAATATCTAGGAAGAAGAAAATAGAACAATAGAAAATAGAAATGAAAAGAATATGATGATATAGGGAGCAATTTAATGGTATTTATAGTGATATTTGACTGTCTTTTCACCTACAAAAATGGATTAATGAAGCACATTGAATCATGATACATAAATTTTATTTTGGATTCAAAATTTCAAGAGTCATCGAATTGGAAGAATTTCATTCATTATTTTGTCTTCTACTCTAATTGAATTTAACCTAATCAATGATAACTATAATGTCATAACTTAAAAATTAAAGTGTAGTTGTTGGACTTCATATTACACCATTATGTAATTAAATATTAGTATTTAATAAATAAATTTATTTTTTTTGATTTAGTTGAGAGGCAAAATGGTAATCCAACTTTGAAGGTTCGAGCTTCCCATTTATAATAATATATGATTTTTGAGGTTTTACATTCTCCCCCACTTAGGATCATCCGTCCTCGAATGATGGTAGTGACTTACTTTGAGTTTTATAGTCGTCCAAGAATGGATGAGATTGCCTAAATAACTTCCACATCTCTCTATTCATTTAAAATCATAAAATTTGACTAAATGTGTGAAATTTTAAAAATATCGACAGAGTTTCCTTTGTAAATAGGCCTACGGGAACCTGTCAGCTAACCAAAATACATACACATGCGCTTCGCAGAGTGTCACAACAATTACAATACTTAACCAATCATAAACAAGGTTTTGCTTGGCCTTATACTCACACAAAAGATGTAATAAATACTAAAGCTTATCTTACATCCCACATCTGAAGATTGCATCCAGGTAAGACTCTAAATTAGTAAATATACATCACATACCTAAACATAACATGAGAGAGTCAGATAACAATTGAACAAATACAATTTAAACTAATCATAATATTACAAAGATATATAGTTTAAGACCCTTCTAGTGTTTCTTGGAATAGATACAAATTTTTTTCTTTCATATCTGCTTCCACTTCTCAAGTAGCCTATTCTATATTTTAGTTCCTCCAAAGTACTTTGACGGAAGCTATATCTCTAGTCCTTAACTACCTGGCTTGTCGGTCTAATATGGCCACTAGGACATCCTCAAATGAAAATTCGTGTGTAAGCTCAATACCTTTTGTATGGATGACATGTGAATGTTCTCTTAAACAGTTGTGTAGCATTGACAAATGGAAAACTGGGTGCACTATAGATGTCATGACCCAAAGTGAACCCTAGGTGTAACATGGCATATAGGACCCCGAGAGGCCCTACATAAGCCACATAACATACATTATACAAGATAATAGAATTTAAGGAATTTAAATGAGAGCATTTCATATTTCAAAAGAGTGTGACAAAGAGGATGTCTAACATAAGTCTCAATAAGACATCTAATATATAATAAGGAAAGTGATTGGGACGTAACATATATATTGTAAGTAAAGTGATTGGGAAGTCTAACATTTTGTGGAATATTTATCTATAACTGACATAGACCATGCTAGTTATAGTATGGAATCGGGTGTCTTTCTCACACACCGAAAAAAGATGTCCTACTTGCCAAGGTAAGGACAATGAACTTCTAGCTTAGGTGAATCCAACCGACATATAAGAGACCTACACCTTCTACCATTAACAACGACAAACGATGACATTCCAATATTAGAATGATAGCTATTGCTATAGGCCAACTCAATCAAAGGAAAACGATCATCCCAATTACCCTTCAAATAAATCACACATGGTCTTAACATATCTTCAAAAGTCAAAGAGTAGGCCCAGCTTGTCCATCAGTCTGGGGATGATAAATCATGCTAAGCTTCACCTGCGTACCAAAACCTTTATGAAATGACCTATAAAGTGGAGATTTGAACTGAGTGCCACAATCAGTGATAATAGAAAAGGGGACCCTATTCAACCTTACCATTTCCCGAATATAAAGCTTGGCATACTTCTTTACTGAAATTATAGTCTTCACATGAAGAACGTAAGGCAATTTCATCATTAGGTGCATGATAATCCAAATCAATTCAAACTGACGACGAATACGAGGTAAACCCATAATAAAGTCCATATTTAGATCTTTTCACTTCTATTTAGGAATACTAATATTTTGAGTCAAACCACCAAATTTATGATGCTCAACTTTCACTTGTTGAAAATCTGGACACTTAGCCACAAATTCCACAATGTCCTTTTTCATCCCATTCATAGATTTCCCACAAATCACGATACATCTTGGTGGCTCCCAAGTGAACTGAATACCAAGAACTGTGAATTTCTGTCAAAATATGATTTCTCAACTCATCAAAATTTGGGACATAAAATTGACCTTAGTATATAAGGACGCCATCTCCCCCTTGGCAGAAAACTGAAATGGATTTTTCAGAAACCGACTTCTCAACTAGTACCGGATAAAGATCTTGCTTAGCCTTCAGGTGCGATACAAAAGATGATTCCAAATCATTATGAACAATCACGCCACCTTCACTAGAATCAACCAAGTGAACACCCAATTGATCCAATCTATGAATATTTGGATGTAAATTCTTCTTACCATCCTAAACATAAGCAACACTTCCCATCGATAATCGACTAAGAGCATTTGCCACCACATTCTCTTTACCCGAATTATAAAGGACACTCGTGTCATAATCTTTCAAGAACTCAAGGCATTTCCTTTGGCGAAGATTCAAATCCTTTTAAGTAAGCACATACTTCAAGATCTTGGGGTCGGTAAACACATCTACATGAACACCACATAAGTAATGCCTCCAAATCTGTACAGAAAACACTACTGTGGCTACATCCAAATCATGACTTAGATAATTCTTTTCATGAACCTTAAGTTGCCTCGAAGCGTAAGCAATGACTTTCCCATATTGCATCTAAACACAAATAAGACCAATCCGTAAAGCATCACAATAAACCATAAAATCATCAGATCCTTACATTAATGTTAAAATATGGGTTGAAGTGAGTCTATCCTTCAACTCTAGGAAACTCTTCTTAGAAGCTTGCGACCATAGTAATTTCACCTTTTTTTGAATCAATGTTGTAAGCAATATAGGAAAATCCTTCCATGAACCTTCTATAGTAACCGGCCAAACACAAAAAACTTCATATATATGAAATAGACAAAGTTCTGGGGTATTTCTTAACCACCTCGGTAGTTTTGGGATAAACTTGAATATCTTCACCAGAGACAATATGACCAAGGAAAGCAAAAAACCTCCACCAAAACTAATACTTGCGAAACTTAGCATACAATTCATGATCCTTGAGAATTTACAACACAATCCTCAAATAGCCAACATGTTCATCCTCACTCCTTGAGTAAATCAAAATATCATCAATAAACACAATTACAAAAATTTCAAGATATTGCTTAAAGGCTGTATTTATAAAATCCATGAATGTTACTGGGGCATAAATAATACCAAAAGACATCACAAAAATTCATTGTGACCATACCGAGTTTGAAAATCCATCTTTAGGATGTCATCTTCCTTAACCCTCAATTAGTGATAACCCAATCGAAGGTCAATCTTAGAGATGTAACTCGCTTCTTGGAGTTGACCAAACAAATAATCAATTCTTAGAATATCATGCATATTCTTTATGGTAACCTTATTCAATTGCTGATAGTCAATGCACATTCGGAGGCAACCATCCTTCTTTTGAACAATCAACACTGGAGCACCTCACTGAGAGATACTCGACATAATAAAACCCTTATCTATCAAATCCTTCAACTGATCCTTTAAATCCTTAAGTTCTTTCGGGGCCATACGATAAGGAGAAATAGAAATAGGTTGTGTATCTGGGAGAAAGTCAATACCGATGTTTATTTCCCTTTCAAGAGAATATCGGGAAGATTATCAAGAAAAAAATTCCAGAAAATCATTTACCATAGGAAATGACTCAAGGGTAGGGGTTTTGAAATCTATATCCCTAATCCAAAAAACATGATAAATGCAACCCTTAGAAATTATTTTCCTAACTTTTAGGTAAGATATAAACTGACCCTTAAGAGCATAATTTCCCCTTTCCTATGACATGAGAGGTTCGTTCAAAACCTTAAATTTTACCAATTGGTTCTTACAATATATGGAAGCATAACATGCATGAAGCCAATCCATCCTATGAATAACATCAATATATGACATATCAAGATCTACAAGATCAACATGAGTGACTCTATGAGAGATAGAATTTGGAATATTTCAATAAACTCTTTTTGCAAGAATAGAATCACCAATGGGAATAGGAACATGAAAGCGATCAAAAAGAATTTTGGGACCAGCATCAAATCTAATGGCCACATAAAGAGTAACAAACAATAAGGAAGCTCCCGGATAATGTAAAGTATATACATCAAGGTGAAAGACTTTCAACTTACCGATTAGAACAACTAGAGTGTCACGACCCAGGTGTACCCCCTAGACGTAACACGACGTACTTGACCCCAAATAGGTCTCATACAAGCCTCTAACATCATCATAACATAAGACATAGAAATACTGTGGAAAATTTAAAAATTTTACAAAAGAAGTCGAACTTCATTTTTCATAAAGGAAAAATCATAGGAATCTAGACTTTGTCTCATACACTATCTAAAACATATGAATACAATGTTTGGGACTTAGCCCTTTACATCAATAAAAGTCTCAATATGAGAAGTACAATAGAAACTAAGAAATAAATAATCCGTCCTCTAACTTGAGGACTCACCACAACTTGAAGATAAGCAATTCAAACCTTCTTCAAGAAAAGAGAGTGTATGTCACCTAGTCGGAACCTACACTTATAAAATGTAGAGCAAGAAGGGGTTTGCACAAATATGTACTAAGTATGGAAACGTGCATAAAATCCTTTAAATATGATAAAAGGACATTTTAGTGAAAAGTATGCATTTGTCATGTTTGGAAACCAACATGCATTTACAATGTTCAACTCAAGTCATAATCACCTTCATTCTCATTTCATGGTAAAACCAATAATCATAAATAAGGAAATAGTCATGTACATTACTTGAACATAAGGAAAGTCATTCATAATAATTATCCATTCAACATACATGCATACATTTATATCTCATCACAACACAAAGGAACCATCCCATAACATTCTACCAAGTCTACTTGTGCAATGTGGAAGTGAAGATCCATACCCCCACTCCTACTAAGTAAACTCTCCAAGAATTCATAGTAGAGTTCATGTGTCGTTCATTATCTTCATTATATGGGGAAAATAGTATTAACCGATATAGACCTTGTGAGCTAAATGGAATCCGGTGTTCTTCCCTCACACCGAAAAGAGGGTGTCCTACTTTCCTAAGGTAGAACTATCGTGATAGATTTTAGGTGGATCCACTAGCTAAAGACCTATGTGGGCACGTAGGTATGGGATAAAGAGATTTCTACTAGAAACCCCGACTTCTAGCGTAAAAGGTTTCCATCTCATGAGACAACCTATGTTGGGAAGCCGGACTTGCTAAACGTAAAATCTTCCTATCTTATTGTTCATATCCTCTCGGTGCTAAGCCTAATTCCCTTTAAAAAGTCATATTAAGCCTTTACTTTGGTTTATGTTCAATAGAGAGTGCACTAGGCACTCAACCAACATTCATCATAATAGCTCGTAGATTCATTAGGTGAGAATGCCCTTTCGACCTTAGAATAATCCACAAGTGAGTAAACCTTTCACATTATCATTCATAGTGTTTTTATGAGAATTAGCCTTTCAATCAACACAACAACATCATCATCATCCTAGAAAGGTTATACATGAACATGTGTAAAGCGTAAGGGGAGAATAACCTTTCAACAATACCTCAATATACACAATAGTCATAGGATCTTTACCTTTCAAGTGAATCATAAGTTCACATACATTTTTTATCAATCATGAACAATCCTTCACAATTTACCTCAATATACACAATAGTCATAGGATCTTTACCTTTCAAGTGAATCATAAGTTCACATACATTTTTTATCAATCATGAACAGTCCTTCACAATTTACCCCCTTCAAGGGCTTCATGGAGAAAAGTGTTCCATGAATCAAGGTTCCAATACCTTATTTGATGTTTTCCCACGAAATTGGAGTTAAAATCTTGGAGCTTGAACCCTAATCTTGACCTTCTTCTTTGTTCTTCAATGGAGTCTAGAGAGAGAATCTTTTTGGAGGGAAGTTGGTTGAGTTTGAGTTTGTGAGTTGTGAGGAAGTAAAGAGTTGTTTAATAGTTAATATATATTTATATATGTCAAAATAACTAATTTAAATTGCCGCTAACCTTTAATAATTAATTTAGGAATTAATGAAATATTTGCATCCTTGGCCGACTTAAGGTAGCTTCCCAGGCACCCATCCACGAGACCCCGACCACGGGGTGTGGTTTGCACCACAGACCATATTGGTCACTCGTGGTTTGGGGATGGGGCTTGTCATTTTGTCCAGCTTTCAGGCCTCATCCACGAGACTATTCCACGGGGCGTGAGTTGGTCCACGGACAGTACTGCACGCTCATGGAATGGGACTGGAACGTAGAGGTTTTTGGGGTGGTTTGGGAAAGTAAGTCTCGAACCACACCCCCTTACCATGGAGCGTGGTTCAAACCATGGCTCGTGGGTGCCCAATCATGGTTCATATTGTATTTTACAGCTTTTTGGACATTCCCTTAGGTCCTCCGTAAGGACCCTTGGGGGGGGGGGGGTTCTAGGAGGTCATGTCTTGATGTTTAGGTACTAACACCCTTGTACTAAGTCAGGGAAATTATTTTAGGATTCTAACCTTACGTTTTAACTTTCTTAGGCTACTAGACTACATGTTAGGCTCTAGTTTAGGTCATTAGATTTTTGGGGTGTTACATAGAGAACCCTTATGATCCTTTTAAGTTTGTAAAACATTGAATCTATATTTCTTCGGAGATCCCTGACCGAAACTAGTAGGGTTAGCTTGACCAGATTCCCTTACCTTAGTATCAACAAACTGACAATCTCTCATCTCATAACCACTCTTTCAATAGTTAAAGTAACATCTATACCGACCAAACATTTTCCATCAAGTTTCTTGTCACACATTGTGTAAGTAGGCATAGAAGATTCACCATTATTTCCTCTTTAAAGCTTAGGGTTAGACACACTATCCTTGTTCAACTTAGGAGTCAGAGAATTAGAAGATCCTTCACGAGGAAATATTTTCCAAAATGAGGAAAGTCACTCTCACTGGTCCTTGCCTTCTTGGACCCTCCTAGCCTTAGCTTGAGATTTTCCTCTTCAACTTTTTAGGCATCTATCATCAAACGAGATATATCCATATCCTTTATTAGCATAGTGTTTGGTATTCCTTTCTTACCTAGTCAGAAACACCCAACACAAATTTACACATTCTTGCCTTAGAGTCGGTAGCCATAGTCGAAGCATACTTAGCCAATTGAGTAAACTTCGAAGCATAATTCTTCACACTCATATTACCTTGTCGAAGTTTTATTAATTTAGGTACTTTTGCATCCCTCATCTCAAGAAGAAATAAACGATCAAGAAAAGCTCCTTTAAACTTTTCCCGATCAAAAGAATCTGCATCAACAACTCTCTAACTTTTCTACTATTGCAACCAAACTTGAGCAACACTCTAAAGTTAATAGGTGGCCAATTTTGCCTTCTCTATCGTAGACACTCTCATAATTCCCACTATAATGTAAATATCATCAATGAAAACTTGAGAATCCTCATCCACTTTTGAACCAGGAAACTTCACAAAATTCATCCTAGTGAAGTACCTTATCCTTGTTGTTGTCGTACCCATATTTTTATTCACATATGAAATGCCCTCTTTATTAGCTTGGGTCGTTATAGCTTGAGCCAACACTTGAAAAGCTGATTAGAATTAAACATGAATCACTTGCTCGATCAAAGGGTTAATCAAATCTTGAGGAACCTCAGGCACACATTGTCCCCTACGTTCTTTCAAACGTAAAGTCTTCAAGGGTTCATAACCTGAAAAGCATCAAAACATGATTTAGGAGAAGGATCGTTATAGATATTGACTCTAGGAAACGAAATTAGAGTAAAGAAGGAAGTGAAATTTCCTAACCTCTTTGTAGCCTCCTATTCATATGTAACACCCCGTAACATAAACAGACCAGATTGCAAAAATCAGAAGTTGCAGGTGCCACCGACGGGCACCACCCACAGACAAAAAGGTGACCCACGGACCATAGGTGGGGTCGGTGGATGATCAGACCACCTGCATCCCAGTCTAGAAACTCAGACAAAATTCTTCTAAGGCACGACCCATGGCCGGACCTACGGACTGTAGGTCAGACCAAAGTCCCGTGGTCCAGGTCAATGGATTGAGACCTTAGAACCTGGTCTCTGAAAGCCAGTCGACAACTGATAGGATGGATCGTGGATAATTCCATGGACCGTCAATCATTCTGTAGGTCGAGACCCTCAGTACCCCCGTCTCTAAAGCCAGTCGACGACTAACAGGACGGATCGTAGATCATTCCATAGGCCGGACTCTCAAGACCCCCCTCCATAATACCAGTCGATGACTGACATGACGGATCATGGATCACTCCACGGACCATTGATCAGTCTGTAGGTCGAGACCCTTAGGACCCCCCTCTCTCAAGCCAGTCGACGACTGACATGATAGATCCCAGGTCTGTCTAAGGACCGTTGGTCAGTCCGTTGGCTAGCCCCGACAACTTTTAAGTCAGGGGTCATTTGGCCTTTTCCTTATGCGTTGGACCCCTAAACTACGTCGTTTAACCCCTAAACTTCATATTTTTGTTTAGTTTTAGCCTAGTTAATTAATTATAACTTACAATTGTCAACTCATTCTCTGAAGATTCATCAAACTGAACGAAAAGGAGGAGAAAGAGTCGACCAAGCGCTTTTCGAAGAACGCAACAGGTTTTCATGAGTTTCAGCCCTGAAATCAAAAGATTTGTCCATGGAATTCGTCACAAGGTATGTGGGATTTCACTAGTGGGTTCCTTTCACCCATTAGGTCCCTATAATTCAGTCAGATTCTTAATTACCTCCATATTATCTAGACCTAGGGTTTCTAGAATTTCAGAAGATTATTATGAATTAGTTATTTTAGTGTTTTTAGTAAGCTTATCATGTAGTAGTATTGTTTTTGCCCAGATTCATGTAGAAACTCAGAACTCTAGTTATGTAGTTCGTTTAGTTCGTGAATTACATTAGCTAGGACAGATAAACAAATATACATGCCTTAGTTTTCGAATGTTTCATTATCAAATATACAATGTTGCATTTTCAGATTTGTATGTCGGATTATTGAGCTATCCAATTTAGTTCAATTATGCTATAAATTTCATATATTCAGTTGGGGGTAGGCTTTAGACCGAGTTGGACTAGGGTCAATGATACGCTCAAATTACACCTCTTTAAAGAAGCATAAGCGATCGTTATCAGGTAAAGAACCCAACTTGTAGGTTGGGGTCGATCCCACGAGCAAAATGGATTAGACTTAACTTTAACCAACAATTATATTCGGTTAGTCAAATTACTTCCAGAAACAAGTAATTAAAGGGGGCAGGGGATTTGTGAAACAAATTGTAAGAATTCATTAAGTAATCAGTAAACAAAAGTCAATTTTGGTTGTTACCAAGATGAGAGAATTAACTAGGGTATACATGTTCCCCACAAGCTCATAATGTAGTAATCCTAGTAATAGCAATCCTTTCCTAGTGTACTACATGCAAAGTGATAAGCTAGGTATCTCTAAATCGTTGGTCCGACATCTAGAGAATTTCACCCCGCACCTTGGTCCGGCTATGTCTGTATAATTTACTAACCCTTACCTTTACCTCATATAAGACATCACATCGATGTTTGGCTTAGTTATTACTTCGCACCAATCGACACTAGACTATTAGATAGTATCACACAAAATCTATGTTGATAATTCTTTTCTTGTTGATTACCTCCTTGGTCTAGCAAGTAGCAAGAAGGTGAATTCTAACGTTGCGCACCGTTAAAAAGACTTTTAAATGAAAGAATTGCAATGCATGCAAAACACTTTTCAATAATTGCTTATTTACTATTCATACTTAGTTAATCGCTTATGGTTCCCACACCCCTAGTTGTGGAGTTTAGTTACCCATAATCTTATGAACAAGATTCATTATTTTAGATGAAAGACCTATGAACTTACATAATTGAGAATAACAAACCCATAATTACAACTTGAATCTCAAAACCAAAACCTTTAAAATCAACTTAGGAAATCAAGAATTGCTAGGTTTGCAAAAATTAATCCCAAGTAACAAAGTAGAACTAAAGTACTAAAGTCTAACCCCCAAATATGAGGTTTACATACCCTATTTATAGATAACAAGTCCTAAATTAAAAGGAAAACAAAATAAGGAAAGTTTGTTCAGGCACGCGTCTTCATGCCACGAGACTGACTCACAGACCATCAATGGATATACGGTCCGTGAGTCCCTTTCGTCAGCCAGGACTTGGAAAATATTTTAGTTTCCAAAAATTAGCTTTTCTGAAGCAACGATGGAATACCAGTATGGACCGTAGATCAATCTACGGTCCGTCGATCCCTCTACGTAGCTCCATACTTAGAATTTTCCAAAAATCAGGTACTGGAACCCTCGCAGTCACATTCTACGATTTAACAGTACGGTCCACAGATCAATCTACGGACCGTCAATGGTCATCGTGGTTCCACACTTGGTCAGATTCCCTGATTCTCCTTCCATGCCTTGCCCTGCCGATCTATGATCACCATCTATGGAGTGTGAATGGCCTACTGTCTGTAGATCACCTCCATATATGCCCTTTTCTACATTTCTTTCATCTGTGAAACGACCCCAAAAATGCCCGAAAATGTGCTTCGGAAACACCTATAATTGTAATTTCCATATATCTCAAAATCCGTGCATGATTTCGGAAATTCGACTTCATATTCTTATTCAGGGGGTAAAATTGAGTGGGAAATGGGTCTAACCCGAATTTTAGAGCAACCGTATCAAAATTCGAAAATCGCAAAAAATGCGATTTTCAGGGTCAACTTTAAAGGGGCATATCTCTTAGCACACAAGGAACTGGAAGGGCCACTACCTATTAAATTAAAGCCCTTCGAGTTATCTTTCCAATGCAATTGGTTTCACCTCATTTCGAGTTAGGATGAAGGAGTTATGACCATTTTCGTAAAACCTGTCGGAGCAGATTTGCAAATTCCAGTGAGCTACGTTACTGTAGCGGCTGGGACGTTTTTCTTTTATAAAAAAGAGGATTGTCCCATACTTAGTTATATTTCTTTCTAGCTTCAAAACACTCAAAAACACTCACTAATCCCTCTCCAAAATTCCACCAAGATCTTCAACCAAATTCAAACATCTCAAGTTCTAATTCCGGATTCAAGACTCAATCTCAAGCATCAATTCTCCATTCCAATCTTCATCAAGGATTCTCCAAAGTTGAGGTATGTGGGTTGATTGTGGAAACCTTCCTTTCCACAAGTCCAACCATTTATCCTCTATTTTACTTCAAGTTTATGGGTCCTTATGATCATTTATGAACTCTTGAATTATGGAATTACTACTACACATTCTATTATGGTCTATTTTTGCATATTATCATGAAATGGAATTATTATGTGATGTTTATGGTTTTCATGCTTCCATGATCAAATTATGAAGGTTGATATATATATGTATGTTGTTGGTGGGCTGATTTATATGTATTTCGGAATTGGTTGGACTTAGTACTCTTGAAAGACATGATTTTATCTACATGAACAATAGCCCACCATGTGTTTGATAAAATGTCATTTATAGAATTCATAGGAAATGGAAGGTCCAATGTACATCCTATGAGTCGGATGATTATATAATTATTGAAATGATGATGAAAGGGATACATGTATATGATTTTCTCAATATAGTGTTGTGAGTCGACCAAGCCTAGTACGGGGGGTAGTAGGCCCGTATAACCGTATCGAGGGGTTGGTACCTTGGTTGCCTAGTACGGGGGGTAGTAGGCCCGTATAACCATATCGAGGGGTTTGTACCTTGGTCCCTAGCTCGGGGGGTGGTAGGCCCGGGTAACCACATTGAGGGGTTTGTACCTCTTTCGCCTCTCCAAGGGGGTGGTAGGCCTTGAAAATACTATATTGATGGTCACTCACCACACATGTACTACGTCCCACTAAATATGATTTTTATGTAAGCATCATTATACATATCATTTCTCTAATGTGCTATCTATCGGGTATGATTATGCATTTTTCCTATGATGTCCATCTATTGTAGCATTGCATTGCATCCCACATACTTAGTACATTCAAACGTACTAACGCATACTCTATGCCTACATGATGTCACCATGTAGGGACCGGAGCACCGCTTGACCATCCTCCTCCGCGTGGCTAATACGATTTCCTATCAAGGTTATTGGTGAGTCCTCCATTCCGGGGACGTTGCTCATGATCTTTTGCTATGTATAAGACTTTTCTTTTTAGTTATGTTTTGACTATGAGGGTGAGCCCGGTAGTTTGTCTTGGCCCCCGCTAAGTACTCATGTTTAGAGGTGGTGTTGGACAAGTTGTGTATTATGCTTGAGCTTGACTCATCTATGGTATTTATGTACCATTTCTTCTTTTTTTCTCTTGCTCCCTTAGTCCCGATTTCCCCCTTTGATTATGCTTATTGCTTATGGTCATTTTAATTGCTTCCGCGACCAAGGATGTGTAATGATACGCTATGAGGCTTGTTTGGGGTTCCTTCGGGTTCCCCATTCGCCGGTCACGTCTAGGCCCTAGGCTTGGGTCGTGACAAACTTGGTATCAGAGCACTAGGTTGATAGATCCTCGGAGTCCAACCCACCGCGTTGATTAGAGTCCGATTCATGGTTGTGTTGTGCACCACAACTATGAGTAGGAGGCTATGAGACGTTTTAGGAAATGTTTCCCTTCTCCTTGTTCTAAGTCGTGCTATAGAGTTGAATTAAGTTCTTCCCTAACGGTTGCTCTTTGCTATGCTAGATCATGCCTAATACAAGAGGAAGACGAGCCCGCGCACCCGAGGAACAACCGACCAATGGGGATCTTCGGGATGCCCTTACTTTATTTGCTCAAGCTATGGCTAATCAAGCCAACCACGGGGCCCAAGCTCCTCAGGCTCCTACCCCGGCATCTCGGGTGAGAGACTTCGTGCGGATGAATCCCCCGGAATTCTATGGGTCTAAGTTAGATGAAGACCCTCAAGAGTTCATTGATGAAGTCCATAAGATATTAGCTATCATGGGCATGAGGTCAGAAGATAAGGCGGAGTTGGCGGCCTACCAACTAAAAGGGGTGGCCCAAATATGGTACAACCAATGGAAAGAAGAGAAGGGGGCAAACTATGTGGTGCCTTGGGAAGAGTTCAAAACGGCTTTCCTTAATCGATTCTTTCCTCTTGAGCTTAGGGAAGCCAAATTGGTGGAGTTCATGAATTTAAAACAAGGGTCTATGAGTGTGAGGGAGTATGCCCTCAAGTTTAACCAACTTTCAAGATATGCTCCACACTTGGTTGCCGACTCACGATCTAGAATGAACAAATTCGTGATGGGTGTGTCCGACCTAGTGAGTGAAGAATGCCGGTCCGCAATGTTGATTAGTGACATGGATTTGTCCCGCTTGATGGTCTATGCCGAACAAATGGAGGAAGAGAAGTTGAGGAAGAGGAGGGGTCATGAGGCCAAGAGGGCCCGTTTTGAGGGCAAGTTCCAAAGTCGAAGGGGAGGCCGGTTTCATCAAGGTCAAGGGTCTTCTCATACGCCCCATAAGGGGTTTGCCAACGATGTTCCAAGGGCCCAAGGTGTTGGTGGTATGGGTCCTATTGATGTATGTCCGAAGTGTGGTAAGGGCCATGGTGGCCCGTGCTTGAGAAATACCGGTGCTTGCTATAGTTGTGGGGAAATGGGGCACAAGGCAATGGATTGTCCTCGAAATCGCAACAAGGGTAAGGAGGTCCGTCCACAAGGTGCCAATGCGGTTCCTTTGGGGAGAGGGGGCCGACAAGATGGTGCTCCAAGGCACAATCGATTTTATGCTTTGCATGGGAGGCAAGGGGTTGATGAAGTCCCCGACGTCGTTACCGGTATGTTGAAAATCTTTGACTTTGATGTATATGCATTAATTGATCCGGGTGCCTCTCTTTCTTTTGTCACCCCCTTTATTGCCAAAAAGTTTCATGTTGAGCCCGAATTGTTGCGTGAGTCATATAAGGTGTCTACTCCTATTGGTGCATATATTGTTGCTAGGAAGGTCTATAGAAATTGTCCTATTTGCATCTTGCATAAAATATTGCCTTGTGATCTTGTTGAGTTGAACATGGCCGATTTTGATGTTGTTCTTGGGATGGATTGGTTGCATGCATACTATGCTTCCATTGATTGTAGAACCCGTAGAGTCAAGTTTCAATTCCCAAGTGAACCCATTCTTGAGTGGGAAAGCCAAAATGTGGTAGTCAAGGGTAGGTTCATCTCTTGCATTAAAGCCCGTAAGTTGATCTCTAAGGGGTGTCTCTATCACCTTGTGAGGGTTAAGGATGTGGAGTCCAAAACCCTTCCTATAGAGTCGGTTCCGATCGTAAATGAATTCCTTGATGTCTTTCCTAATGACCTTCCCGGTGTTCCTCCCGAAAGGGAAATAGATTTTGGCATAGACCTCCTCCCCGATACTCAACCCATTTCTATTCCCCCTTACCGTATGGCCCCGGCGGAGTTAAAGGAGTTGAAGGAACAATTGAAGGACTTGTTGGAGAAGGGTTTTATTAGGCCTAGCCAATCACCATGGGGTGCACCGGTGTTGTTTGTGAAGAAGAAAGATGGGTCCCTTAGGATGTGTATTGATTACCGGCAACTCAATAGGGTCACCGTCAAGAATAAATATCCTCTTCCTAGGATTGATGACTTGTTCGACCAATTGCAAGGGGCTAGCCACTTCTCTAAGATTGATCTTCGGTCCGGGTATCATCAAGTGAAGGTGAGGGAGTGTGACATTCCCAAGACAGCCTTCCGGACTAGGTATGGGCATTATGAATTTGTGGTCATGTCCTTTGGGTTGACCAATGCACCGGCTATCTTCATGGACCTAATGAATAGGGTCTTTAAACCCTACCTTGATTCCTTTGTTGTGGTCTTCATTGATGATATTTTAATCTATTCGCATAGCGAGGAAGAACATATGGGTCACTTGAGGGTTGTGTTGCAAAGATTGAGAGAGGAGAAGTTGTATGCCAAGTATGAAAAGTGTGAATTTTGGTTGAGGGAGGTTGCCTTCCTAGGTCATGTGGTGTCGGGGGATGGTATTAAGGTAGACCCTAAGAAGACCGATGTGATTAGAAATTGGCCTAGGCCATTGACCCCGTCGGATATTAGGAGCTTCTTGGGCTTAGCGGGTTACTACCGGAGATTTGTGAATGGGTTTTCTTCTATTGCTTCTCCCATGACTAAGTTGACACAAAAGAAGGCTAAGTTTGAGTGGACCGACGAGTGCGAAAGGAGTTTTCAAACCTTGAAAGATAAACTTGTGTCCGCTCCTATATTGTCACTACCGGATGGGCTTGAGGGATTTGTTGTGTATTGTGATGCTTCTAGAGTTGGCTTGGGTTGTGTCCTAATGCAAAATGGTAAGGTGATAGCCTATGCTTCTAGACAACTCAAAGTGCATGAAAAGAACTATCCTACGCATGATCTTGAATTAGCCGCGGTGGTGTTTGCTTTAAAGATTTGGCGTCATTACTTGTATGGGGTACATGTTGATGTGTTCACCGATCATAAGAGCCTCCAATATGTCTTCACCCAAAAAGATCTCAACTTGAGACAAAGAAGGTGGCTAGAATTTCTTAAAGATTATGATATGAGTGTGCATTATCATCCCGGTAAAGCTAATGTGGTGGCGGATGCTTTGAGTAGGGTGTCTATGGGTAGCCTAGCTCATGTTGATATTGGTGATAGGGAAATGGCTAGGGAGGTGCATCGGTTGGCTAGGTTGGGGGTTAGGTTGGAAGAGGTTGGTAATGGTGGTGTGGTCGTTGTTGATGGTGCTAGGTCTTCCTTGGTTGATGAGGTGATAGCAAAACAAGATCTTGACTCTTCCTTGTTAGAATTGAAGGCCTTGGTGAAAGAGGGCAAGGTGGAAGTTTTCTCCCAAGGGGGAGATGGTGCCCTTAGGTACCAAGGTAGGTTGTGTGTGCCTTGTGTTGATGGTTTGAGGGAGAAAATTCTTGAGGAGGCTCATAATTCTTCCTACTCCATTCACCCCGGTTCCACCAAAATGTATAGAGATTTGAGGGATGTGTATTGGTGGGGAGGCATGAAGAAGGACATTGCCAAATTCGTCTCCGGTTGTCATAGTTGTCAACAAGTCAAGGCCGAACATCAAAGGCCGGGTGGTCTAACCCAAGACATAGAGATTCCTACTTGGAAGTGGGAAGAAATTAATATGGATTTTGTAGTTGGTTTACCCAAGACTAGAAAAGGTTTTGATTCTATTTGGGTGGTGGTTGATAGGATGACAAAATCGGCTCATTTTCTACCGGTAAAGACAACATATGGGGCGGAAGATTATGCAAGGTTATATATTCATGACTTGGTAAGGTTGCATGGGATTCCTCTATCCATCATATCGGACCGTGGTACTCAATTTACTTCACACTTTTGGAAGTCCTTTCAAAGGGGTCTAGGTACGAGAGTTAAGCTTACTACGGCCTTTCACCCGCAAACGGATGGACAAGCCGAAAGGACTATCCAAACACTTGAGGATATGCTTAGGGCTTGTGTATTGGAGCTTAAGGGTAGTTGGGATGATCATCTTCCATTGATTGAGTTTGCCTATAACAATAGCTATCATTCTAGCATCGGTATGGCTCCTTTTGAGGCTCTCTATGGGAGGCGTTGTAGATCACCGGTTGGGTGGTTTGAGGTTGGTGAGGTGGCCTTGTTAGGACCAGATCTAGTTATGGAGGCTCTTGAGAAGGTTAGGATGATTAGAGAAAGGTTGAAGACGGCCCAAAGTCGCCAAAAGTCCTATGCCGATGTGAGGAGAAGGGCTCTTGAATTCCAAGTTGGTGATTGGGTCTATTTGAAGGTGTCACCCATGAAGGGTGTGGTTCGTTTTGGTAAGAAGGGCAAGTTGAGCCCAAGATACGTGGGTCCTTATAAGGTGATGAGGAGAATTGGCAAGGTAGCTTATGAGTTGGAATTGCCTAGCGAAATGAATTTGGTTCATCCGGTATTTCATGTGTCTATGTTGAGGAAGTGTGTGGGTGATCCGAATGCCATTGTGTCTCTTGATGTTGTGGGTGTTGTTGAAGATAATTTGACCTATGAAGAGGTTCCGGTCCAGATTTTAGATAGACAAGTGAAGAGGTTGAGAAACAAAGATGTGGCTTCCGTTAAAGTCCTTTGGAGAAATCAACAAGTTGAAAGTGCTACTTGGGAGGCCGAAGCGGACATGCAAAGGCGATATCCTTATCTTTTCCAATCCACTCAAGCCTAAGGTATTAATTTAAGCCCTTTATAAAATCTCAGGTCTTAAGTTCAGCCCCCATGTCATTGCATACATTCATGTTTAAATTGACAAGTTCATTGTGGTTTTACAACTATGTTGAGGTTTTTGAAATAAGATGTAAGTGCATTGTTGCATCCTTATGTGGGCTGATATTGCCATGTTTGTGTCCCTCATGTACGTTTCTTTAACATTCGGGGACGAATGTTCCCAAGGGGGAGATATTGAAACGACCCCAAAAATGCCCGAAAATGTGCTTCGGAAACACCTATAATTGTAATTTCCATATATCTCAAAATCCGTGCATGATTTCGGAAATTCGACTTCATATTCTTATTCAGGGGGTAAAATTGAGTGGGAAATGGGTCTAACCCGAATTTTAGAGCAACCGTATCAAAATTCGAAAATCGCAAAAAATGCGATTTTCAGGGTCAACTTTAAAGGGGCATATCTCTTAGCACACAAGGAACTGGAAGGGCCACTACCTATTAAATTAAAGCCCTTCGAGTTATCTTTCCAATGCAATTGGTTTCACCTCATTTCGAGTTAGGATGAAGGAGTTATGACCATTTTCGTAAAACCTGTCGGAGCAGATTTGCAAATTCCAGTGAGCTACGTTACTGTAGCGGCTGGGACGTTTTTCTTTTATAAAAAAGAGGATTGTCCCATACTTAGTTATATTTCTTTCTAGCTTCAAAACACTCAAAAACACTCACTAATCCCTCTCCAAAATTCCACCAAGATCTTCAACCAAATTCAAACATCTCAAGTTCTAATTCCGGATTCAAGACTCAATCTCAAGCATCAATTCTCCATTCCAATCTTCATCAAGGATTCTCCAAAGTTGAGGTATGTGGGTTGATTGTGGAAACCTTCCTTTCCACAAGTCCAACCATTTATCCTCTATTTTACTTCAAGTTTATGGGTCCTTATGATCATTTATGAACTCTTGAATTATGGAATTACTACTACACATTCTATTATGGTCTATTTTTGCATATTATCATGAAATGGAATTATTATGTGATGTTTATGGTTTTCATGCTTCCATGATCAAATTATGAAGGTTGATATATATATGTATGTTGTTGGTGGGCTGATTTATATGTATTTCGGAATTGGTTGGACTTAGTACTCTTGAAAGACATGATTTTATCTACATGAACAATAGCCCACCATGTGTTTGATAAAATGTCATTTATAGAATTCATAGGAAATGGAAGGTCCAATGTACATCCTATGAGTCGGATGATTATATAATTATTGAAATGATGATGAAAGGGATACATGTATATGATTTTCTCAATATAGTGTTGTGAGTCGACCAAGCCTAGTACGGGGGGTAGTAGGCCCGTATAACCGTATCGAGGGGTTGGTACCTTGGTTGCCTAGTACGGGGGGTAGTAGGCCCGTATAACCATATCGAGGGGTTTGTACCTTGGTCCCTAGCTCGGGGGGTGGTAGGCCCGGGTAACCACATTGAGGGGTTTGTACCTCTTTCGCCTCTCCAAGGGGGTGGTAGGCCTTGGAAATACTATATTGATGGTCACTCACCACACATGTACTACGTCCCACTAAATATGATTTTTATGTAAGCATCATTATACATATCATTTCTCTAATGTGCTATCTATCGGGTATGATTATGCATTTTTCCTATGATGTCCATCTATTGTAGCATTGCATTGCATCCCACATACTTAGTACATTCAAACGTACTAACGCATACTCTATGCCTACATGATGTCACCATGTAGGGACCGGAGCACCGCTTGACCATCCTCCTCCGCGTGGCTAATACGATTTCCTATCAAGGTTATTGGTGAGTCCTCCATTCCGGGGACGTTGCTCATGATCTTTTGCTATGTATAAGACTTTTCTTTTTAGTTATGTTTTGACTATGAGGGTGAGCCTGGTAGTTTGTCTTGGCCCCCGCTAAGTACTCATGTTTAGAGGTGGTGTTGGACAAGTTGTGTATTATGCTTGAGCTTGACTCATCTATGGTATTTATGTATCATTTCTTCTTCTTCTTTTTTCTTGCTCCCTTAGTCCCGATTTCCCCTTGATTATGCTTATCGCTTCTGATCATTTTAATTGCTTCCGCGACCAAGGATGTGTAATGATATGCTATGAGGCTTGTTTGGGGTTCCTTCGGGTTCCCCATTCGCCGGTCACGTCTAGGCCCTAGGCTTGGGTCGTGACAATCTGTCTCTTTACTTCCGCGCCTAAACATCTTTCCTTTAAAACATGATAAAAACACATAAAAAAACAATCTAAAAATGCCCTAGACACACACAACTCTTAAGTGAAATGTGTCAAAAATACCGTAAACTCATGGTATATCAACATCCTCAACTTATATTCGTTGTTTGTCCTCAAGGGACGCACTAAGACTCTAAATGACACTTGTATAGAAGCAGGCATTTCAAGTATAAGCAATTACATGGCTCTCTACCCCAACTCTTTTTTCGGGTGCAAAATCTGTTCTCTTAGACTCGACAAGTTAATTAATGCGGATCAACATATGACAAAGATCGACCAACCAACACACAACATAAACTGTTTCACTATCACCATGGTACCAACTTTTTGACAATGTAACTAGTTCCCTTACTTCATACAAAATCCCTTTTTCATGCAATGAATATGAATTTGAGTACAAGGATTCATTCAAATACAGTTAGTGGTCAATACCATGGGCTTGCCCTTATTTTCATTGCTTAGACTCTCCAAACTAGATTCTAGGATCACTATAGGACTTCATTGGCTTGTAACGTAGGCTCATGGTCAGATGTGATACATTTGGGTACTTCTTAGTGACTTTCTGCCCTCCTTGATATTACACTAGACTTTCAACCTCTTTTTACCCTATTTTAGACATCCTATTGTTTTACCTTCTTTTCCTTGATTTTCTTCAAGCATGGTTGTGACTTTAGACTTTGTAGCTCTTTTATTTTTCACTTTCATCTTTTTCTTGCATTTTATTCTTTGTAACTTTCGACAAGTCACATCCTTTCCTCTTTTTTCTTTTTCAACATCAAACTCTTTGCATACCCATTTTCTTTCGATTCCCTCTTTCATAGCCGCCCTCAACGTATGGATTTTCCATTGGTTGATATTTGTAGGTCCATGGCGTAAAGTGGTGAGCTCCAAACGGTATCTGCCATAACTTACAAAGTTGAGAGTGAAGCAATAGTGCATATTGAAGAGAGACTAGGTGTTGAGGCACTAGTAGCAGTTATGATAAATTTCGATAGTGATGCTATTGAAGAGTACGATGAGTTGGTAGCTACACTCGATAGGTGCGAATAGCGGTCAAAACTAAAGAGGTACAAGTTAGACATGAAGAATCGTGAGTCCCCACCCGCGAGACCATCTATTGTGGAGGCACCGAAATTGGAGCTTAAGGCTCTACCACCACATTTGAGGTATGTATTCTTGGGTGGACTATTGCGGATATTATTGGGATTCCTGCCGGTATTTGTTCTCACAAAATCCCACTCATGCCAGATCACAAGCCTAGTATCGAGCACCAGAGAAGATTAAATCCACCTATGCAAGAGGTAGTTAAAGAGGAGATCATCAAGTGGTTGGATGTCGGAGTTATTTATCCCAATGCAGATAGTAATTGGGTGTGTACTGTGCAGTGTGTGCCTAAAAAGGGTGGTATTACTGTTGTTCCAAATGAGAGAAATGAGCTTGTTCCAATGCAGCCCGTGACCGGATGGAGAGTCTGCATGGATTAACGGAAGTTGAATGCGTGGACAGAGAAGGATCACTTTCCTATGCCATTCATGGAGCAGATGTTGGATAGACTTGCAGGCAAGGGTTGGTATTGCTTTTTTGATGGGTATTCAGGCTATAATCAAATTTCTATAGCTTCGGAAGACCAAGAAAAGACCACCTTCACTTGCCCTTACAGAACTTTTGCTTTTGAACATATGTCATTTGGGTTGTGCAATGCTCCAACGACCTTCCAACACTATATGATGTCAATATTTTCTGATATGGTGGAGGACACTACTGAAGTGTTCATGGATGATTTCTCTATAGTAGGTGACTCTTTTGATCGATGTCTGGATCATCTTGCTGAGGTTCTTAAAAGGTGTGAAGACTGCAATTTGGTGCTAAATTGGGAGAAGTGCCACTTTATGGTGAAAGAAGGGATAGTTCTGGGTCATCGGATTTCTGAGAAGGGCATTGAGGTTGATAGAGCAAAAGTAGAGGTAATAGAAAAGTTTCCACCGCCTATCTCTGTAAAAGGTCTTAGAAGTTTTCTTGGGTATGCAAATTTCTACAAGAGGTCCATCAAGGACTTTTCTAAAATTGCACATCCATTGTGCAAACTGCTCAAAAAGGAGTATAAGTTTGATTTTGATGATGCTTGTCTGAGAGCATTTGGAGAGTTGAAGGAGAAGTTTGTTATTGCACCTATCATTATTTCACCGGATTGGGGACAACCATTTGAGGTAATGTGCGATGCGAATGGAGTGGCGCTGGGTGTAGTATTAGGACAGAGGAGAGAGAAAATTCTTCACCCAATTTACTATGCTAGCAAAGCTCTAAATCAAGCGTTGCTTGGGAGGCAACCCAAGATGTACAATATTGCCAACGATGGGTTTTTGCTTTCCATCTAGTAGTTTTCTTTGTTTAGTTGATTCTCTGTATTAATTTAGATAGGTGTTTTAGTTTTGTACTAGTGTTGGCTAGAATTAGCATATGGTCCGTGTCTAAAAAGTTTCCAGAAAATGTAAAAATAATAGCCTAATGGTTGGTGCATGTGCATATGCACTATGAAAAAATTACAGAAAATGGTCTGGTGTAGAGGTCTACGGACCCCATCGACGGTCCGTCAATCCATTAACAGACCGTTAATTGTGTCCGTAGATCCCAGGTAAGTGTCTAAATTTTTCTAAGTGTGAATGTGTTCTACAATCCCAACTGACGGACCGTAGATAGACCTACGGACCATAAGCGGGGTCTCGTAGGTCCTAACCCTAAGTTGGACCAACCCGACCCGGACCCTCCTATTTAAAAAATCCCACTTTTCAAATTCATTCCCTCTTCCCTCATTTTTTCCCCAGAACCATTTGTAACACCTCCAAATCCCCTAAATCACGCCTTAAATCTCCCATCACTCCTCTATATACAATTCTCACTCCTTCATCCCAGAAATTCCCCAATCTCTTTGAACTGCCTTATTCAAAACCTTGGTGTTCGAGTTCGGCGAAACTAGGCGATTAGTGTGGTCTTGCAAAGCTAAGTGTCATCACGTAATCACCCCACTGCTCGTTGCTTGTAAGGTAATTGACTTTCCCCTCACTTTAAATTTCGGTTCATAGATTGAATATAGAAAGTCGGGAGTCGGGTCTTGACCTTGAGTATTTAAGTGTATGTAATTGCATGCCAAAATTTATGTACTAAAACCCTTGGGATGATAGATGGTGATTGTGTTGCCTTGATAGTGTGTTAAACCTGTCTAAATGCTAGTCTATATGTAAGTTTCGACTTAGGGTTCCGAATCTTGTATGAAATAATTATCAAATTGAGTAATTGGAACCCTTGGAATGATGAACTAGCATGATTAAATGTTGAAATGCATGGTTAGACTAGGATACTGTTGAAAATTGTCAAATATGTGGGCTTCAAAATAAAGAATGTCTGAAACCTGGAACAGATCACGTCCACGAGACCTTGTCTATGGACCGTAGATCAGGTTCGTGGTTGGATGAACTTGAAAATATCACCAAGTGTGAAACCACAGAGGTTGACTACGGTCTGTAGATCAATCTACGTACCATTCTGTACATATGTGGTTTCGATCTGTGACAAATATTATTGGTCCTCCAATCCATGGAAGGGTTACATGGACCGTAGATCAGCCTACAGACCGTAGGTCCCCACCGTAGATGACCATTGTAGCTACTGTCTGAATTTTTTTTGGGTCTTTGTTGTTGTTCATTTTTAGTTCTAAAATTATTTCTAGTGTGTTTTTAGTTAGTTTTGGTACTAATAACGCTTCCACAGGTACTATGGCACCCAAGAAGCTAGTCACCTATACAAAACAGGACAAGTCAAATTCTGTTGCCCCTAGCTGCCGGTTAATCGACGAAGATAACGATGTGGAGACAGATCTGACATACATTTTTCCCAACACAAGGACCTCTCTCACTGCACCCTGAGTCACCAGAGGCACTCCCCGGAAGGTGAGTCCCAACATAGTCACTGTCTCCCAGTCTGAATAGGAGTACACAGTAATCGGGTCAACAATTGGGGCTGCTTCTAGTTCAGAGAATGGGTCTACGTCCAGCTCTATGTCTGCCCATGCTTCGGGCTCTGAGTCTAGCCATGCTTCAGGGTCCAAGTCTGCCCATGCTAAAGGGTCCATTGCTAAAGTAGCCACAGGTTTTTGTGAAACTGAACAAGCAGCCTCATCTGATGAGGCCACTAGCTCGGAGTCAGTACCAGCACCATAGAATGATGACCCTACTCCAATGGCCGGCGAGCCAAATAGATAGTGTGTTGAGGGCCAATGGCAGATTTATCGGGATGCCAAGATAAAAAATGACAAAGAGAAGATGACCCGACTTCTTACAGAGGAGCGCAGAGTCCTCACAGGGACCTTGCATACTATCCCTGACATCCACCGGCTTTTTAAACTTCTCAAGTGTGATTGGATGGCTCGAGACCTAGGGACTTATAGCGAGGAGATTGTGCCCGAGTTCTATGCCTCCTATGTTGCCACTCTCCGAGGTTCAATCTCCTAGCGGTCCAAGCCCACATCCCAGGACTCTCTCACTTCCACTATGGTCTGAGGTTGTCCAGTGGACAGATCACATGCCACCATCAAGAGATTTCTCTATGGCCCTACCACCAGTCACTCTTGGCCACTAAACACAGCAGAGTTTGATTACCGAGGGACATTGTGAGAGGCGGCGCTTTCCAAAGAAATGCTGAGCAACGGGAGGATGTTACACTATGGTTGGCTAAACACATTGTTGCAGATGGCGAGCGTGCGGAGTGGGTCACCGCACCACAGTTGGGTATTCGAAAGGCCACATTAAATTTTGTGGTGAAATTTTTCTAGTTGTTGGTGCACAACAGGGTGTCGCCTACAAAAGCTGACAACCAACTCACATGGGATAGAGCCGTCATAGTTGCAACATTAGTAGCAGGATTGGAGATTGACTTTGCCCGCATGCTGCTGACAAAGATCCACGAGAGAGTGTTCAAGACCTCCACTACTTACCCCTTTCCATGTTTGATTTTTCAGTTGTGCAAGGACTCTGAAGTGTCGATTTGGCACTGCGATAGGTCGATCCACCCTACTGGGACTTTGGATAAAGGCCTTATTCGAAATGAGGCAAATGTGGCGGCACCACACCGAGAGCCCCAGGTTGAGGTACCTCTCTTGGGCACAGATCTTGCAGACACGGTGGATCAGGCACAGGGCGGTGACCCTATTATACCAGGTTACACCAAAATTATCCCGGCCTCTTCTTCTTAGGCCGCTAGTAGGGCTTCTAGCTCATCCAAGTCCACACCATCATCAGGAGGTGTCGTTGTCCCTATGGCTAGAGTACAGAAATTAGAGGCTCAGATGGCCATACTGCTGCACCACATCCAGCCTTGGATGCAAAAGTTAATAGCAAAGTCTAAGGCCAGAATTGAGAAAAGGGGGGCAAAGTAGACAGAGCAATAGATCCAGGCAGTTCATAAATGCCTGGATGCGTTTGAGTTGAGAGTTCTGGCCCTACCAGGCCCCGACACCGATCTTTCCTCCATTCAGGCGGAGATGGTCAGTCTCCGAGTTGATATGGATGCCATTCTTGAGTTGCCTGCGAATAAGCCAGAGCATGCACAGATGGTATTGTCTGAGGATACCATTCTTGATGCCTTATTCAGGGTGGACGCAGAGACGCAGCTCGATATCACCCGTGCTCGTGGAAAGAGGTAACGCTCTAGTCACCTTTCTGAGACCGTTGATGATGCTCAAACTAGAAAAAGGGAGCGTAAGGAGGAGGAGCAGGCTAGGAGAGCATCGATATTAGATGAGAAGTTGTGCCAGAAATGGGCGCTTAAGGCTGTTGTTGGGGCATCAAGTTATGTGCCCGTGAGGATTGATGTAAGTACCACTCTTGGTGCAGTTAGAGTTGCGAATAGCTCTACTGATGGTGTTGTCCTTGTTGATGCATGCACTATTGAGGGTGACCCGAATGTTGATTTATCGAGATTCGAGAAACTGAACCCACCCGCTTTTTGATGGTTCGTCGGCACTATGCCCCATAGGTTTGCTTCACCCAAATCCATTACTTTTTACTGTTTTTGTGTACATTGGGGACAAGTGCACCTATTTTTGTTAGGGTGGGCTAAATTGATTGTGAGTGATAGGGTGAAGTTTGAGTAACCCAACTCATAATCCTCTCTTGGGGTTTTCTTGTCTTTGTTCTTTTTCCCCAAGAGACTGTTTAATTTATGTTTAACCGGCATATGTTAGGATCGTATGTGTAAAAGCATGAAAGAGAATGTTTTCACCAATACCAGACAAGTTGTTTCTCATCTCCTTTACATTCTCATTAGTTGTATCAAACCTTCTCATCATCTTCTGCATCATATTTTCAATACGTGCCATATTGCCTCCAGCTTCCCTAGTACTAGATTCTCAATTTTGAGGGGGAATATAAGCTCCAACCAGATTATTTCTGTTGCCATAGTTGTTCCGGTTGTAGTTGTTGTCGCGATTGAAGTTCCCATCCTAGACATATAGACCCTTTCAGTTTTAATTGCCATAGTTTCGACCTTTGTTTCCTTGAACTTGGCGCCAATTGTTCGTGTTGGATCCTTGGGCGTTTGGTCGAAAATCCCCCGTCTGATCAGTCACCGCATAAGAATCCTCTTCATAGTAACACCTTTCAACTGGTGGTGGAGTTCTAGTCAAGTAGTTCACATCATTTACCTTTTTCGCACCTCCACTCACATGCTTCAATACCAACCCCAACTCGGTCCTCATTTGAGCCATCTCCTCACGAATCTCATTCGCAGACTGGTTGTTTGTAGCATGAACGACAAATGTATTTCTCCCAGTATCCGACCTCCTAGTGTTCCATGCTTTATTGTTGCGACAGATCTTCTCCAGTTTTTCTGCAATCTGTGCGTATGTGCACTCACCATATGAACCTCCAGCAATAGTATCAAGCAATACTTTATTGTTGTCATTCTGACCTAGATAGAAATATTCCTTCAGCGACTCATCATTAATATGGTGATTCGGAACACCTATTATGAATGCAGTCAATCTGTTCCAAGAGCTACTCACAGACTCTCCATGTAATGCCACAAATTTATTGACCTTATCTTTGTGATTGAACTTCTTGGACACTGGATAATATCTTGCTAATAACACATCCTTAAGTTAGTCTCATGTATAGATTGAGTTATAAGACAGCTCAGTGAACCATACAGCAGCATCGCCTGTTAGTGATAGAGGGAACACTCGCAATCTGATGACATTCATATACAAGTTTGGTCGACCTACACAGTTCTTGCAAACCACTCTTAGCTTGGCTATGTGAGAATGTGGGTCCTCCGATGGCAACCGCGAGAACAAGCCCCTCACTGTAAGCGTCTGCATCAAGCTACTGGTCACTACAAATGTGTGCCTCGGAGGCAAAAAAGGTAGGACAAGAGGTCCATCAGAGTCACCAATATTGACGTTGCCCCTATAGTTGTCATGTAGTCGTGGGTCTGGTGGACAATGCAGCCTCACTGCATCTCCCAATTGATTTTCAACTAGAACCTGGTTGTCCCCACCAACTACACTCAAAGGTTGCAACTCAACTTCACCACTCGGATTGCCTCCTATAGGATTAAGTTGAAGTCCTTGATTGTTCATTCTTCGCAAAGTTCGGTTCAACTCTGGATCGTAAGGAGTAAGTGGTTCACCCTGGCTCCGTGTACTTGGCATACACTAGAGTCAGAACTTGAGAGAGTCAAAAACAAAAAAGAAAAAGTAAAATTAGGAAATATTTGACAAGTTCAATAATGTAGTTAAAAACAATTTAAAAGCCAAATTCCCCGGCAGCAGCGCCAAAAATTTGATACGGTCAAATTACACCTCTCTAAAGAAGCATAAGGGATAGTTATCAAGTAAAGAACCCAACTTGTAAGTTGGGGTCGATCCCAAGAGGAAAGTGGTTTAAACTTCACTTTAACCAACAATTATATTTGTTTAGTCAAATTACTTCCAGAAACAAGAAATTCAAGGGGGGGGGGGTGGATTTGTGAAACAAATTGTAAGAATTTAGTAACTAATCAGTAAACAAAGTCAATTTGGTTGTTATCAATATGAGAGAATTAACTAGGGTATACGTGTTCTGCACAAGCTCATAACGCACTAATCCTAGTATTAGCAATCCTTTCCTAGTGTACTACATGCAAAGTGATAAGCTAGGTATCTCTAAATCCTTGGTTCGGCATCTAGAGAATTTCACCCCGCACCTTAGTCAGGCTACGTGTGTATAATTTACTAACCCTTACCTTTACCTAATATTAGACGTCACATCGATGTTTGGCTTAGTTATTACTTCGCACCAATCGACACTAGACTATGTGATAGTATCACACTAAATCTATGTTGATAACTCTTTTCTTGTTGATTACCTACTGGATCCAGCAAGTAGCAACAAGGCGAGTTCTAACGTTGCGCACCGTTAAAAAGACTTTTAAACGAAAGTATTATCAATGCATGCAAAACACTACTCAAGAAATTCTTATTTACTATACATACTTTGTTAATCGCTCAGGGTTCCCACACCCCTACTTGTGGAGTTTAGTTACCCATAATCATATGAACACAATTCATTATTTTAGATGAAAAAATTATGAACTGACGTAATTGAGAATAACAAACCCGGAATTTCAACTTGAATCTCAAATCCAAAACGTTTAAAATCAACTTAGGAAATCAAGACTTGCTAGGTTTGCAAAAATTAATCCCAAGTCACAAAGTAGAACTAAAGTAATAAAGTCTAACCCCCAAATATGAGGTTTACCTACCCTATTTATAGAAAACAAGTCCTAAATAAAAAGGAAAACAAAATAAGGAAAGTTTGTTTAGGCACGCATTTTCATTCCACGAGACTGACTCATGGACCGTCAATGGATCTACGGTCCGTGAGTCCCTTCCGTCAGCCAGGACTTGAAAAATATTTCAGCTTCCAAAAATCAGCTTCTCTAAAGCAAACGACAGAACACTAGGATGGACCGTAGATCAATCTACGGTCTGTCAATGGTCACCGTGGTTCCACACTTGGTCAGATTCCCTGATTCTCCTTCCATGCCTTGCCTTGCTGATCTACAGAGCGTCAATGGACCTACGGTCCGTAGATCACCTCTGTACATTCCCTTTTCTGCATTTCTTTCATTTGTCTCTTTACTTCCGCGCCTAAACATCTTTCCTGCAAAACATGATAAAAACACATAAGAAAACAATCTAAAAAGGCCTTAGACACACATAACTCTTAAGTGAAATGTTCAAAAATACTGTAAACTCACGGTATATCAGTCAGTCACCCTCAAGTCCAAGAACTACGTGCCCCTGTAAGTTTTAAGTCCCCTATGTGGGCATCAATTTAGTGATCATGCCAGTCATGCCTCTATACCTCTGGCAGGGTATGTTGGGTCCTCTCGATAGGGCGTATACATCGGACTCCACATTTAGCTCATGTAGTTTTATGTCGGTTATTACTAGCTCCCACAGTCAGATTCTATTGAATTAACCATGTTATCTGTTACATTTAGATTTCAGTCTGAGCTTGTTATAAACTTTGCTATTGCATTCAGCTAATTCATGTTCAATATTTTCAGTGTAGTATCATGTTCATATTAAATCATTTCTTTACCACTTAGTTTCAGTTGTATGTTTTATTAAGAATTATTCTATATTTCATTCTCAGTACATTTCAAGTACTCAAGCAAACTCTGCGCTACATCTTCTCGTAATGTAGGTTCAGGTCCTCAGCATTAAGGTCACGCATAGATCGGTTCCAGATCTCATGTTAAGCAGCATCAGGGGTGAGTCCTCATTCTTCGAGGACTATTGACATGATTATTTCTTTTCCTTTCAGTCTTTAGTTTACAATTTTGCTAGATTTAGGTGGGTCATGTCCTAGAATTTCTAGTCAGTTAGAGGCTTTATTTCAGACATAGTATTACATTCAGTTTTAGTTTTGGAGTTTGATATTTCATTTGTCATTGAACTCATAGTTTATTTATTCAGATAGGAATGGGTATTCCCTATATTTTCAATTTATCTTACAATTAAGCTTCCGAACAACAACTATTACTTCAGTTTGTCTTTAAGTATACTTACGATATGCCAACAGGGTTATCTTGCGGTCACTCGTAATCCTAGGTCCCATGTCCGCGTCCAGGGGATAGCTTCGGGGAGTGACAAACTTGGTATCAGAGCACTAGGTTTAAGAGTCCTAGGATGTCTGAAAAGCCGCACTAAATAAAGTTCTTTTCATGGGTGTGAAGTGTACCACATTTTATGAGATAGAGGCTACTAAGTGTTTTAGAAAAACATTACTTTCTTGATAATCTTATCGTGCGTAAGGTATGATCTCTTTCTAATCCATCGTTATGCGCTTCCAGGGTGGATCAACTGCAACCAAGGTTCAAGATTTTTTTAGAATGAATCCGCCTAAGTTTTTAGGGTTGCTAATTGTTGAGGATCCCCAAAACTTCATAGATGAGGTCAAGAAGATCTTTGGAGTGATGCAAATGACTGGAAAAGATACGGTGGAGTTAGCATCCTACCTGCTTAAGGATGTAGCTCACATCTGATTTACTTAATGGAAAAACAATGGGGGTACGGATGCAACTCCAATCACTTGTGGGTGCTATATTGAGACTTCTCTTGACATATTCTTCCAATAGAGTTGAGGGAGGCAAAAGCTCAGAAGTTCATGAATTTGAGTCAAGGTAACATGACAGTCCAAGAGTACAGACTCAAGTTCACCTAAATCTCCAGGTATGCTCCTCACATGGTTGCCAATTCTAGGGCTCAAATGAACAAGTTTTTGTATGGGGTATTTAACTTAGTGAAAACAGAGTGTAGAAATGCTATGTTGCTAGAAAAGATGAACATTTATTAGCTCGTGACTCATGCTCTGCAAGTTGAGGGAGATAAGCTTTGGGTACAAGCTAAGGAGAATAAAAAGGCTAGGATAGACAACTATGAGTATACTCAACAAAAATTGGGTGGTGGAGATCGCTCGCAGTTTCAGCAGAAGTCTATAGCTCCAGCATCTTCATCAGCTAGTGTTCCATCCTCTAAGATACGATAGGATCCAAAAGGTAGGGCATCATACTCTAAGTCTCTGGAGAGTATTTCAGGCACCAGAGCCTACCCAACTTGTCCAAAGTGTGGTAAGAACCATATGGGAGAGTGTCTTGATGGAAAGGAAGTATTTTTTTGGTGTGGTCAGTCTAACAGGTTGGGAGATTGTCCTTTTTCTAAATAGGGTAAAAGAGACAATAATGGTAGGGCTCCGTCTAGAAATTCAGCAGCACCAATAGGTCTCCTGACTCAATAAGGTAACTCATCTGGTACAGGTTGCGTTCAACGCCAAAACATGTTGTATGCTCTTTAGGCTTGCCAGGATCAAGAAGATTCTCCTGATGTGCTCACTGGTACATTATGAGTCTTTAACTTAGATTTGTATGCTTTGTTAGATCCAGGGATTATTATTTCCTTTGGAAATCATTATATAGAAGTCAACTTCAATGTTAGTCTATAAACTCTTTCAGAACCCTACTCAGTCTCTACCCCAATCAGTAACCCAGGTATAGCTAGACGGGTATACAGAAATTGCCTATCACATCTCTTAAAAAGTCACCTCACAAGATCTTATAGAGTTAGAAATAGTAGACTTTGATATCATTCTAGGCATGGATGGTTTACAATCCTGTTATGCCTCATTCGATTGTAGAACTAAGATTGTTCGTTTTAATTTTCCAGACGAACCAATCTTAGAATGGAAGGCTAGTAGCTAGCGCCTATTGGTCAATTCATTTCTTACCTTAAGGCCAGAAAGATGAGTTCTAAGGGTTATCTCTATCATCTAGTTCGGGTTGAGGATTCAAGCTTTGAAACCCCAACTCTTGAGTAAGTTCCTATAGTCAAAGAGTTCCCATAAGTGTTTCCATAAGATCTTCCCGAAGTTCCTCCTTAAAGGGAAATCGAATTTGGAATTGATAGCCTTCTATATACCTAATACGTCAAAACTTACACCTAAATTAACAGATATAAATAATTGAAGTCAATTTGTAGAACTCAATGTGAGTTAAGGTCGATCCCACAGAGAATTTCTTTACATAAATGATTTCACTGTCACATTTTACTCTAATGCCATTATTATTTCCTAAAGAAACAATTATGTAAAATAAAATGGGTTTATTTGTAATATTATAGTTACTAAGATTTGTAATCAAAATCCAGATTAACAATTAATAGAGTTTTCAGTTCTCAATTTGTTTCGATGATTAAAAGAAACTGGGATTGTGTTCCCCATAACGTAACACCTAATGTTCTTTCGTAGTTGAATTTCAGGCAGTTTATCCCTACAAAATACAAACGAGTTAGATATATCTGATACTTCTCAGTCCAATCAGATAATGTTCACTCAAGTCCTCTAGGTCCAAGAGTGTTACTAGTTTTACCCTCGTCTATAATGGTGTTAAAGTTCTTTTCGCTCGAATGCAAACTTTGACTCCATTTCTTCAAGTTAATTTAGCTTTTCCCTAACTATTACTTTTCTCTCGAACAAATAATTCATACAGGCTAACTCTTATCCTTGCACTCATCAGAATACGTTAATAATGAAAGCTAGATTATATTTTGTATATATAAATCGCCTACCACTCATTTACAAAATTACAATTCGATTCACTAGATAGATCCCACAATCCTAGTTGTGGTATTTATCCACTCATGATTTCACGTAAACATTCAGAAATATCAAACGAAAACATGTTTAGAAATTACTTACGAGAATAAGCAAATCAACAAGCCACTTTGATAGTTCAAGAATTGGAAATCCAAACTTCAAACTTAATTCAATGTTCAAATCGAAAATGTAAAACTCAGAATATTGGAAATTTGTTAGTCGTTCAAAGTAGGATAAGATACGACATAAAAAATGACCTAATTATTTCAAAATAGAGTGTTTTAAAAAGAGTCCTACTCGAAGAAGGACTGAAATGTGGGCAGCTTCACGTACAGCTCTACGACCCATCAAGGGCTTCATGGTCCGTGAAGCCCTTCGTGGTCTTCACTTGGACTCACCCAAAACTGGTTCTTTAAGACTTGTACATTGTATCATCACCACATACACTACCACGACTCATGACAATGACCACGGTTCGTGTAGTTGTCTGTGGTATTAACTTGATGACTTCCCTCTTCAGCTTTCCAATGCCCCTTCAGTGCATCATTAGGCACCACCACGACTCGTAACATTGACCACGGTCTGTGTAGTTGTCTGTGGTCTTCAGTTGGTCAATTTCTTTTTCAACTTTTCCTTGCCCATTCACTGGCTCACCTTCACGTCGGGCACCATAGACCGTTATGAGGACCACGATCCATGAGGTTGGCCGTGATCTTTACTTGGTCCAACCTAATCTCAACTCCACTAAGCCTTTATACTGGAAATACTTCACGACTGGGACCACGGTTCGTGACAAGGACTACAGCCCATTTAGGTGCTCGTGGTCATCACTTGATCACCATCATCTTCTGCTTTTCTTTTCATTTTTCCGCACAAGCAAAAATCTGTCTACGTATTTAACAAACACATCAAAACATACAAAATTACACTCAATTATAGTATTAATCCTTAGTTTTCAATAATCAAATGTGCCAAGATTTCGTGGCACATCAACCATCATTATAAATTGCTATACTATCAATAACAATCAAATTATATATGTGTGCAACACACCTAATATGAAAACCATCAATATAAATAGGGCAAAAAGATGGTTTTTGTATTTCAATAGCAGTTCTATTATTAGAAGCATTATCTAATGTGACACTACTTATTTTATCATAAATTCTATAGTTTTGTAAAACATCTATAATTGTTTGAGCTATATGACTACCGGTTTTATGCATTTCACAACATTTATAACCTAAAATTCTTTTTTGCAAAGTCCAATTTTCATCAATCCAATGCGCAATAATAGTGAAATAATCATTACCATTTACACTACGGCCCATATCAGAAGTAATAGCTATTTTACAATTATTATTATAAAATAAACAACGAAGATATTGAAAATGTTGAGCTTGATAATCAAAGATAGCCTTTTTAATTGTATTTCTAGTAAAACCTTTAAAATGTGGATTATACACAATTTGAATATAATGAATAAAACCGAGATTTTCAGCAAAACTAAATGGCAAACCCATAACAACAATCATTTTAGCTAATTCTTCAAGCTTTTTTTCTCTACTATATGACCGTTGTATACTAGAACCAGAAACATTAGAAGGATTTAATTGTGTTTAAACCATATTAGAGCCCTCTACTCCTATATTGTCAGGAAGGGTGGTACCTTTTTTAAGCTTCGGCTAAAGCTTTAGCATGCAAAAAATCATTTTTACAACATGACATTAAATGATTACTCAAATGTCCCGTCCCACCCTGTTTTCCTACAGTTTTATGATTCATTCTATGTTTATATTTATTACAAATAACTTGTGTTTTATCTTCATTCTGAGACATAAATTGCCACACAACTTATTTTTTAGCACGTTTTACCTTAGTCCTAGGATGCACGGGGGAGCGAGAGTAGGACAACGAAAGGGAGCAGGAGCCGGGGAAGAGGGATTGGGAGTGGGACTAGTAGCCGACGGTGGCTCAGTTTCATCATCATCATATTCATCAACATTATTATCAAAACTATCAATATAAGCATTAACATCATCATGTTCAGGTAATTCCTTATCAAAATTACCAAACCTTCTTTGTAAATGTTCATGATAAGGATCTAATCCACTATTACTATCAATATTAAAAATAGTTTCATCAACATGCGTATAATCATCCGTATTTATTATTAATTGAGAAGTTTTTTTAGTTTTAGATTGAGAAGTACTATCGGATATTTTATTTTTCTTAGATTTTGAGCTTCATAAATTAGTGATCGAATCAACTATGGTTGGTTTACCCTTTGCAACATTGTTTTTACAGGAATTCATATTCAAATATAAAAAAGTGAGTAAATTATATATAATACGAAAATGTAATGCAAAGGTTTAAACAAATAAATAACTAAATAAGTAGAGACTAGACACTAATTACTCACAAAATAAATAATTAAATGCAAGCAAATAAATAACTAAATGAAAAGTGAGTTGGAACGAATGTACCAAACGTCTACTTAAAAAAGTAGACGTGTATGACCGGAAGCCGAAAATTGAAAGTTGAATTTTGAAGCTCCAATTTCCAAAGACCAAATTCGTAATTTAAACGAGAATAAGAGATTAGAGAGTAGAGAGAGTAGAACATAATATTTTTGTGAGTGAAAAGAATGAAAGATTGGGGGTATTATAGTTAAAAAAAAGGATGAAAATGTAGTTGTTAGAAGGTTGGGGTATTAAAAAAAGTTTGGGGCTTAGGGAGGTATAAATGAGAGTTATGGGGGTGAAAGAGCCGTTGTTGGGGCCCAAAAATCATTGCCCAATGGCTATCATTTAATTAAGATTTAAAAAAATAAAAAATACGAATCGAACCGGACAGGGACGAACCGAGACTGGAACTGGGACTAACCAATAAATCCCAATTTTCGTCCCGTTAACCCTCCAGGACCCACTACGTTCCGGACCAAACCAGGACTAACTGGAACCGAGACGGAACCGTTAAAGGATCGGAATGGATTGGAACCGAAACCGGCACCTCCCGGTTCCATTGACAGGCTGACAGTACCAAACCCTGTATAGTGCCGGTTGACAGTACCAAACTCTTTCTTTTACATAAGAGCACAATGCACTTACTAACACTACTAAATTTCAACAAGCACAATGCCAACAAGAACAATATTAATCCAATACACATATACTTCAATCCTACCCACATACAAATCATCAATTGTACAAAATTCAAACTGACCCACATCAATTCACAATTAATCAAGGTTATTCATCACATGATCACGCAAATCTCAACTAATTCAAAGTAATTATAACTTGTTTTTAGACAAGATCAAACTTATAACAAGTGATAAGAGAGCTTACTGGGATCTTAGAAGAAAATTGCACTCACAAAGAAGAACAATGAACTCGACTTGAAGTTTTTTACAACTTAGGATTAGGGCTTCGATTGTTTGATGAATTCAGGATTGATGGATGATGGGAACCATTTTTAACTCTTTAAGAACCGTTATAGAAGAGAAACTATGAGGAAAACCCCGACCTTTGAAGCTTAGGAATCATATATGCGTTTTAAGTTCAATTTTGTTGCATGTGGTTCGGGTCGATTCACTAGAAATATTGGGTTGTGGACGACGGACTGTGAAAGTGCCTATGAAGGTCAACACGGTCCTTATAGTGGTCCGTGGAGCTGACTTGGAAAAAATACTTACATGTGGTTCACGCGAGGCTAGACGGTCAGTAAAATCTTTATGGACCATGAACCCTTCCGTGAACCATTTTCTTGCAATTTCCAGTAACTCCCTTAGGTTGGTGCTGAGATTGACATACCGTGAAGTTGCTCGTGAAGGGCACCATGGTCTGTGAGGCTGCTCATGAGTAGTTGTCTGCACCCAGTTCCTTCAATTTTAAAACCCAGTCTCTCCTGCACACATCAACACACAGTGACTCTATAAAAACAAAGAAAAATAAGGAAAAAGGAAAATACCTAAAACAATTATATCTTGGGTTGCCTCACATGTAGCGGCGCCAAAATTTGATATGTTTAAACTTTCAACTCAATTAAGAGAGATAAACGGTCGAAGTTAATTTATAGAACTCAACGTGAGTTAAGGTCGATCCCACAGAGAATTTCTTTACAAAAATGATTTCACTGTCGCGTTTTACTCAAATGTCGTTATTATTTCCTAAAGAGACAATTATAGAAAATAAAATGGGTTTAGTTGTGATGTTCAAGTGACTAAGACTTGTAAACAAAATCCATATTAACAATTAACAACGTTCTCAGTTCTTAATTTTTTTCGATGATCAAAAGAAACCGGGATTGTGTCCCCCATAACGTTACACCTAATGTTCTTCCATAGTTGAATTTTAGGCAATTTATCTCTACAAAATATAGTCGAGTTAGATATATCTGATGCTTCTCAATCTAATCAGATAATGTTCACTCAAGTCCTCTCAGTCAAAGAGTGTTACTAGTTTTACCCTCGTCTACAATGGTGTTAAAGTTCTTTTCTCTCGAGCTCAAACTTTGACTTTATTTCTTCAAGTTAATTTAGCTTTTTCATAACTATTACTTTTCTCTCAAACAAATAATAGATATAGGCTCACTCCAATACGTGCACTCATTAGCATACGTTAATAATGAAAGCTAGATAATAATTTGATCACGACTAGCACCACAGACCGTTATGAGGACCACAGTCCGTGAGGTTGGCTGTAATATTTATTTGGTCCAACCTAATCTCAACTCCTCTAAGCCTTCATACGGGAAATGCTTCACGACTAGCACCACGGTTCCTGACAAGGACTATGACCGTTTAGGGTCTTGTGGTCGTCACTTGATCACCATCATCTTCTTCTTTTCTTTTCATTTTTCCGCACAACCAAGAATCTGTTTAAACATTCAACAAACACATCAAAGCATACAAAAATACACTCAATTGTAGTTTGAATAATTAGTTTTCAAGCATCAATTGTGCCAAGATTTTGCGGCACATCAATACCTAGCCTATTTTTATTCCTCCTTACAAAATGTCTCAAGCTGAACTTAAGGAATCGAAAGAGCAGTTGAAAGAACTTTTAGATAAGGGCTTCATCAGACCCAATATTTCCCCATGGGGTGCACCCATGTTTTTCGTGAAAAATAAAGATGGTTCTCGCAGAATGTGCATTGACTATCGCCAGTTGACAATGTCACAATCAAGAATAAGTACCATATCCTCAGAATTGATGACTTGTTTGACAAACTTCAGGATGCTAGTCATTTCTCAAAGATAGACCTCAGATCTGGTTATCATCAGCTCAGAGTCAGAGATAGTGACATTCCAAAAACAACCTTTAGAACTCGGTATGGTCATTAGAATTTGTATTTATGTCATTTGGACTAACGAATGCTCCTGCAGCTTTTATGGATTTGTTGAACAGGCTGTTCAAGCAGTATTTGGACTTGTTCATTATCGTCTTTATTGTTGATATCCTCATCTATTCCAGAAGTGAGGAAGAACATGTGACTCATTTGAGGGTTGTCCTGCAAATTCTCAAAGATCGCCAGTTAGTTGCTAATTTTAGCAAATGTGAGTTTTGGTTGCAATATGTTTCTTTCCTTGGGCATGAAGTGTCTAGTGAAAGGATCCCAGCGGATTTTCAAAAAATAGAAGCAGTGAAACAATGGCCCAAACCAACCTCTCCTACAAATATTAGAAGTTTCTTGGGTTTGGATGGTTATTACAGAAGGTTTTTGGAAGAAATTTAATCCATTGCTTCTCCACTGACTAAGTTGACTTAGAAAAATGTTATGTTTCAGTTGTCAGATGAGTGTGAGAAGAGCTTCTCAGAACTGAAAGTTAGGTTGACTACAACTCTTATTTTGACTCTATAAGAGGGTTGAGATGGTTAGGTAATCTATTGTGATGCATCTAGAGTCGGCCTAGGTTGTGTGTTGATGTAGTGAGGTAAGGTTATAGCTTATACTTCTAGACATCTTAAGGTGCATGAGATGAATTATCTGACTCATAACCTCGAGCTTGCAGTAGTGGTGTTTGCACTTAAGATTTGGAGACATTTCTTGTATGGTGTTCACATAGATGTCTTCACATACCATATGAGCCTTCAATATGTGTTCACCCAGAAAGAGTTGGATCTTCGCCAGAGGAGATGACTTGAGTTCCTGAAAGATTATGATATGAGTGTATATTACCATCCTGGTAAGGCCAATGTAGTAGCAGATGCCCTTAGCAAACTATCTATGGGTAGTGTAGCGCATGTTGAGGAAGAAAGAAAAGAGCTAGCAAAGGATACCCATAGGCTTGATTGCTTGGGAGTTTGCCTTATGAGCATATCAGATGGTGGTGTAATAGTTCAAAATGAGTCAGAATCTTCATTGATAGCGGAGGTTAAGAAAAAGCAAGACAGTGAACCAACATTGCTTCAACTAAAGGGTGCAGTCCATCAAAAGAGAGTTGAGGTTTTCTCCCAATGGGGAGATGGTGTTCTTCGATATTAGGGTTGATTATGTGTTCCTAAGGTGGGTGAGTTGAGACACCAGATTCTTGCAAAAGGCCATAACTCCAGGTATTCTATTAATTCAGGCACCAGTACGATGTACCGTGATCTTTGGGAAGTATTTTGGTGGAATGGTATGAAAAGAGATATAGCAGATTTTATGGCTAAGTGCCCAAATTGTCGACAAGTCAAGGTAGAACATCAAAATCCAGGAGGTATGACTCAAGAGACTAACATTCCTACATGGATGTGGGAAGTAATCAACAAGGACTTTATTACAGGTTTACATCATACTCGCAGATAGCATGACTCCATTTGGGTGATAGTTGACATGGTTAATAAGTCTGCGCACTTTTTTGGCGGATAAGACTACAGATTCAGTGGAGGACTGCGCCAAGCTTTACATTAATGAGATAGTCAGATTGCATGGAGTTCCTTTGTCTATCATCTCATATAGAGGTCCTCAATTTACCTCTCACTTCTGGAAGTCATTTAACAAAGGTCTAAGCACTTAGGTTAATCTTAGCACAACATTTCATCCACATACGGATGGTCAGGCAAAGCGTACCATTCAGACCTTAGAGGTCATGTTGAGAGCTTGCATGATCGAGTTCAAGGGTAGTTGGGATGATCACCTTTCTCTTATGTATTTCACCTACAATAATAGCTACCATTCCAGCATTTAGATGGCCCCTTATGAAGCATTGTATGGGCGTTGATGTAGATCTCTAGTTGGTTGGCTTGAAGTAGGTGAAGCAGCCTTAATAGGGCCAGATTTGGTTCATGATGCTATGGAAAAAGTTCAGGTCATTCGGGATAGACTTAAGACAGCCCAGGATGCATATGTAAGAAGGGACTTGGAGTTCAAAATTAATGATTGGTTTTCTTGAAAGTGTCACTTATAAAAGGGGTGATGAGATTTGTCAAGAAAGGGAAGCTCAGTCCAAGATATGTAGGATCTTACAAGATCTTGTGAAGAGTTGGTAAAATGGCTTATAAGTTAGAGTTGCCAGCAGAACTAGCAGCAGTACATCCGGTCTTTCACATTTCATTGTTGAAGAAGTGTGGGTGATCTAGCATCCATACTCAAAAGTTTAATCTTGTAGTGCACAATTGATCCATGCATGAGTAAGTTGACACTTGTTGTGTGCATTCATGATTGAGTCTTTTGTAGCACTGTTCGAGACATCCTTTTTGAACTGCTGAACTTGAGTTTTAGTTGAGGACAAACACAAGTTTAAGTTGGGGATGTTGATATGTCTGAGATTTCGACTTATTTAGGGCTTTATTTATATAGATTTAGAGTCCTCAAATGCCTATTTTGTGCCAATAATTGATGTAAAACCCTTGATTTCCAAGTATATGGACTGAGGAACAAAGCAAAGACACTAATTTGCAAAAAGGAACAAAGCGAGTTGAAAGAATGAAGAAATGCAAGTCTGGTGATCGCCAAGTCCACTTGGCGAGTCACCGAATGGCTACTTGACCGCCTAAAGTTCCAGTGTGCCAAGCCATGAAGGAAAGAACCAAGTTTGTGAGAGAAAGAAGCAGTCGGCGGATCGCCGAGTGGTTCTGCGATGCAGTGTTGGCTTACCAAAAGTTACAGACCTTGAGGATGCTAAATGCCAAGGCAAAAGGGAGATGGAAATGACCAAAGGGCGGCTCACCGAGTGGTTCGGCGAGGCCGACTTACTTCATCGAGTGATTCTTCGCAACACATTTTTGAACATTTAGTTTAGTATCAATTGAATAGTATCTGAGTTCATATTATTATTTTTGGAGAGTTTTGAACTTTGAGAGAAGTTTTATCTAGTTTTCTTTAGCTTTGAAGAATTAAAGTTTTTCACTTTTGAGAAATTGGAAGTGGGTCTTTGAGATTATTTGAATTGGAACATTGTAGAGACGAAATTAATCCTACCCAGTTGATGGAAACGCAATTTGGTAACGATATTTAATCTTTTTATAATGTCTAGCTAAAACCCGAATTCTCGAGGTGTGATTATGTGATTATGGGCAGATTTAATATATTGGTATTGCTAATTGTTAGTCTTAATTCTATGTAGAAGTGAGTTCAATCATTCATTGTGGTTCAATTTAAGAATTGTAGTTGCAAATGCAGTTCTACCCTTGTATTTTTGGCTTACTCGAGAGAGAGGTTTTAAAACTAAGCTTATCGATTAATAGCCTGTGGGTATTGGGTTGACATGGGTTCAACTCGAGAGAGTGAACCCTAAGCCAATTCCCACACATTCAGCTCGAGAGAGTGAATGGACTAAGGTGTGGGATATTCTTATTTTGCATGCTTGTTGATATTTGAGAGAATCAACATGATTCGGGGTAAACTGTTTGAGAGAAAGTTTATCCCTTCTATAGCCTAGCTTACTCACTAATATTTAGGTATTTTGTAATAGTTACAGTCACCCATTTGTCTATATTAGCCTATAATTGAATCAAATCCCAAGAACCCGTCTCATTATTGTTATCCGTATTGTTTGCCACTGTCTGTAGTTGATAATAAAAACCAAAACCCCCATTTATTTGACATTTGTGTCACACCCTGATTTGAATTATGTTTTTATTAGATCATTTTTATTCTTATGATTGATTTGATCATATTCGTACTTCCCAACTGACTCTCAAATACATACCGCTCCCTATGAGATTCGATCCCAACTCATTTAGTTGGGTTATATACTGATTAACAATCGTTGATGCTTAGAATTGTATGAAGTGTCTTTGATAGAATTATTCAAATCAAAATGGCGTCGCTTCCAAGAATTTGATTCATTTAGGGCCTTATTTATATAGATTTAGAGTGCTCAAATTCTTATTTTGTGCCAATAACTGATGTAAAACCCTTGATTTCTAGGTATATGGATTAAGGAACAAAGCAAGGACACTAATTTGCAAAAAGGAACAAATCGAGCTGAAAGAATGAAGAAATGCAAGCCTGGTGATCACCAAGTCCACTTGGTGAGTCGCTGAATGGCTACTTGACTGCCTAAAGTTCCAATGTGCCAAGCACTGAAGGAAAGAACCAAGTTACGGAGAGAAAGGTGCAGTCGGCGGATCGCCGAGTGGTTCAGTGATGCAGTGTTGGATCACCCAAAGTTATAGACCAAAGGGTGTCTCGTTGAGTGGTTTGGCGAGCCCAACTTACTTCACTAAGTAACTCTTCCCAACACTTTTTTGATGAATATAAATACATTTTTGAATATATAGTTTACTATCAGTTGAATAGTATCTGAGTTAATATTATTATTTTTGGCAAGTTTTGAACTGTGAGAGAAGTTTTCTCTAGTTTTCTTTAGCTTTGAAGAATTGAAGTTTTTCACTTTTGAGATATTGGAAGTGGGTTTTTTAGATTCTTTGAATTGGAACATTGTAGAGACGAAATGAATCTTACCCAGTTAATGGAAACTCAATTTGGTAACGATTTTTATCTTTTTATAATGTCTAGCGAAAACCCCAATTCTTGGGGTGTGATTATGTGACTATTCGTTGATTTAGTTTATGGGTATTGCTAACTGTTAGTCTAAATGCATTGTAGAAGTGATTTCAATCATTAATTGTGGTTTAATTTAAGAACTGTAGTTGCAAATGCAGTTCTACCCTTGTGTTTTTGGCTTGCTCAAGAGAGAGATTTTAAAACTAAGTTTATTGATTGATGGTCTGTAGGTATTGGGTTGACATGGGTTCATCTCGAGAAAGTAAATCCTAAGCGAAATCCCATATATTCAGCTCGAGAGAGTGAATGGACTAATGTGTGGGTTGTTCTTATTTTGCATGCGTGTTGATGTTCGAGAGAAATCAACTTGATTCGGGGTAAATTGTTCGAGATAAAGTTTATCCCTTCTATAGCTTTTCTTCTCACTAATATTTAGCTATTTTCTAACAATTTCAATCACCCATTTGTCTATATTATCCTATAATCGAATCAGATCCCAAGAACTGTTACGACCCTAGGGTACCCCCTTGATGTAACATGGAACATGGAAACTCGAAAGGCTCCAAGTAAGCCACTTAGCATATCATCATCACATAAGTAAAGAATAATAAATAATAGAACACATTTTTATGTCTTTAAGTAAATTTTCATCAAAGTAAAGCGGAAGTCTAGATATAGTCTCATTTATCCATCCCCTACAATAGAGGTCTCAAAATAGGGTCACATCCCTTACAATAGGAAATCTGAAAATATCTAGTACAATGAAGGAAAATGAAACAACAATATAGTACCTGTCCTCGGATCCATGAGGACATACCACAATCTTTGGAGAATAGTCAATCCAAGCTTTGAACTAGAAGGAAGCTCCTCAAACACCGGAACATGCACTTTGTAGAAAAATGTAGAAGAAATATGGGTAACTACAAAAATGCACTAAGTCTGATAGCCATTCACAAAACCATGAAAATATGCTAAAAAGAGACAAAATAGTGAAAGAGCATGCATTTTATCAAGTTTGAGAATCATTATGAAAAGTAGAGTGAAAACATAATTAGTGAGCATATTCCATATATAAGTCACCACATCACAATAGAAACTCATGATGAATACCCTCAAACTCTACTTGTGTCGTGCATAAGTAAGATCCCATACTCCTACTTATGATAAGTAGAACTCCTTGAGCTTAACATGGAATCCACTGTCATGCCCCACTCTGAAAAGAGGTGTCCTACTTGCCTAAGGTAGAACAAAGTGTATTAGCTTTTAGATGGATCCACTAGCTAAATACCTATGAGGGCACATAGTTATGGGATACAAAGATTGTTACTAGAAATTCGCCCTTTATAGCGGGGCAGCTTCTATCTCATGAGATACTTTATAGAAGTTCGTCCTTTCTAGCGGGGGAGCTTCCATCTCATATTCAATATCCACTCGGTGCTAAGCATTACTTCCCAAAATTACATGTTTAGTCTTTGAATTGCATTTACAAGTATGAAGGAGTGTTTAAACCCTTAAACCAACACAATTCATAAAGTAGCGCATAGATTCAATAGGTGAGAATTGACTTTCAACCCTAGAATCACCATCTAGTGAGAAGAACTTTCACATCATGATCACTATGTGTTTATGAGAATGAACTTTCAATTAACACAATAACTAGATTGTAATCATGTTCATAAATCATGCATACATGAAGCCATAATTTGGCATAATTCCCACGTTTTACCCTTCTTGGATCAAGGATCACATTTTTACAATCCATTAGGGTTAATACATTCAACATGGATATGTAATAATATGATCAAAAGAACTACATTACAACAATACAATCCTATACAATTGACCTTACTACAATTCACCCATATAAAAGTCATAAATTATGGTTATGCGGATATCGTGGATTCATAGAGGATTTTTTTTCATAAAAACACCATAAATCAGTAATTAAACCATAATATAAAACAATTGAATCATTGAAAACATTTTGAGAAAGAATCCATGAATTAGAATGAAAACCCTAGGTTTTGGAGAATTGTATACTTTAAAATTGGGAGTTTGAGAACTTCATGGATGAAAAGCTTACCATGAATCAAAACTACCATACCTTAGTTAAAGATTCCTCATGGATTTGAGTGGAAAATATGAGTTCTTGTTCAGTAGATCTTGACTTCTTCTTCTTCTTCCATGGAGGTTTTAGAGAGACAAATATTTGGGAGGGAATGAGTTTGCCTTGGGTTCTTCAATTAATGAACTAATTGGATTAGTTTAGGGGTCTATTAGGTTTATATAGTTAGTTTTAATTATTACTAAACAACCCTAGGTAATTAATTAATTAACCCTAAGCCCCTCCCTTTAACTCCAACTTAGGAACCAAACAACCAACATAACCCTCACTCACGAGACCTCACCCACGGACCTTGGGTGGGTCCACGAGCCGTGCGGGTAAGTCATAGATCAGACAGAGAGTTTGGCCAAGTTGGGGATGTCTAGTCTCAACCCATGATCCCCATCTACGTGGCGTGGGTCCACCCACGGATCGTGGCTGCCCTTTCGTGCATAGGTTGCCTCTTTTGACTGCTTTTTAGGGCTGCCTCAAGGTCCTTGGGGGGTCATGTCTTGACGTTTAAACTCAAAAACATTTACTTTTAGTACCGGAGGTTATTTTACTACTCTAACCTTTACGTTAAACCCCATTTAGGCCACTAGTTCACACTTTAGGCTCTAGCTTAGTCTTCTAGTTTTGGGGGGCACAACAATATCTCCCCCTTGGGACATTTGTCCTCGAATGACAATCTAGACACCTTAAGGAATTAAAAACTAAAGACTAGCAACCCATCATGCATGCAACATCAAAACATGCAATATTTACAAATGCACTATTCACAACATGGACTATTCAAAGGAGGCAACTTCAATTCCATCTCAAACATTATCAATGGATAATAATGGAGTAGGAACTACATCTAACAATCAAATATGCACAAAGCTCAATATTTCACATTTTCAAAGGAGGAACTCACTTCTCCACCTAAAATAATGCTCAACACTACATCATGGAACCAATATGCAATTTCTCTCAAGAGCATACTAAAGCATGTTCATCAACACATCTCATGAAGTCAAATAAGCAACTCATACAAGATGCACAACGAGCATCAGGGACATAAATCATAAAAGCTCATTTTTTCATTAATCATGTGTATGTTTTAATTTTGTTTTCGGGGGCAGCAGAGTTGATTTTGGAAGATGAGGTTGAAATTAGGCACGTTGGGCAGTTTGGCGACCTGGGTAGAGCTCGCCGAACCACTTGGCGGTTCGTCGAAATCACCCTTGATCGCCTTTAAATTATTGAAATTGTTGAGTTTGGTTCTGTAACTTTCGGCAAGAATCTCGAGATCGCCGAGTGCACTCGGCGACTCGCCAAAAGTCTTCTTTGATTGCCCTTTCTACGTCCCTAACCATTAAAATACACTGAAACTCTTGGCGAGCTTTTATGTGCTCGTCGAATGATGTTGGTGATTCGCCGAAAGACCCTTCCCATCACTGGCATGCCATTTTTCTGGAAAAAGTTTGAGCTAGTCTTTTTGGTGAGACCGATTTGGCTCGCCAAAATGATTTAGCGACTCACCGGATAGGCGAGTCTGTCTGCTGCTTATTTTCTCAACTTTTCTTGAACCACTTCTAATATTTTTCGGTGTGTGTTGCAGATATGGCTAGACCCAAAGTGTCAGGTAGATACATGCCGCCCCACAAGAGGGCTAAGGGAATCACAATAAATGAGGATGCAACTGCATCCAGGGCAAAGGCAACCAAACTGCCTACCACCGGTGGGAAAGACAAAGGGAAAGGTAAGGCACCTGCTCCCATGTCACCGGAGGTCACCTCCAATAGTGACGGGAGATATACCACTCACCTCACCACTTGTGAGAATGAGGGTGAATACTAGGATACTCAGGTTGCAACTTTTGAGCCGGAGGACAATGAGCTATTGATGGCCCAGATGGCAGAACTGCGCTCCAAGAGGATGCATGATCCGTCTATGATTCGGGCATCCCAGTTTGCTACTCCTCCTGCTGTCCTAGACCAGGTTGTGGTCCCGGCACGACCTGCACAGGGTCTTCCTCCTCGGTCTATGAATAGACTAAAGACTTAGGAATTGAGGACCATCATTGAGGAGAAGAGGTTGTCCATAAATAGAGGGATATAAAGATACCCAGAGATCTATTGCCCTCTGAAGGCCCAAAAGTTCCAAAACTTCACAAAACCCCGTGTCTCTTACATTCCTCGCTGGGTCAGGGAGTTTTACACTGCTTATGGACCACTAGTTCCACAAGGGAAGAACAAAGCCGCTAAATTCAAGCTTGTGGATTATGTGGTTGTCACAGGCTGGAAAGTGAAGTGTGATAGTGATGTTATCAATGCAGTTCTGACTGCACAAAAGATGTTGAGGATGACAGTCAATACATGATCAGGATGAAAATGTTGGAGACTATGAAGAAGTGGTTGTCCCCTCTATTAGCTGATGGTACTCCTAGGTGGATCGAGGTTGGAGCACCTATTAAAAAGAAGGACCTCAATGTAGCAGCGAGGTACTGGTTTGGCTTCATCAACAACACTATCATGCCATCCCAGAATTAGTCGATTCTCCGCCACGCGAAAGAAGCCTGCCTTGGTTTCATTATTGATGGTAAAGGGCTGAGCTTGGGTATGATCATTGGCCATGAAATGGCCATGAGGGCCAAACATCATTAGCCTTCTCTCCCTTTTCCGGTGCTGATCACCGAGTTATGCAGAGGATCCCGAGTTCCTCGAGATAATAAGAAGGATATGGATGTGACTCCCACCTCCTATACCAACATTTGGAGTGTAAGATCCCGTACTTTTTTGCTAATCGTGCATAATATATGTAGTGTAGTATGGCATGGTTATTTGAGTTGTATATGACTTTTTATCATACATTGGAGATTAAGATTTCAAGTAGGTGGCAATATCAAGGAACTAAACTAAAGTTTTAGGTCAGAGGGACTCCTCAAACAAAATTCATGATAAAAGAAATTGCTCGGGTAGAACTTCGCCCGTTTGAAAGGTTTAACTTGTCCCATACCTTGTGGATAAGCCTATGAGTGTAAAACATGATAAGAATAGTGTGTTATGAAGTAATATAATAGCACAAGGGTCATATGTTAATTTTGGAAGTCAAGAAAATTAGTGAAACTAAAGTCGACAAAAGTTATCGAAGTTTCTCTAATAATATTTTCTTAACTTCGAGTGAAATGTCTTGGATGTTTTCTGGCAATATACAAAGTGTTAGAAGGCCTATCACTCATTAAATAGAAGGCCTATGAGTCTAGTTTCTAACGCACAAAACCCCGTATCCAACTGACATCGGAGTAAAAAGGTATGAGGGTTTTACTACGGACTGCCGGGGCGAAATCTAGGTTGGATCCGGGTTGGGTCAAAATGTGGTATGTCGGCTTACTCAACGTTTTAGGCCATGAAAAAATTTCATTTTACTTCCAAACTAGAAAGAAAGATTAAGAGAGGGTTCCTATGGAGTACTTTCATGATGAAGGTCAGTTTTTGACGATTTCTACAATTAAAGATTGACCCCGTGCCTAGAAACGTGATCTCTACACATGGTATTCGTTTTCCCCTTCTATTAGCTGCGTTTGGAGCAATTTTTTGAATATATAAATTTGTAGTTATTGGTGTTTCTTCAAGTTTTACACTTGGTTAACTAAGGTAATCATCTTGGGACTCGTTTATGATTGTTTTTTATGAAGTTCTACGGACATTTTGTCAAGTTGAGGCCATTTGACAAATTTGCTAATTTAAGAACAATTATGAATTGTTTATATGTGTGTACCAGTTGTGTCTATATAGTGTTTGCGAAGTTTAGGACGTAAGGAACAACTTTCGTGAAGAAGCTATGGCCATTCGAGCATTCATTGAAAAGGTATGTTAAGGCGAAGCTACGTCCCTCATTTTAGCACCACTCCTGGGAAATTCCTAAAACGCCGAATGTGATATTTTTCTATTCTCTTGCTAGAAAGACCTTCAGTGAAAGGCATTGGGATCTCAGCTGAATTATTTTCATGATTATGTTATTTTGATATTTCACTCGTTCGGATAAATAGAGTATTCGACATCTACACGTCATTTTATCAGTTTCGTTGATTATATGTCTGCACGTATGAATTCGTATTCTTCTTTGGGTGATGTGAATTAAAATGTCACACGAGACCCTTACTACTTGTGACCAACCCTCTTTCTCCACTAAGGTTATTATTAAAGAAAAACTTTAAAGTAGCTCACGGATTTCAAAACTCTCAAATATAATTTAAATATAAACTATTAGAACACTTGGTTTTTCAAATATTTCTTTTATAAATTATCTAGGAACCAAGTTAGGAACTAAGTAAGTCACGTTAAACTTGTTATGAATATCAACAAGGTTAGGTTATCCTTCTAAAATTCAAGTTAACTTTTCAAGCTTATCTGGAAGAACATATCAAGTTGCATGAGATTGTTATATGTTATACGAAAGTCATTATGGGGTTATGAGAACAAGACTACAAACGGGCCAAGATTGGCAACATGACAATAGTAACTCATAGGTGTTATAAATCTATGACATGACATGCTATGCATTCTACTCCCGAGCTATAATCGGGAGGTATGGGGCCTCTTGCCTATATTTATAGGTATGAGACACAGATGACCACAAGTTGGCGAATATGATGTCGGTTCGCCACCGGAAAGCACCACCATTGCTAGCATTTGGTTAGGTATGTCATGCATTTGCATATATATATATATATATATATATATATATATATATATATGTATGTATGTATTCAAGACAAATGATTATATGAGCATACCATGCATATTTAAGTAGTAGGGGGCTAAAGGTCCGCCATGGAGATTATTTGGGTTTCAGTTTAAGGTGGTATCTCTATTACCCTTTGACAGTAAATGTTTATGATTTTACTTTTCGCTTTACATACCTATACATTTTTATTCATACTGATGTCCCTTTGCCTAGGGACGCTGCTTTTTGTTTTGTGCTAGCAGGTACAGGCAAGGACTCTAATCGACCCACCCGCTAGGATTCAGGTTGAGCTGTGAATTGGTAAGCTCCATCTTATCCAGGGGCTATCAGAGGATCTTTACTTTTGTTGTACAGTTTGGGTATAGTCAGGGCCTTGTCCCTATAGTGCTTATGTCGCTCATAGAGGCTATTGTGGACATAATATTCTGGGTTATCTTTTTGTATGTTTAAACCTCCAGCCAATAGTCTTGGCATGTATATATAGGTGTGTGTGTAAGTAGGTATGTTTTTGGTTGTGGCCTCATTGGCGAGATAGTATATATTTATTTTTTTCGGTTTGTCTAGCATTGTTTGTATGGTTATTCTCTTTCAGGTCATGACCTCTAGGTCCAGACTTCATATTTTAGAGGTTGTGCTGCCCAATCTTTTTGCCTCAGAAGTTTGGTTTAGCTAGTATGTTTCAATGGGCAACTCGATGTATTAGGGTATGGAGTGGCAGTTACGCCCCCTATTTCGGGGAGTGACATGGAGGATTGAGGCTGAGTACATGAAGGATGAGGCTGAGAAGAGCCCGAGTGCTTCTGAGTTCATATTACTTGAAAGTGGATACTTCTCCGGTTGTTGATACTTCGACACTACCTGCAGAGGCAGTAATGCCTACTCCTGCCCCTGGGCCTATAGATATACCTAGTGATGTTCCTTCTGTGACTCCCAATTCTTCTACAACTCCCATGCCTCCTAAATCTAGTGCTATTTTTATTGTTGCTTTCCAACCTCCACTCCCCCAGGCTGCGATACTACGGATGGGGCAGTTCTTCTACACCTCCCATGCCTCCTAGATCTAGTCCTTGAGGCATGGATAGCGGTGTGTGAGAAAGGCCAAGGGGCCACTGATGAGGTGATGGCTCTAACGACCGCACTTGCTGAGCTGAGAAAGGATGTGGACCAACTGAAGTCCACAGATATGTCCATGATATTCGGGACTGTGGAGATCCCTGACATGCCATTAGATATGGATGTGCCTCGGGCTACCACCGGAGATGAAGTTCGAGTTAATGATTGAACTCACTTTTACATAGCATTTAGACTAACAATTAGCAATACACATGAACCAAATCAGCCCATAATAAAATAATAACACCCCAAGAATTGGGGTTTTAGCTAGACATTAAAAAAAGATAAAAATCGTTACCAAATTGAGTTTCCATCAACTGGTAAGATTAATTTCGTCTCTATAATGTTCCAATTCGAAGAATCTTAAAGACCGACTTCCAATATCTCAAAAGTGGAAAACTTCAAATGTTCAAAGATAAAGAAAACTAGAGAAAACTTTTCTCACTGTTCAAAACTTTCCAAAAATAATAATATGATCTTAGATAATATTCAATTGATACTAAACTAAATGTTGAGAAATGTATTTATAGTCGCCAAAAATGTGCTGCGAAGAGTCACTCGGACATGTAAGTTGGGCTCGCCGAACCACTAAGCAAGCCGCCCTTTGGTCATTTCCATTGCCCTTTTACCTTGGCATTCAACATCCTCAAGGTCGGTAACATTGGGCAATCCAACACTGCATCGCGAATCTACTGAACGATCCGCCGACTGCTCCTTTCTCTAGCCAACTTGGTTCATTCCTTCAAGGCTTGGAACACTGGAACTTTAGGCGGTCAAATAGCCATTCAACGACTCGCAAAGTGGACTTGGCGATCACTAGGCTTGCATTTTCTTCATTCTTTCAGCTCGCTTTGTTCCTTTTGGCAAATTAGTGTCCTTGCTTTGTTCCTCAATCCATATACCTAGAAATCACGGGTTTTACATCAGCGACTGGCACAAAATAAGCATTTGAGGACACTAAATCTATATAAATAAATCCCTAAATGAGTCCAAATGTCAGACTCATCAACACCCCCAACTTAAACTATTGCTTGTCCTCATATAAAACTCAAGTTCAGTAGATCAAAAAGGATGTCTCAAACAGTACTACAAAAGACTCAATCATGAATGCACACAACAAGATTCAACTTACTCATGCAAGGATCAATTGTGCACTCCAAGATTCAAGTTATGACTCACTATTATCAAAGACTCAAATTCACAATAATTGCTTCAAATGCAAGTGCAAGCTCAACAAGTGTACTCAAATGCCCTCACACAAAGATGATTCCATATTCACACAGTTCTTCAACAATGTGTAGTTATGGAATCACATACAACTCTCACACTCATAAAGATGAACACATGCATGACTTCACCCATAGGTTTGCCCTTATTATCCAGTCAACATTCGTTTCAGCTCACTCAAGATCAAAAAGTCATATTCAAGGCTTGTAATGGGGCGGAGTGTAAAGGTATGGTCATTAAGTCTCTATAGTTATTATCCTCATGAAATGTGGTATGAACATCACTTTCTTTCCTTCTCTTCACATTTTCACTCATGCTCAAAATTTACCCCATTATTCACTACTTATGGAATACCGGACAGCCCATTTCTTTTGCAACTTTCACAACTTTATTTCACAACTTTTTCGTTCTTTTTCTTTTTCATTCTTCTTTTCTTTTTCTCTTTTTTCTTTTTGTTTGGAGGGATTCCATCTTTTTCAAAACCATGGACAAAGGGGGACTTCTTTGCACTTCTTTCTTGATTTACCTTCTCTTTTCACCACACCCCCAACTTACGCTTTTGTCCTAAGTTGGCTATTCAAACAAACCACACTTTATGAGGATTATGGTTGAATTGATAAAGAGGAGTTACAATTGCATCAAGTTTCTTCCAAGAAAAGATAACAATTGCATCAAGTTTCTTCCAAGAAAAGATAAGGCTCCAAGGGTGTTCAGGCAAAGTTCACACACTCAGAAGGTTGGCCACAAAAGAGGTATATTGTCAAATTGTTTCACACTTCAAAATTTTTGCCTAAGATCATTTCAAGAGCTTGCATCACTTAGTCAACCGGACCAACGGGGCAAATTCTAGGTATCATCACACAAGGTTCACGGTAAGCTCATCACACAAGGCATTGGCACCAATATTAAACAAGACTCTACACTTTTGCTAGTGTGAAATGTTCATCACAAGAGAGTTCATTCGATAACCGGCTAGTCACAACGAGATGCAAAAAGTTCACATATTGTATATGCAACTTCTTTAGGCCTCATTGTAGCCCCGCATTCAGTTTTGTTCGATTAAGAGAACTATTCAATTCATCGATATTGATCATAACCGATACTAAAATTTGCACAAGAACAACCATAATCATACACAAGAGGTCGTTAATCAGTATATAACCCAACTAAATCTGATGGGGTCGAATCCCACTGGGAGTGGTACGTGTTTGAGAGTCAGTTGGGAAGTACAAATATGATCTAATCAGTCATAGGAATAAAAATGATTGAATAAAAACATAATTCAAATCAAGGGGTGGTACGAATGTCAAATAAAGGGGGGTTTTGTTTTGATTATCAACTACAAACAGTGGCAAACAATACGAAATAACAATAATGAAATAACCCGTCTCAATTTGGGAACGATTATTATCTTTTTATAATGCCTATCTAAAACCCCAATTCTTGGAGTGTGATTATGTGATTATCGACTGATTTAGTTTATGGGTATTGCTAATTGTTAATTTAAATGCTATGTAGAAGTGACTTCAACTATTAATTGTGGTTTAATTTAAGAAATGTAGTTGCAAATGCAGTTCTACCCCTGTGTTTTTGGCTTGCTCGAGAGAGAGGTTTTAAAACTAAGCTTATTGATTGATGGTGACATGGGTTCAGCTTGAGAGAGTGAACCCTAAGCCTAATCCCACACATTCAGCTCGAGAGAGTGAATGGACTAAGGTGTGGGTTGTTCTTCTTCTGCATGCTTGTTGATATTCGAGAGAAATCAACTTGATTTACGGTAAATTGTTCGAGAGAAAGTTTATCCCCTCTATAGACTAGCTTACTCACTAAAATTTAGTTATTTGCTAATAAAGCAATCGCCCATTTGTCTATATTAGCCTATAATCAAATCACATCCCAAAAACCCGTCTCATTATTGTTGTTTCGTATTGTTTGACACTTTCTGTAGTAGATAATCAAAACCAAAACTCCCGTTTATTTGACATTCGTGTCACCCCCTGATTTGAATTATGTTTTTATTCGATCATTTTTATTCCTATGTTTGATTTGATCATATTAGTACTTCCTAACTGACTATCAAACATGTACCGCTCCCTAAGGGATTCGACCCAAATTCATTTAGTTGGTTTATATACTAATTAACGACCGTTGATGCTTAGAATTGCATGAAGTGGATTTTAGGCATGTTAATTTGAATTACTCCATCAAAGAAACTTCATCCAATTCTAAGGATCAATGGTCGTTAATCTGCCAACTACTCCTTTCTCTCGCCAATTTGGTTCTTTCCTTCAAGGCTTGGCACACTAGAACTTTAGGCGGTCAAGTAGCCATTCAGCGACTCGCCAAGTTGACTTGGCGATCACCATGCTTGTATTTCTTCATTCTTTCAGCTCACTTTGTTCCTTTTTGCAAATTAGTGTCCTTGCTTTGTTCCTCAATCCATTTACCTGGAAATCAAGGGTTTTACATTAGTTATTGGCACAAAATAAGCACTTGAGGACACTAAATGAGTCCAAATCTCGGACTCATTAACACCCCCAACTTAAATTTTTGCTTGTCCTCAAGTAAAACTCAAGTTCAGTAGTTCAAAAAGGATGTCACAAATAGTTCTACAAAAGACTCAATCATAAATGCACACAACAAGACTCAACTTACTCATGCAAGGATCAATTGTGCACTTCAAGATTCAAGTTGTGATTCACTATTATCGAAGATTCTCAAATTCACAATACTTGCTTTAAATGCAAGTTCAAGCTCAATAAAGGTACTCAAATGCCCATACACAAAGATGATTCCATATTCACACAGTTGTTCAACAATGTATAGTCCCGGCATCACATACAACTCTCACAGTCACAGAGATGAACACATGCATGACTTCACCCATAGGTTTGCCCTTATTTTCCAGTCAACATTCGTTTCAGCTCACTCAAGATCATAAAGGTTTTTTCAAGGCTTGTAACGGATCTGAGTGTAAAGGTATGGTCATTTAGGCCTAGTGGGTGTTATCCTCATGAAATGTGGTATTAACATTACTTTTTTTCCTTCTCTTCATATTATCACTTATGCTCAAAAGTCACCCCATTATTCACTTCTCATGGAATACCGGACACCCCATTTCTTTTGTAACTTTCACATTTTTATTTCACAACTTTTTCGTTCTTTTTCTTTTTCATTATTCTTTTCTTTTAATTTTTCTTTTATAAAGAGGGGTTCCATCCTTTTCAAAACCATGGACAAAGGGGGACTTCTTTGCAGTTCTTTCTTGATTTACCTTATCTTTTCACCACAGCCCAACTTAGGCCTTTAGCCTAAGTTGGCTATTCAAATAAACCACACTTCATGAGGATTATGGGTGAATCGATAAAGAGAAGTTACAATTGCATCATGATTTTTCCAAGAAAAGGATAGGGCTCACAAGGTGTTCAATCAAAGTTTACACACTCACAAGGTTGGCCACAAAAGAGGTATATTGTCAAATTATTTCATTCTTCAAAATTGTTGCCTAAGATTATTTCAAGATCTTGCATCACTTAGTCAACCAGAGTAATGGGGCGACTTCTATGTGTCATCACACAAGGTTCACCGTAAGATCATCATATAAGGCATTGGCACCAATATCAAACAAGACTCCACACTTTTGCTAGTGTTGAATGTTGATCACAAAAGAAGTCATTCGATAACTGGCTAGTCACAATGATATGCAAAAAGTTCACATATTGTCTATGCAACTTCATTTGACCTCATCGTAGCCGCGCATTCCTTTTTGTTTGATTAAGAGCACTATTTAAGTCATCGATATTGATCATGATCGATACTCAAATTTGTACAATAACAACCATGATCATACACAAGAGGTGGCAAAATAACTCCAAAGGGTCAAAACAATTTACATTCAAAACAAGAAGCTATAAGTTAAAACATCAACAACACAACATGAAAATACAATTTAAACACAATAGTCCAATAATATAGAAAAAATGATAATCACAAAACGTCAGTATGGAAACACATTACCCCACCACAAATAAAATGGCAGTTGTCCTCAAATGCAATAAAACACTAAAAAGTCAATAAAAATGATAAAAAGGGATGTAAATAAAGGTCATATCTACACAGTCACTTCATATGTCGAGGCATCAGTGCCCGGTGCAATATCAGCACTGCTAGCTCCACTAGCATTAGCCATGGGTGTTTCTGCCATGAGATCTGCACATCTGAATCCACCATAGCCTCCTTATATGTTGTAAGGACCTCATAAGAAGCCTCCTCATCGGTACCAAGCTGCTCCTCATCAGTCTCAGCCTCGGACTCTACAACGGTCAACTTCTCAACTCGAACATCATCTCTGGTGCTAGCCGGATGAACATCCATATTTGCTAACATGCCAGGGATCTCCACGGTCCCAAATATCATGGACATATGTGTGGACTTCAGCTGGTCCACATCCTACCTTAGCTCAACAATTGCGGGCTTTAGATTTATCACTTCATCACATACCCCTTGGCCTTTCTCACATACAATTATCCATGTTGCAATGGCATCAATAGATGCACTAAGGGGTGTCACATTAGAAGTAAGGGCCCCCTAAATTATCCAAGGTATTGTGGTATCATATCTGGAGGCACGCCTCTCAGCAGAATCGGCTAGCTGCTCCATTTGTAGTATCACAACCTGATGAGTGGAGGTCAGAAAATAGCAGAAACAGTAGCACCAGATTTAGCAAGCATGGAGCTGTAGAAGAACTAGGAGTCACAGAAGGAACATCACTAGGTATACGTGGAGGCCTAGAGTCCAGAGGAGGCAATATTGCCTCTGCAAGTAGTGTCTTAGTATCAACAACCGGGGAAGTGTCCACCGGGGCAGCCTTCTTCTTCTCAGCCTCAATTCTCCGAATGTCGGTACAGGAAGTGGGAGTCACTTCCACATACTTCTTCTCATCTCGAGGCACTCCGGCTCGTCTGCACAACTTAGTGATCAGTACTGGAAAGGGGAGAGAAGTATGGCGTTGCTTGGCCCTCATGGCCATTTCTTGGCCAATGATCATGCCCATGTTCAGCCTTGTCCCATCAATGATGCAACCAAGGAAGGCTGCTTTCACGTGGTGGAGAATCGACTCATTCTGGGATGGCATGATATTGCTGCTGATGAAGCCAAACTAGTACCTCGCTACTACATTAAGGTCATTTTCAATGGGTGCTCCAACCTCGATCCACGTAGGAGTTCTGTCAGATAATATATGGGCCAACTAATTCTTAATACTCTCCAACGTCTTCATCCTGATCATGTATTGACAGTCATTCTCAATATTTTTTATGCACTCTAGACTGCATTAATAGCATCACTATCACACTTCAGTTTTCAGCCCTTGAAGACCACATTATCTACCGGCTTGCTACTTTCCTTGTTGCACTAGTGCTGCATATGTAGTGTAAAACTCCTAGACCTAGCTAGGAATGTAAGAGTCACGGGGTTTTGTGAAGATTTGGAACTTGTGGGCCTTCAAAGTGCGATAGATCTCTGGGTATCTATTTATCACTCCATCTATAGACGACCTTTTCTCCTCAATGATGGTCCTTGATGTTCAACGTAATAAACTAACACTATTTCTGTTCAAGTGCCAAACGATCACGTGTAGTGATATAACCCAACTAAGGGTTTGGATTGTTCCCACAGGGAGTGGTTTTGATAATTAGTAACAAAATAAAATTTAGTTCTAATTTGTCATAGCTATAGACATTATCGAATATAAACATACAAAATCTAAAAGGGGTGACACAAGCGTAAATTATGAATAGGGGTTTGTATTTTGCTAATAACTAAAACAGTAAAAAATAAGAAAATGAGTTAGAGAGACAAGATTCTTGGGATGTGATAGGAATACGAGATAAACTAAATTATCGGGTACATGCTTTTGATAGAAAATTGTTGAGTATTTGTGATTAGGCTAGACTATAGTGGGGGTAAATTCTCTCTCGAGTAACTTACCCCAAATCAACTCGGTTTATCTCGAACATCGAGTTGCCGCATTAAGCACAGTCTCTGCCTTAGCCCATTCACTCTCTCGAGCTGAATGTGTGGGAGAAGAACTAGGATTCACTCTCTGGAGTTGAACCCATGTCGACCCAATACCACCGTCTATCAATTTAAAGTCGTATATTTACGACCTCTCTCTCGAGCAAGCCAAAAATACTAAGATGAAATCGTATTTGCAACTACAATTCCATTAAGTTCATACACAACTACTAAACGAAATCACATTTAAACAACAAATAAACCATCAATAAGCAAGACCCAATAGATAATTTAACCCATATTCACAAAATCACACCCCAAAAATTGGGGTTTTGGCTAGACATGTAGAAGAGATAAAAATGAATACCAATATCAGTTTCCATCAACTGGGTATGAAGAATTTAGTCTTAAAACATGTCAGGAGTGAAGAATCTTTCAGACCCAAGTCCAATTTCTTGTAGATGAAACCCTTTGAATCTTCAAGGTCTAAGAACAATGTCTCTCTACTTGAAACTTAGAAAAATAAAATGTTGTATTTGAAAATTGCCCACTAAAATAAAATTTAAACAAGTATTATAGGTGTCAAAAAGTGTGCTGCGAAGGGTCACTCAGTGCAGTTAATCAGGATTACCGATGCACTCGGCGATCCACCCTTTGGTCTGATTCATCGCCTTTCAGCTCTTGCCTTCAGTATCTTCGCGTTCTCGATCATTGGGCGGTATAGAACTGCATCGCGAAACTATTCGGTGATGCGCCGACTGCTATTTTGCATTGCCGACTTGATCTTTTTCTGCAGGGCTCAGTGCACTAGAATTTTCGGCAAGGTTCAGGACATTCGACGGCTCACATAATGCATTAGGCGATCCTTAGGCCTACTTTCTTCGCCTTTTCAGCCGTTTTGTTCCTTTTTGCCAAGTAGTGTCCATTCTTTGTCTCAAACTCCAAATACCTGAAACTTAAGATTTTACATCAGTTATTGAGACAAAATATGCATTTGAGGATGCTAATTCAATTAAAATCACGCCCTAAATGAGTCCAAATTGTGGACTCATCAACACTCCCAACTTAAACTTTTGTTTGTCCTCAAGTAAACTGAAGTTTGGCAGTTCAAAAAATGATGTATCGAACAGTGCTACACAAGACTCAATAATGCATGCGCATAGAAGATTCAATTTACTCATGCAAAGATCAAATGTGCACTCAAAGATTTAAGTTGTGACACACCATTATCATAGAATCTCAAGCTCACAATACTTGTTTCAAATGCAAGTTCAAGCTCAACTAAAGTGTTCAAATTCCCTCATGCAAAGAATGATTCCATATTCACACAAAGATTCACAATTCAAAGCTTCGGAATCAAATGCAACACTCACACCCATAAAAAAGAACACAATGCATGTTTTCACCCATAGGTTTTGATATATCGTCAGTTTACAGTATTTCTTATACATTTCACTTACAAGTTGTGTGTGTCTAGGGTCTTTTTGTATTGGTTTTTATTTTTTTAATCATATTTTGCAGGGAATATGTTCAAGCATGGAAGTAAAGAGACAGCTGAAAGTAATTCAGAAAAAGGGCATCTACAGAGGTAATCTACGGATCGTAGGTCCATTGACGCTCCGTAGATGGTGGTTGTAGATCAGCAGGCAAGGCATGGAAGGCAAATCAGGGAAATCTGATCAAGTGTGAAACCACAGTTGCCATTGACGGTCCGTAGATAGATCTACAGACCGTACTGTTGATCCGTAGATTGATACTGCAAGGGTTCCAGTACCTGATTTTTGAAGATTCCAAGTGTGGAGCTATGGAAGGGGATTGACAGATCGTAGATTGATCTACGGTCCGTACTGCAGTTTCGTCGTTTGCTTTAGAGAAGCTGATTTTTGGAAGCTGAAATATTCTCTAAGTCCTGGCTGACGGAAGGGACTCCCGGACCGTAGATCCATTAACGGTCCGCGAGTCAGTCTCATGGAATGAAGACGCATCCCTGAACAAACTTTTCTTATTTTGTTTCCCTTTTAATTTAGGACTTGTTTTCTATAAATAGGGCATGCAAACCTCATTTTTGGGGGGTTAGACATTATTAATTTAGTTCTATTTTGTCACTTGGGAGATAATTCTTGCAAACCTAGCAATTATTAATTTCCCAAGTTTGTTTTGAAGATTTGTGTGTTGCAATTCAAGTTGAATTTCTAGGTTTATTATTCTTCTTAAGTAAGTTCATAATTCTTTCATCTATAACAATGAATTATGTTCATATGATTATGGGTAACTAAACCCCATAGCTAGGGTTGTGGGAGCCATGAGTGATTAACAAAGTATGAATAGTAAATAAGCAATTCTTGAATAGTGTTCTACATGCATTGATAATTCTTTCGATTAGAAGTCTTTTTAACGAGTGCATGCGTTAGAANTTTGAAGATTTGTGTGTTGCAATTCAAGTTGAATTTCTAGGTTTATTATTCTTCTTAAGTAAGTTCATAATTCTTTCATCTATAACAATGAATTATGTTCATATGATTATGGGTAACTAAACCCCACAGCTAGGGTTGTGGGAGCCATGAGTGATTAACAAAGTATGAATAGTAAATAAGCAATTCTTGAATAGTGTTCTACATGCATTGATAATTCTTTCGATTAGAAGTCTTTTTAACAAGTGCACGCGTTAGAACTCGTTTTGTTGCTACCTGCCGGACCAAGGAGGTAATCAACAAGAAAAAAATTATCAACATAGATTTAGTGTGATACTATCTAATAGGCCAGTGTCGATTGGTGAGAAGTAATAACTGAGCCAAACATGGATTATGATGTATAATATGACGTAAAGGTAAGGGTTAGTAAAATATACACATGTAGCCGGACCAAGGTGCGGGGTGAAATTCTCTAGATGTCGGACCAAGGATATAGAGATACCTAGGAATACTGTGTTATGAGCTTGTGGGGAACACGTATACCCTAGTTATTACTCTCATCCTGATAACAACTAAAATTGACTTTTAATTACTGATTACTTATTGAATTTTTACAATTTGTTTCACAAAAATCCCCCTTTAATTTTTTGTTTCTGGAAGTAATTTGACTAATGGAATATAATTATTGGTTTAATTAATGTCTAAACCATTTTCCTCGGGGAATCGACCCCAACCTACTAGTTGGGTTATTTACTTGATAACGACCGCTTATGCTTCTTTAGGGAAGTGTAATTTGAGCGTATCAAATTTTGGCGCCGCTGCCGGGGAAATTTGGCTTTTAGATTTGTTTTAACTACATTATTAAAAGTTAGTCAAATATTTCCTAATTTTACTTTTTCTCTTTGTTTTTGTCTCTCTCAGGTCTGACTCTAGTGTATGTCAAGTACACGGAGCCAAGGTGAACCACTTACTCCTTACGATCGAGAGTTGAACCGCACTTTGCGAAGAATGAACAATCCAGGAGATCCAGTTAATCCTATCGAAGGAAATCCAGGTGATGCAGTTGAGTTACAACAGCCGAGGGTAGTTGGTAGGGACAACCAAGTTCCAACTGACAATCAATTGGGAGATTTATTGAGGGTACAAGATCCACTAGGCCCACGACAACATGACAACTATTGGGACAACGTCAATATAGCAGACTCCGATGGACCTTTTGTCCTACCCCCTCTACCTCCAGGGCACACATTTGTGGTGACTAGTAGCTTGATAAGGGGCTTATTCTCAGGATTGCCATCGGAGGACACACATGCTCACTTAGCCAAGCTAAGGGTGGTTTGAAAAAGTTGTGTAGCTAGACCAGACTTGGATATGGATGTCATCGGATTACGAGTGTTCCCTCTATCACTGACAGGCGATGCTGCAGTATGGTTCACTGAGCTTCCTTATAACTCAATCTTTACATGGAACCAACTAACGAATGTGTTCCGAGCAAGGTACCATCCAGTGTCCAAGAAGCTCAATCACAAAGATAGAGTCAACAATTTTGTAGCATTGCCTGGAGAGTCTATTAGTAGCTCTTGGGATAGATTCATTGCGTTCGTAAGAGGTGTCTCAAATCACCGTATTGATGATGAGTCGCTGAAGGAATATTTGTATCGAGGTTAGGATGAGAACAATAAAGCAGTGCTTGATACTATTGCAGGAGGTTCATATGGTGACTGCACATATGCACAGATTTCTGAAAAACTGGAGAAGATCTCTCGCACAATAAAGCATGGAGCACTAGGAGGTCAGATATTGGGAGAAACACATTTGCCTTATGTTCCCCCTCAAAATTGAGAATCTGGTATTAGGGAAGCTGGAGGCAGTATGGCGCGTATTGAAGATATAATGCAGAAGATGATGAGAAGGTTTGATACAACTGATGAGAAACGACTTGTCTTGTATTAGTCAAAAGGTTGATGCCCATGCAGTGTCAATAAAGCACCTAGAGTAGCAGATGACCCAGTTGTCTACTATAGTGAACCCACGTCAACCTGGTACTCTTCCTAGCAACACCATCCAGAATCTAAAGAATGATGGTCACTGGATGACAGTTACTACTCGAGGGGGTAAGCAAATCATAGATCCACCTATGTCGTCTGTGGTGGATGTTGAGATTAGAAAAGAAAATGATGTGGTAGAGGTTAGAGAAGAGTCTGAGACTGCGACAGAGAAAGAAACAGAGATATCTCTGAAAGTGGTCCCCATACCTAGACCTCCACCACTTTTCCACAGAGGTTAGTGAAGAAGACTGAAGATGGTAAATATCGCAGGTTTATTACTATATTGAAGCAACTTTTCATCAATGTTCCTTTGATTAAAGCTTTGGACAAAATGCCTGGGTGTGCGAAGTTTATGAAAGATATGGTGACAAAGAAAAGGTCTGTGAGTTTTGAAAATGATGATAGATTGCAGCATTATAGCGCTATTGCTACAAGATCTCTTGTGCAAAAGAAAGAAGACCCTGGTGCTTTAACAATCCCATGTACTATAGGGTTGTTACACTTTGCTAAGGCATTGCGTGATCTTGGTGCTAGCATCAATCTCATGCCATTGTCTATTAATAAAAAGTTGGATCTAGGGGATCCAAAGCCTACTATGATGTGGCTACTTATGGCCGCTCGTACCATGAAAAGGCCCATTGGTGTACTCCATGATGTGCTAGTAAAAGTGGACTCGTTCATCTTTCTAGCGGATGTTGTGATTCTTGACTGTGAGGTTCATTTTGATGTTCCCATCATCCTTGGGAGACCATTCCTTACCACAGGTTGTGCATTGGTTGATATGGAAAAGGGGCATATGAAGTTCAAATTGAATAATGAAGAAGCAACTTTCAGTATTTGTAGGTCCATGAAGCAGAGTGGTGAGCACCAAACGGTATCTGCTATAACATAGAGAGTTGAGAGTGGAGTAGAAGTGCAAATTGAAGAGCGACTCAGTGTTGGGGCACTAGGAGCAGTTATGATGAATTTCGATAGTGATGGTATTGAAGAGTACGATGAGTTGGTAGCTGAAATCAAGAGGTGTTAATATCGGTCAAAACAAAAGAAGTATGAGTTAGACATGAAGAATCGTGAGTCTCCACCAGCGAGACCATCTATTGTGGAGGCACCAAAATTGGAGCTTAAGGCTCTACCACCAAATTTGAAGTATGTATTCTTAGGCAGAGATTACACTTTGTCGGTCATCATTACGGCAGATCTAAATGCGAGACCAGTAGAGTGCTTGGTGACTGTATTAAAGAGGTTCAAGCGAGCTATTAGGTGGACTATTGCGGATATTATTTGGATTACTCTCGATATTTGTTCCCATAAAATACAACTCGTGCCAGATCACAAGCCTAGTATTAAGCACCAAAGAAGATTAAATCACCTATGCAACAGGTAGTTAAAAAGGAGATCATCAAGTGGATGGATGTTGGAGTTATCTATCCCATTGCAGATAGTAGTTGTGTATGCCCTGTTGAATGTGTGCCCAAGAAAGGTGGGATTACTGTGGTTCCTAATGAGAGAAACGAGCTTGTTCCTATGCGGCTCGTGACTGGATGGAGAGTTTGCATGGACTACCAGAAGCTAAATGCTTAGACAGAAAATGACCATTTCCCTATGCCATTCATGGATCAGATGTTAGATAGACTCGCTAGTAAGGGTTGGTATTGTTTTCTTGATGGTTATTCGGGCTACAATCAGATTTCTATAGCTCCGGAGGACCAAGAGAAGACCACATTCACTTGCCCTTATGGGACTTTCTCCTTCAAAAGGATGCCCTTTGGGTTGTGTAATGCTCCAACTACCTTCTAGCGTTGTATGATGTCGATATTCTCTGATATGGTAGAGGACACTATTGAGGTATTTATGGATGATTTCTCTGTGGTAGGGGACACTTTTGATCGATGTCTGAATCATTTGGCTGAGGTACTTAAAAGGTGTGAAGATTGCAACCTGGTGCTGAATTAGGAGAAGTGCCACTTTATGGTGAAAGAAGGGATAGTTCTAGGTCATAGAATTTCTGAAAAGGGCATTGAGGTAGATAAAGCGAAAGTTGAAGTAATAGAAAAACTTCCCCCACCTATCTCTGTTTGTGATGAGTTTTCTTGGGCATGTAGGTTTATACAGGAGATTCATCAAAGATTTGTCAAAAATTGCACATCCTTTGTGCAAATTGCTTGAGAAGGAGTGTAAGTTCTACTTTGATGATACTTGTCTTAGAGCATTTGGACAGTTGAAAGAGATGTTAGTTACTGGCCATATCATTATTTCACCAAATTGGAGACAATCATTTGAGGTAATGTGTGATTCAACTGGCGTGGAGCTTGGTGTTGTATTGGGACAAAGGAGAGAAAAAAATTTTCACCCTATTTACTATGCTAGCAAGGCTGTAAATGTGGCCCAAAAGAATAATACTGTGATTGAACAAGAGCTTCTTGCAGTGGTTTTCACATTTGAAAAATTTCGATCCTACTTGCTTGGTACTAAGGTCATAGTACACACTGACCACTCTACATTGAGCTATTTGATGGCAAAGAAGGATGCAAAGCCGAGGTTGATTAGATGGGTATTATTGTTGCAAGAGTTTGATTTTGTGGTAAAAGATAGAAAGGGGACCGAAAATCAAGTTGCTGATCACTCGTCCAGATTAGAGGAAGAGGCTATGCTAAAGCTTGGTGATAGGGCTGAAATTAATGATGATTTTCCAAATGAACAGGTATTGGCTGCTTCTCATGATCTGATTCCTTGGTTCGCTGACTTTGCTATTTATTTGGCAAGCGATATTGTGCCCCCGAATTTGTCTTTTCACCAAAGAAAAAAAATTATGCATGATGTGAAGAAATTATTTTGGAATGAGCCTTACTTGTATCGCAGTTGTGCTGATGGGATTATTTGTCGTTGTGTGCCCGAGGTCGAGATGTTGAGTGTATTTGAAGCATGCCATTCATCGCCTATTGGTGGGCATCATAGCGGTATTCGGATTGCGCATAAGATTTTGCAGTGTGGGTACTACTGGCCTACCATCCACCGAGATGCTCATAATTTAGCCATGTCTTGTAATCGTTGCCAAAGAGAAGGAGGAATTTCAAAGAGGCAAGAGCTTCTTATGAAACCTATATTGGTGATAAAGTTTTTTGATGTATGGGGCATTGATTTTATGGGACCATTTGTGAGTTCACATGGGATGAAGTATATTCTTGTTGCAGTTGATTATGTATCGAGGTGGGTAGAAGCAGTTGTGCTATCCAACAATGAAGGCAAAAATGTCACCACATTTTTCAAATAGAATATCTTCTCCAGATTTGGTACCCTGAGGGCGATCATCAGTGACGGAGGTTCCCACTTTTGTAATAAGTTCTTCAAGGCGCTACTTGAGAAGTATGGTGTCCGCCACAATATAGCCACTCCTTACCATCCACAAACTACCGGACAAGTTGAAGTGTCCAACAGAGAGATCAAACAGATTTTGGCAAAGACTGTGAATGCTAATAAAACGGATTGGTCAAGGAAGCGTGATGATGCTCTATGGGCCTATTGCACTGCATACAAGACCCCCATAGGTATGTCTCCTTACCAACTTGTATATGGAAAGTCTTGTCATTTACCGGTAGAGCTAGAGCATAAGGCGATGTGGGCAATGAAGAAGCTAAATTTGGATTGGGGCACCACATCAAATCAAAGAATGAATGACTTGAATATGCTTGATCAATTTTGCCTAAAAGCTTATGAAAGTTCAGCCTTGTACAAAGAGAAGATAAAGATGTATCATGATCAAAGAATTGAAAAGCGAGAATTTGTGGTTGATGATCTTGTGCTTCTATTCAATTCTAGGTTGCGCTTGTTTCTAGGCTAACTCAAATCCAAATGGACTGGGCCATTTTTGCTCACAAAAGTGCTCCCCCATGGAGCGATTGAGCTTGAAAATAGTGAAGGAACTAGGTTCATGGTAAACGGCCAAAGGATCAAGATCTATCTGGGAAATGCTGAAAGTGTGCAAGAAGTGATTGAGGCCTATCATCTTGATGAACTCTAAGTAATCAAGAGGCCTGCGTCGTGCCGCGACGTTAACTCAAGCGCTACTTGGGAGGCAACCCAAGATGTACAATCTAGCCAACGATAGGTTTTTGTTTTCCATGTAGCAGTTTTTGTGTTTAGTTTATTCTCTGTATTAATTTAGATAGGTGTTTTAGTTTTTCTGTGTGTTGGCTAGAATTAGCATAGGGTCCATATTTAAAAAGTGTCCAGAAAATGTAAAAAGAATAGCCTAATGGTTGCTCCATGTGCAGGTACACTATGAAAATTCTACAGAAAATGGTATGGTGCAGAGGTCTACGGACCCCATCGACGGTCCGTCGATCCATCCACAGACCGTGGATGATGTCCGTAGATCCCAGGTAAGTCCCTACAACTTGTCCAAGTGTAAGAGTTATCTACGGTCCCAATCTACGGACCGTAGATCAACCCACGGACCGTAGATGGGGTCTCGTGGGTCCAGAACCCTAATACTGCCTAACCCAACCCGGACCATCCTATTTAAAATCCCCCCAATTTTAAATCATTCCACTTCCTTCCATTTACTCCCAAACCGTTTCATAACTTCCCAAACTTCTTAAATCACTCAATAATCACTCCATCACTCCCTAATTAATCTTCCCTTCCTTTTCCCCAAACCCCTAAATTCCCTTTCCTCTCCAAAAGTTCCCACAAGGTCCGGTGTTCGGGTTAGTAACGAAGAGGTAATTCTTTGGTCTTGCAAAGCTTAGTGTCGTCACGCAATCACCCCACTCCTCGTTGCTTGTAAGGTAATAATCTTTCCCCTCACTTTGAATTTTGGTTCATAGATTGAATATATAAAGTCGGTAGTCGGGTCTTTACCTTGGGTAATTGTTAGATGTAATTGCATGATAAAATTGGAAGTTACAATACACTTGGAACGATAGATAGTGATTGTGTTGCCTTATTGTATATGATTATAAGTCTAAATGTAAGTTTCGACTTAGGGTTCCAAAGTTTGTCTTAAATACCTGGTTAAAATGATTAATCGGAATCCTGAGAATGACAAACTAGCATAATTCAATGTTAAAATACATGGTTAGACTAGGATATTATTGAAAATGGTCTAAGATGTGGACTTGAAAATAAAGAATGGCTGAAATCTGGCACATATCACATCCATGATACCCCGTCTACGGACCGTAGATTAGGTTCGTGGTTGGATAAACCTGAAATTACACCAAGTGTGAAACCACGGATGTGGATTACAGTTTGTAGATCAATGTACGGACCGTTCTGTTCATCCATGGTTTCCATTTGCGACCAATATTGTTGGTCCTCTAATCCACGGAAGGGTTCCACGGATCATAGATCAGTCTACGAACTTTAGGTCTCCTCCGTGGATGACCATTGTAGGCTCTATCTAAAATTTTCATGGGACTTTTTTACTGTTAGTTTATAGTTCTAAAATTTTTTGTTTGTTTGTTTATGGTTAGTTTTGGCACTAATATCGCTTCCACAGGTACGATGGCACCCAAGAAGCTAGTCACCCACTCAAAACAGGGCAAGTTAAAATCTATTGCTCTTAGCTTCAGGTTAATCAATAAGGACACAGACACAGAAAAAGATCCAGCATATGTTCCTCCCAACACAAGGACGTCTCCCACTGCACCCCGAGCCACCAGAGGCACCCCCAGGAAGGTGATTCCCGACGTAGTCACTGTCTCCCATTATGATGAGGAGCACACACTGATCGGGTCAACAACTGGGGCTGCTTCTAGTTCCCCTATTGGGTCTGCATCTGGCTCCGAGTCTCTGAGTCCAGCCATACTTCAGGGTCTGAGTCTGCCCATGCTTCGGGGTCCAATGCCAAGTCAGCCACAGGGTCCAGCCAGAATGAATAAGCAGCCTCATCTGATGAGGCCACTAGCTCAAAGTCAGTACCCATACCAAGGAATGAGAACCCTACTCCAATGGCCGGTAAGCCAAACATATGGTGTGTTGAGGGCTAATGGCAAATCTATTAGGAGGCCAAGATGATTAATGACAAAGAGAAGATGGCCCGATTTGTTACAGAGGAGCGCAGAGTCCTCACAGGGAACTTGCACACTGTCCCCGACATCCACCGGCTTTTTATACTTCACAGTGTGACTGGATGGCTCGAGACCCAGGTACTTATAGTGAGGAAATTGTACGGGAGTTCTACGCCTCCTATGCGCCACTCTCAGTGGTTCGATCTCCAAGCGGTCAAAGCCCACAGCCTAGGACCCTCTCACTTCCACTATGGTCCGGGGTTGTCCGGTGTACATATCACATGCCACCATCCTCCGCTTTCTCTATGGACCTACCACGGGTCACTCTTGGTCACTAAACATAGCGGAGTTTGAATACAGATGGGACATCATGCGGAGCGGCGCTTTCCAAAGGAATGCTGAGCAACGAGAGGTTGTTATACTATGGTTATCTAAATACATTGCTGCAGACAGCGAGCTTGCGAAGTGGGTCGCCACACCACAGTTGGGTATTCGAAAGGCCACATTAAATTTTGTGGTCAAGTTCTTCTGGTTGTTGGTGCGTAACAGGGTGTCGCCTACAAAAGCTGACAACCAACTCACATGGGACAGACCAGTCATGGTTGCAGTATTGGTAGCAGGAATGGAGATTGACTTTGCCCTAATCTGCTGGCAGAGATTCTCGAGAGGGCATTCAAGACCTCCACTACTTACCCCTTTCCATGTTTGATTTTGCAATTATACAGGGACTCTGGAGTGCCTATATGGCATTGTGACAGGTTAATCCACCTTACAGGGACTTTGGATATAGGTCTCATTCGAGATGAGGCAAATGTGGCGGCACCTCGCAGAGAGCCCCAGGTTGAGGTACCTTCCTTGGGTGCAGATCTTGCAGACAGGGTGGGGCAGGCACATGGCAGTGACCCCATTATACCAGATCACACCGATATTATCCCGGCCTCCTCTTTCCAGGCTGCCAGATGGGCTCCTAGATCATCCGAGTCCACACCACCATTAGGAGCAGCTGTTGTCTAGTTGGCTAGAATATAGAAATTAGAGGCTCAGATGGCCACACTGCTGCATCACATCCAGCTTTGGATGCAAACGTCGATAGCCGAGTCTGAGGCCAAAATGGAGCAAAGGATGGAGGGCATGTGGACCAGAAGATCCAGGTCTATAATAAGGGTTTTGGTGCCTTTGAATTGAGATTCCTTGAGTGACCAGCCTCGACCATATATCTATCCTCTTTTCAGTCTAAGTTAGCCAGTCTCCGGGCCGACGTTGATGCCATTCTTGCCACCCCTACAGTTGAGCCTCAGGCTGCACCTACTGCGTTGGCTGATGATACGGTGTTGGATGCTTTATTCAGTGGGACCGCCGAGGAGGGGCCTGAGCCTACACATACCAAAGGCAAGAGGCACCGTTCTAATCGCACCGAGGAGGAAAAAGCCTAAAAGAGACAACGTAGGCAAGATAAGGAGGCTAGGAAGGTTTCAATGTTAGATGAAGAGTTGTGCCAAAAGAGGGTGCGTGAGAGTATTGCAGGGGCATCGAGTTCTGCCCCAGTTGTAGAGGTCCCGCCTGTCGTGAGGGACATTGTGAGCACCAAAAATAGTGCGGTTAGAGTGACCGAGAGCATTACTGAGGGAGCTATGATGGTTGATGTGGGCACTACTAAGGGTGACCCAAGTATGGTTCCAGCGGGCACCGGGAAACCGGACCCACCCGTTTGTTGATGATTTTTCGGCGCCACAGGTTTGCTTCACCCAATCCATTATCATTTACTATTTTTGTATGCATTGAGGACAATCGCATCTATTTTTATTGGGGGTGGGGTAAATGGATTGTGAGTGGTAGGGTGAAGTCTGAATAACCCAACTCATACATCCTCTCTTTGGGGTTTTCTTTCCTGTGTTCTTTTTCCCCAAACGACTGTTTAATTTATGTTGAACCGGCATGTGTTAGGATCGTATATGTAGAAGCATGATAAAGAATGAAGCATGATGACCTCTGAAAAATATACCCGTCCAAATTTTCTCATGTGTGCTAGAATTGGTAGGCTAAGACAACTTGAATGTGTTGGCTCTGAGTATGACATGATAATGAATCAACTTGATGGCATGACTTAGGCTGAAATTTGAACTGGGTAATTTGATAATCTGATAATGAAACTATGTGCAAAGAGTGTGTGGGAATAGTTGCTTGTTCAAACAGTTTTTGTGCAAACCTAGAACTTGCCCATTTAATCCTGCTAAGACAATTCAATCTAGAGGTTAGGAAGTGATCATAGGCCATTGTTCTGGTAAGTCCACAAATTGCCTAAAAGAAGGATCCAACCAAATAAAATATATTCTCCCTTTGATCTAACTGCTTTGAGCCTAAAATTAGACCATTTCTTTCTAATCCCCGAACTCACCTTCCCATAATCGACTATGTTGGCCCGATCCCTCCTTGGACATGTGCACCTCAACCAATGGAAAATCCATAAGTTGAGGGTGGCTATGAAAGGGGAAATCAAAAGAATTGTAGGTATGAAAAGCGTTTGATGTTGAAAAAGAGAGGAAAGGATGTGACTTTTTGAAAGTTAAAGAAAAGCATTATTATATTAAAAAAAAAAGCTACAAGGTTTAAAGTCACATCCGTGGTTGAAGAAAATCAAGGGAAAGAAGGCACAACGGTAGGATGGCAAAAATAGGGCAAAAAGAGGTTGAAAGCCTAGTGTAAAGTCAAGGAGGGCATAAAGTCACTAAGAAGTACCCAAATGTACCACACCTGACCCTGAGCCTACGTTACAAGCCAAGAAATTCCTATAGTGATCCTAGAATCTAGTTTGGGGAGTCTAAGCAATGAAAATAAGGGCAAGCCTATGGTACTGAGCACTAACTGTACTTGAAGTTACTTCTGAGCATGAGTGTTGAATGAATCTTTGTACTCAAAATTCATAATCATTGTGTGAAAGAAAAGGGATTTTGTTTGAAGTAAGGGTACTAGTTACATTGTTGGAAAGTTGGTACTTTGGTGATAGTGAAACAGTGTATGTTGTGTGTTGGTTGGTCGATCGTTGTCATGGTTTGATCCGCATGAATTTGGTTGTCAAGTCTAAGAGAACAAAGTTTGCACCTGGAAAGTGAGTGGAATAGAGAGCTATGTGATTGCTTGTGCTTGAAATGCTTGCTTATATACAAGTGTCGTTTAGAGTCTTAGTGCGTCGCTTGAGGGCAAAAAACGAATTTAAGTTGAGGGTGTTAATATACCGTGAGTTTACGGTATTTCTAATACATTTCACTTACAAGTTGTGTGTGTCTAGGGCCTTTTCGTATTGGTTTTTATGTGTTTTTATCATAATTTGCAAGAAAGAGGTTCAGGCGCGGAAGTAAAGAGATAGTTGAAAGAAATGCAGAAAAATGGCATCTACGGAGGTGATCTACGAACCGTAGGTCCATTGACGCTCCGTAGATTGTGGTCATAGATCAGCAAGCAAGGCATGGAAGGCAAATCAGGGAAATCTGACCAAGTGTGGAACCACGGTGGTCATTGACGGTCCATACATTGATCTACGGACCATACTGTTTATCCGTAGATTGATACTGCGAGGGTTCCACTGATTTTTGAATATTCCAAGTGTAGAGCTACGGAAGGGTATTGACGGACCGTAGTGTCGATCGTACTGCAGTTCCGTCATTTTCTTCAGAGAAGCTGATTTTTGGAGGCTGAAATATTCTCTAAGTTCTGGTTGACGGAACGGACTCACGGACCGTAGATCCATTGATGATCCATGAGTCAGTCAGGTGGAATGAAGACGCGTCCCTGAACAAACTTTCCTTATTTTGTTTCCCTTTTAATTTAGGACTTGTTTTCTATAAATAGGCATGTAAACCTCGTTTTTGGGGGTTAGACATTATTACTTTAGTTCTATTTTGTCACTTGGGAGATTATTCTTGCAAACCTAGCAATTATTAATTTCCTATGTTCGTTTTGAAGATTTGTGTGTTGCAATGCAAGTTGAATTTCTAGGTTTATTATTCTTCTTAAGTAAGTTCATAATTCTTTCATCTATAACAATGAATTGTGTTCATATGATTATGTGTAACTAACCCCACAACTAGGGTTGTGGGAACCATGAGCTATTAACAAAGTATGAATAGTAAATAAGCAATTCCTGAATAGTATTTTGCATGCATTGATAATTCTTTCGGTTAGAAGTCTTTTAACGAGTGCACGCGTTAGAACTCGCCTTGTTGCTACTTGCCGGACCAAGGAGGTAATCAACAAGAAAAGAATTATCAACATAGATTTAGTGTGATACTATCTAATAGGCTAGTGTCAATTGGTGCGAAGTAATAACTGAGACAAATATCTATGATGTCTAATATGAGGTAAAGGTAAGGGTTAGTAAATTATACACATGTAGCCGGACCAAGGTGCCGGGTGAAATTCTCTAGATGCCGGACCAAGGATTTAGAGATACCTAACTTATCACTTTGCATGTAGTACACTAGGAAAGGATTGCTATTACTAGGAAAACTGCGTTATGAGCCTATAGGGAACACATACACCCTATTATTTCTCTCATCTTGATAACAACTAAAATTGACTTTTGATTACTGATTACTTATTGAATTTTGACAATTTGTTTCACAAAACCCCTCCCCCCTTTAATTATTTGTTTCTGGAAGTAATTTGACTAATCGAATATAATTGTTGGTTAAATTAAAGTCTACACCATTTTCCTCGTGGGATCGACCTCAACCTACTAGTTGGGTTCTTTACTTGAAAACGATCGCTTATGCTTCTTTAGGAATGTGTAATTTGAGCTTATTAGGTTTGCCCGTACTTTACAATCAAAAATAGTTTCAGCTCACTCAAAATCAAAAAGGTATTTTCAAGGCTTGTAATGGGGTTGAGTGCAAAGGTATGGTCATTTAGGTTCAGTGACTTTCATCCTCGTGAAATGTGGTGCTTTCAACACTTGTTTTCCTCTTCTTTCATTAATTTCATTAGTGCTCATAAGTCATCCCATTATTCTCTTTCATGGATTGTTCGGAACACCATTTCTTTTGGCATTTCTCACAACTTTTTCTTTTTCTTTTCTCTTGTCTTTTTTTTTTTTTTGTATGGAGGAGTTCCATTTTTTCTCAACACCATGGGTTAAAATTGACTTTTCTTGCACTTCTTGACTTGCCTTTATTTTCACCATACCCCCAACTTATGCTTTTGGCGTAAGTTTTCTATTCAAACAACCATAAATCATGAGGATTATGGGTAGTGGATTTCATAAAGGTCATGTTTTCATAAAGTTTCTTCCAAAGAAATGTAAGGGTCAAGGGGTGTTTAAAAGAGGTTCACACAATCACAAGGTAGGCCACAAAAGAGGTATATGTCAAATTGGCTCACACTCTTCTAAGTTGCCTAAGATCATATCAAGAGGTAGCATCACTTAGTTGACCGGACCAACGAGGCAAATTCTAGGATCCATCATGCAAGTTCACAGGTAAGCTCATCACACTAGGCATTGACAATATAATTCAAACAAGATTACACACTTTCGCTAGTGTGCAACGATCATCACAAGAGACTCGATTTGATAACTGGCTAGTCACAACAAGATGCAAAGAGTTCACATATTGTCTATGCAAAAACTTCATTTGGCCTCATCGTAGCCGCACATTCATGTTTGTTCGATTATGAGTACTATTCAAATCATCGGTTATTGATCAAAACTGATACTTAAATTTGCAAGAGAACAGCCACATTCAACACATACAAGAGGTGGCGAAATTTTTCGAAAGGGTCAAAGTCAAAATCATTTCAATTTAAAGCAAAAGGAGCCATAACCTCAAACCTTCCAAGAAAGCAGTGTCAAAAGAATTTAAGCACAAAAACCCAAATACATAAACAAAACACAATTTAGGAATAGCACAAAAAAGTGGGCCTCACCCCACCACATATTAAAAAAAATTGTCTTCAAATATCAAGACTGTAAACAAAAGAAAGATAGAGAGGGAGGTAAAGAAAGGATCTTGTCTATGCAGTCTCTCTATCTGTTTGGGCATCAGTGCCTGGTACATATGTCTGGATTTGGGATTCAGTGCCCGGAGTCACCTCAGAATATCCGACAGTGCCGAACTTACTAGGATTGTCCAAGTCTGCAGCCGCCAAAAAGGAATGATCAGTTGTTTAGAGTCCCCGGACCCATGAAGGGATAGAGGGGTCTCGTGGATTAGTCTTCCTTTTAGTACTTGGCTTTTTGCCTTTTCCTTTGTTTCCAGGTGGATGTTCTTGATTTTCCTTCTTGGGAGGATTCGACCTTCCATTCTCTAGTTGGGAATCACGTGCACGTATCAGTCGGGGCGGCATGATTCTCGCTACAACTTTCAGGTCTAGCCATGTCTGCAAAGCTTCGAGGTAAAGTTAAAAAATATTGGACAAACAAAATAAAGACAATCAATTGCAGGCAGATTTGCCAATTCTTTTAGCGAGTCATCCAACACTCTCGGAGAGTAAGGGATTGATCGTGAAAGGTTACAGTGAAGGAAAGGTTCGGGGGGCACACAAAGGGAGATCAAGAATACTTTTGGTGAGTCACCGAGTGCTTTCGGCGACCTCAGGCTTCTCGCCAAAAGTTACAGAATCAAACAACACATATAGCATGAAATTTAAGACAAGAAGAGGTAATTTGTTGAACCGCCAATTGGTTCATCGAGCTTGACCCAGCTCGCCTAACGGCCCAACATGCCTATTTTCAATCCACCTTCTCCAATTCGACCCCGCAACCCCCGAAAACACAATTAAAGCACACACAACACAAAATTGACTACGACCCATAACATACAAGCACTACCGATCGCAAATAAATTCATCTTAACACACTAGAAAATGGAATTTCCATATTCAATGCATTACCGGAAGAGTTATTGAATGGAATCAGGCAATTAAGCACTCTAATCCTATCAGACAGGCCCATCACAAATCACCAAGTTAAAAATATCGCAATCGAGTATAATTATGGCAAAACAAGCTTGGGGTTTGGAAAACCAACCTTTTATGCTGATTAAATTGATATCGAGATGCTAAGCGGCAATGTAATCCATGTTTAGAGCCCAAATTGATAACTACCACCTTGAGATAGCGCAAAATATAGAAAATAATGTGCAGGTGTGATTTTGGAAAGGTTACAAGTGAGGGAAAGTGAATGAATTAGAATTTTAAACATGTGTCCCAAAAAACCGTGCAGTTCTCGCCTAGTCGGCGACATTAGTCATGATTGTCAAACCACTCAGCGTTTCACCGAGTAGTCATTTACCTCATCGAGTTTTATAGGACCTCCAGTTAATGTGTTGTACAAATGGTGATCTATGTCGGGGTTGCCAACATGGTCGGTGACTCACCAATAATTTCTTGGGCTCGCCGAGTTTTACAAACTCTGATTTGAATATGTGTTGAGTAAACCAGCAGATTAGGTCGGGCTCGCCCTCCTAGGCGATTCACCGGCTATACTTGTTGCTCGTCACCCTGCACTTTTCAAACACCTTCAAAACTTTAACCTGTACAAACAACATGCCATTATTTTACCAGAACATAAAAAAAAGCAAAAAAGGGTTTTAGGTTGCCTCCCAAATAGCGCCTTAGTTAATGTCGTGGTACGATGCAAGTCAACACCTAGTTCTCATCTTTGGAGTCGTCCATGGTGTCACTAGGTGACTCCTCATTATGCTGTGAACAGTGACTTGTTATTAATTGATTTATCTAGGCATCCTGTAACTAAATAATCATGGAATTTGAGGTAGTCATCTCAGTAAGCATTTTGATGTTCTCTTTTAGCTAATTTAACACTTTGTCGTGTTCCTCAATCTTGTGTTGAATGAGTGAGAGGACTTCTTCATTTTTCCCATCGTCCTACATCTTCCCCTTTTACACTTTCGAATGGGGAAGTGCTTGTCCTTTTTCGTGGACTACTCTTCCAATTCTGTAACTTTCTTGGTTAAGAAATTCAGTTGAGATAACATTGTAGCCCATTCTTGTTTTCTCTTCGTTTCCTTGTTGTTCTTAACCATGCCGTCGATGAGTTTGGCAACTACTTTGTAGGGTTGTTGTAGCAAACAACCCTCGAAAGTTGGTCAACGGTACTTCTATTTTCCGGTCCAAGCCCCTATAAAAGCACTCCAACAACACTTTATCATACATCCCATGGTTTGGGCATGGGTGTAGCACTGCCTGGAATTTCAGCCACATCTCTTGGATGGTTTCACACCCTACTTGCCTGAATCTCAGGATATTGTCCCTAAGGTTCAATAATTTCATAAGAGGGTGATTCGTTTGATACCCATAGCTTTCATTCTCACTCATTTTTCCTGAAATAGTTACACAAACAAACAAAAATAAACTAAAAATTAAGTAAGTAAACTATAATTAAGAAGAACAAAAATCGTACTTAGCTACGAATTCTCAAATAACATCACTCCTCAGCAGCGGCACCATTTTGATGTTCGACGTAATCAGCTGACACTATTTTGGTTCAAGTGCCAAACGATCACGTGTAGTGATATAACCCAACCAAGGGTTGGGATCATTCCCACAGGGAGTGGTTTTGAGAATTAGTAGAAAAATAAAATTTACTTCTAATTAGTCATAGCTATAGACATTATCGAATATAAACATACTAAATCTAAAAGGGGTGACGCAAGCATCAATTATGATTGGGGGTTTGTATTCTGCTAATAACAAAACCAATAAAAAAATAAAAGAAAACGAGATAGTGAGACGGGATTCTTGGGATGTGATAGGAATACGGGATAGACTAAATTATCAGGTACATGCTTTTGATAGTAAATTGTTGAGTATTTGTGCCTAGGCTAGACTATAGTATGGGTAAATTCTCTCTCGAGAAATTTACCCCCAATCAACTCGGTTTCTCTTGAACATTGAGTTGCCGCAATAAGCACAGCTTCCATCTTAGCCCATTCACTCTCTCGAGCTGAATGTGTGGGAGAAGGACTAGGATTCACTCTCTCGAGTTGAAGCCATATCGATCCAATACCACTGGTTATAAATTTAGTAGTCATAGTTTTACGACCTCTCTCACAACCAAGCCAAAAACGCTACGATGAAATCGTATTTTCAACTACAATTCCATTAAGTTCATACACAACTACTAAACGAAATCATATTTAAACAAAAAATAAACCATCAATAAGCAAGAGCCAACAGATAATTTAACCTATATTCACAAAATCACACCCCAAAAATTAGGGTTTTAGCTAGACATGTAGAAGAGATAAAAACTTATACCAATATTAGTTTCCATCAACTAGGTATGAAGAATTAAGTCTTAAAACACGTCAAGAGTGAAGAATCTTTGAGACTCAAGTCCAATTTCTTGGAGATGAAACCCTTTGAATCTTGAAGGTGTAAGAACAATGTCTTTCTACTTAATTCTTAGAAAAATAAAATGTTGTATATGACATTGCCGAGTCAAATAAAATTTAACCAAGTATTTATAGGTGTCAAAAAGTGTGTTGCGAAGGGTCACTCAGCACTGTTAGTAGGGATCGCCTATGCATTAGGCAATCCTTCCTTTGGTCTTCTTCATCGCCTTTCAGCTCTTGCCTTCAGAATCATCACGTTCTGGATCATTGAGCGGTATATTACTGTATCGCGAAACTGTTCGGCGACGCGCCGACTACTTCTTTTCATCACTGACTTGATATTTTCCTTCAGGGCTCAGCGCACTGGAACTTTTGGCGAGGTTCAGTCCATTTGGTGACTCGCCTAATGCATTAGGCGATCCTCAGACCTTCGTTTCTTCATCTTTTCAGCCGTTTTGTTCCTTTTTGCCAATTAATGTCCATTCTTTGTGTCAAACTCCAAATACCTGAAACTTAATGTTTTGCATCAGTTATTGAGACAAAATATGCATTTGAGGAAACTAATTATATAAATATCACGCCCTAAATGAGTCCAAATTGTGGACACATCAGTCCTCAATCCCTCAATCTTACGTCTATTCATAGACCGAGAAGGAGGACCCTCTGTAGGTGGTGCTAGGACCACAGCTTGGTCTGGGATAGCAGGAGGAGTAGCAGCTTAGGATGCCTGAATCTTAGACGGATCATGCATCCTTTTGGAGCGCAGTTCAACACTCTGGGCCATCAGTAGCTCATTATCCTCAGTCTCAGAAGTTGCAGCCTAAGGGTCCTGGTGCTCACCCTTACTCTCTGAATTGGAGAGGTGAGTGGCGTATATCCTGTCATTGTCGGAGCTGACCTCTAGTGACTCAAGAGCAGGTGCCTTGTCTTTCCCTTTGCCTTTCCCACCAGTGGTAGGCAGTTTGGTTGCCTTTGCCCTGGATGCAGCCGCATCCTCATTTATTGTGATTCCCTTAGCCCTTTTGCAGGGCGGCATGTCTCTACCAGCCATTTTGGTCTAACCATATCAGCAACACACACCAAAAATTATTAGAAGTGGTTCAAGAAAAGTTCATAAAATAAGTTGTAGCCAGACTCGCCGAACTGATCGGTGAGTTAACGAATAACTTTGGCGAGCCAGATCGAGCTCCCCGAAAGGATGGCTCAAACTGCCAAACGTGCCTAATTTCAACCTTATCTTCTAAAATCAACCCCACAGCCCTTGAAAACAAAATCAAAACATACACATATTCAATTAGACTTAGACCCACTATACCCATGTCGTCGGGGTACTCAGATATCCCCCGGTTTGGCCAAAATTGGCCATTTCATGACTTTAGCCCTTAAGAAAGATGTCAAACACTCCATCATTGAGCAAAGCAAATCATTTAGCACAATTTGGGTTACTCAGACTTCACCCGACTAGACTCAACACCAATAAATCACAATCCGCAAGATTTTGATCAATTTTAAAGCACGAAACTCAGGAAATTAACAATTAGGCATTTTAGGCATGATATTGAAATTAAAATCGACAAACAAGCACACATATACGAATTTAGAGTGGCCCAACACACATCAACACAATCCATAATGATGAATTTGAGTTTAACCACTAATTTACGAGTTTGGGGTTTGGAAAACCAACCTTTAATGCTGAATATGATAATTCGTAAAGCGAGGCGGCAAAGTATCCAACTCTGAACGCACGATCAACGACTAACGACCAGTAAAAAGAAAAAATATAAAAAATATCTAGTGCGGATGTGATTGTATGAAGTTAAAAAGTGAGGGAATGTGAAGGAGTTTGAAATGTTAAACCTTTGGCGTTTTAAAAAGCGTCCAATTTGCACCCCTTCGCCGATGTTTTTTTGGCTCGCCCACCCACTCGGCGACACGCCGAGTGGCTACTTACCTCGTCGAGTTTTACAGGACCTCCAGTAAACTTGGGGGTCCAAACGGCGGACAAAGTCGAGAGCGCTAACCTGTTCGATGATTCACCAATTTGTCCATGGGCCCGCCAAGTTTTACAAACTCTAACTTCTGATTTATTGAGTCCAATGGCAGCCCAAGTTGGGCTCACCGACTGGATCCAAACTGCATATTTCAATCACATTCCAATTTTTCACCTGCACAATCAACACACGATTATTCCAAAAACAAAAAGAAAGCAAATAAAAAATTGGGTTGCCTCCCAAGCAGCGCCTTAGTTAACGTCGTGGCATGACGGAAGTCCTCATTCAAGCTTCATTTTTGGGGTTTGCCATAGGATCACTAGGTAACCCCTATTTTCGGCTTGAGTTGAGAAGAGGCGAAAGATGAACCATTTGGATCACGAGCAGCTTAATGGATATGGAATGGGAAGTACTCATCTGATTTAGTATTGACACATTCTCCTTCATCTCTTTCAACACTATGTCGTGTTCTTCAACTTTGTGGAGAATGAGTGAGAGTGTCTCATCTATCTTTACACCCTCATAGTCTTTGAGTTGTCTACGCTCATGAAGAGGAATGTACCTATCTTTCTTATTGTACAGTAGCTCAAATTCCATAATCTTTTTGGCCAAGAGATCTAGCTGAGTCAACAATGTTGCCAAATCCTGGTCCTTCACTGTCTCCTTGTTGGTCTAAGTCATGTGATCAAGTAGTTGGGCTACTATTGCATAGGGTTGTCGTATTAGACCACCCGGACAAATATGGTCAGCCACTCCTTTATTCTCAAGAACAAGACCTATATTGAAGCAGTCTAGTAGCATCTTATCTGGAATTCTGGAATTCCATGAGGTTGGCACTGAAGCAATAGTGCCTTAAATCTCAGCCATAACTCATGAGTTTTCTCACCCTCCACTTGCTTGAAATTTAGGATGTTATCCCTAAGAATCATCATTTGTGAAGGAGGGTGGTCCACTTGTCTACCATCACGACAAGATATGCTCACTTCCTCAACCTTAAACAACAAAACAAAAACCAAAACTTAAAGTAAGTAGATTCAACTATGACTTAAAAGAACAAAATTCAACTACACCAAAAGAATCTCAACCAACACCACTCCCCGGCAGCGGCTCCATTTTGATTTGAATAACGCTATCGAAGACACTTCATCAAATTCTAAAAATCAACGGTCGTTAATCAATATATAAACCAACTAAATGAGTTAGGGTCGAATCCCACAAGGAGTGGTACATGTTTGAGAGTCAGTTATGAAGTACGAATATGATCAAATCAGTCATAGGAATAAAAAATGATCGAATAAAAACATAATTCAAATCAGGGCGTGACATGAATGTCACATAAAGGGGGTTTTAGTTTTGACTATCAACTACATACAGTGGCAAATAATATGAAATAACAATAATGAGACGGGTTCTTGGGATGTGATTCGATTATAGGCTAATATAGACAAATGGGTGATTGCAACTAATAGAAAATATTTAAATATTAGTGAGTAAGCTAGGCTATAGAGGGGATAAACTTTCTCTCCAACAATTTACCCCGAATCAAGTTGATTTCTTTCGAACATCAACAAGCATGCAAAATAAGAACAACCCATACCTTAGTCCATTCACTCTCTCGAGATGAATGTGTGGGATTGGGCTTAGGGTTCACTTTCTCGAACTGAACCCATGTTAACCCAATGCCCAAAGACCATCAATCAATAAGCTTAGTTTTAAAACCTCTCTCTCGAGCAAGCCAAAAACACAAGGGTAGAACTGCTTTTGCAACTACAATTCTTAAATTAAACCACAATTAATGATTGGACTCACTTGTACATAGCATTTACACTAACAATTAGCAATACCCATATACTAAATTAGCCCATAATCACACAATCACACACCAAGAATTGGGTTTTAGCTAAACATTATAAAAAGATAAAAATCATTACCAAATTGAGTTTCCATCAGCTAGGTAAGATAAATTTCATCTGTACAATGTTGCTATTCGAAGAATCTCTAAGACCCACTTCCAATTTCTCAAAAGTGAAAAACTTCAATTATTCAAAGCTAAAGAAAACTAGAGAAAACTTCTCTCACAGTTCAAAACTCTCAAATATAATAATATGAACTCAGTTACTGTTCAATTGAAACTAAACTAAATATTCAAAAATGTATTTATAGTCGTCAAAAATGTGTTGTGAAGAGTCACTTGGTGAAGTAAGTCGGGCTCGCTGAACCACTTGGCAAGCCTCCCTTTGGTCATTTCCATCACCCTTTTGCCTTGGCATTTAGCATCCTCAAGGTCTTTAACTTTAGGTGATCCAACACTGCATCGCGGAACCACTCGGTGATCCACCAACTACTCCTTTCTCTCGCCAACTTGGTTCTTTCATTGAGGGCTCTGTACAGACGAACTTTAGGCGGTCAAGTAGCCATTCAGCGACTCGCCAAGTGTACTTGGCAATCACCAAACTTGCATTTCTTCATTCTTTGAGTTCGTTTTATTCGTTTTTTTGCAAATTAGTGTCCTTGCTTTGTTCGTCAATCAATATACCTGGAAATCAAGGGTTTTACATTAATTATTGGCACAAAATAAGCATTTGAGGACACTTAATCTATATAAATAAAGCCCTAAATGACTCCAAATCTCAGACTCATTTGGCTGATGCTCCTTCATCGATCCAATCGGCAAACCGTTGAAGAGTACGCTCCACCGCCTAGTTGCATTTGTCCAAGGGCTGGCACACCATAAGTTTAGGCTAGCGGAGGGACCACTCAGCGATTCGTTGAGTGGTCTTGGTGATCACCAAGATTGCCCTTCTTCAACTTTTCCTCTCTTTCTTTCCTAGTAATGTCCTTGCCTTGATGTTTTGCCTTCATCAATGCATATCAACACTTTAACATTAGTTTATAGAATAAATTAGGCATTGAGAACAATAAAACTATGAAAAATAAGCCCTAACTTAGTCAAAATCTCAGACTAATCAAGTAGCTCCATAAATTATTATCCATACATGTGATAGAAAACCTTTCCCCAATCATGAATTCTTAATATATGAGAAAACTTTTATAATTCATGCATATATGAGGAAACCTTTCACGATTTCATTTATGATTATGTTTACAACAAACTTAGTTCATAAAACATTCTTTTCGTAAATCATGCATATTTTTCATAATTGATCATTCATAAGTTCATAGAGTTCTTCATAAACTCATAGTCAAAATCATGAATAATGCATGGGTCCATACAAAATCAACTGGAAAACATGTAATTGAGTAATATGATTCATAGTAAGATTAAAATCAAAGAATTTAATAATAACAAATAGGATCCATTGAGAATTTGATGAAACCCTAATTATTTTTTGATGAGATTAAGTTGGAAACTTGGAGATCATTTGGGATCCAATAGATGAAAGGAATACATTGGTGAATTCCCACATTTATGGATAATCAATGTAAAATAGGAGACTTGAAGCTTGGAACCCTAGCTTTCTTCCTTGAACTTGAGAGAGAATTGGAGAGGATGAACTTGGATAAGATTTGGGAATTTGAGTGAATGAGAGGGTTTGGATAGATTAAGGAATAGAAAGGTAGTTATAGAACTTAGAATTAAGGTGAAAAAAGACACAGTATAGGTATTAAATGCATAGGAAAAGACCCAAATACACTTTGAAAATAACTATTGGACAGACTATTGTTTGTACCTACGCTCCATAGAAGTTTCTACTGCACATACTGGTCAACGGTAGAATGATCTTCTGAAACCCAAAATTCACCTTACTTTCTACGAAACAATTCCACGACTGGTCATTCATAATACGGTTCGTAGATACCTTCCGTAGAATCAAAGTTCAAGTCCAAATTTTACTAAGTCTGGAAATCCTTCTGTAGGTCTCAGGTCCTGAATCAAATCTCTGAATACTTCCTACGAAAGCCATTTACAGCCTATCCAGAATCCTACAACTCTTTCTGTAAAGTCGTAGCTCAAATTTCAAGAACATTAAATTTCCAAAAACATAACTCAACTCTACAACTTCCCTTATAAGGCCCATAGGAGTTCCTACAGTCCTTAGATAGGACTCGTAGCCACTGCCTCAGTGCAAAAAATCTAAAATTTTCCTTTCTAATTTCCGATGTGTTAAACAATATCTCACCCTTAGGAGCATGAGTCCTTGAATGTGACTTAAGCTACAATAAATAGAGTAGGAGAGAAACTAACAACTCAACGAGAATGTAAATCTCATCATAATGCACATAAACAAGTACAATCGCTCCCTGATAAATCATAACATCATAAATCAAGTTTTTAAATAAGATGCGTACATATGGAAACATGCTAATGACTAAAATGCATGAATCCAAAAGAATGAACCATGAAAAGCTAATACCTCAAGCTAGAGTACAGGCGGAGGTAAGGATATGAGGATGCCGAGTCATCATATCGGCTTCGATCTCCCAAGTAGAACCCTCAACTGATTTATTTCTCCAAAGAACTTTCACAGATTTAACTTCTTTATTTCTCAACTTCTGGACTTGCCAATCTAAAATCATAATTGGAACCTCTTCATAATAATCATTTTCTTTAACTCCCAAACCCTCAAAAGGTAACATGGATGTTGGATCTCCAACACACTTTTTCAATGAAGAGAAATTGAATACTGGATGTACCGATTGTAAATCATTAGGAAACTCTAACTCATAAGAAACATTGCAAACATGCCTCAAAATCTAATATGGGCCTACATATCGACGACTATGTTTTCCTTTCTTTCCAAATCTCATTATACCCTTCATGGGTAAAATTTTCATGTAGACCCAACGTTCAACATTAAATTATATTTCTCTTCTTCTAACATCCGCATAGGACTTTAATAGACCTGAGTCATTTTGAACCTTTCATAAATATGTCAAACCTTTTCCATAGCCTCATGCACCAACTCGGCCCCTGATATACCGTGAGTTTACGGTATTTCTAATACATTTCACTTACAAGTTGTGATACATTTCACTTACAAGTTGTGTGTGTCTAGGGCCTTTTCATATTGGTTTTTATATGTTTTATCTTGTTTTGCAGGAAAGGTGTTCAGGCGCGGAAGTTTAGAGACAGCTGAAGGAAATGCAGAAAAAGGCATCCACGGAGGTCATCTACGGACCGTAAGTCCATTCACGGTCCGTAGGTGATGACCGTAGATCAGCAGGAATGTGTTGAGGACAAATCAGGGAAATCTGACCAAGTGTGGAACCACGGTGCCCATTGACGGTCCGTAGATTGATCTACGGACCGTACTGTTGATCCGTAGAGTGAGACTGCGAGGGTTCCAGTACCTGATTTTTGAAGATGCTAAGTATGGAGCTACGGAAGGGATTGACGGACCGTAGGTCGATCTACGGTCCGTGCTGCTGGTCCGTCGTTTGCTTCAGAGAAGCTGATTGTTGGATGCTGAAATATTTTCTAAGTCCCGAGTGACGGAAGGGACTTACGGACCGTAGATCAATCGACGGTCCGTAAGTCAGTCTCGTGGATCGAAGACGCGTACCTGAACAAAACTTTCCTTAATTTGTTTCCTTTTTTATTTAGGATTTGTTTTCTATAAATAGGACATGTAAACCTCGTTTTTGGGGGTTAGACACTATTATTCTATTTTTGCTTTGTAACTTTGGAGATTAATTTGCAACCCTAGCAATTATTGATTTCCCAAGTTCGTTTTGAAGATTTTGGCTTTGCAATTCAAGTTAATTTTCTGGGTTTATTATTCTCTTTACGTAAGTTCATGATTTCTCCATCTACAATTATGAATTGTGTTCTTGCTAATATGAGTAACTAAATCCACAACTAGGGTTGTGGGAACCATGATCGATTAACAAAGTATGAATAGTAAATAAGCAATTCTTGACTAGTATTTTGCATGCATTGATAATTCTTTCGTTTAGAAGTCTTTTTAACGGTGGCCAACGTTAGAACTCGCCTTGTTACTACTTGCCGGACCAAGGAGGTAATTAACAAGAAAAGAATTATCAACATAGATTTAGTGTGATACTATCTAATAGGCTAGTGTCGATTGGTGCGAAGTAATAACTAAGCCAAACATCGATTATGATGTCTAATATGAGGTAAAGGTAAGGGTTAGTAAATTATACACACGTAGCCGGACCAAGGTGCTGGGTGAAATTCTCTAGATGCCGGACCAAGGATTTAGAGATACCTAACTTATCACTTTGCATGTAATACACTAGAAAAGGATTGATATTACTAGGATTACTGCGTTATGAGATTATGGGGAACACGTGTACCCTAGTTATTTCTCTTATCTAGATAACAACCAAAGTTGAGTTTAATTATTGATTACTTATTAAGTTCTTACTATTTATTTCACACAAGCACAACCCCCCTTTTATTACCTGCTTCTGGAAATAATTTGACTAATTGAATATAATTGTTCTTTAAAAGTAAAGTCTAAACCATTTTCCTCGTGGGATCGATCTCAACCTACAAGTTGGGTTCTTTACTTGATAACGATCGCTTATGCTTCTGAAAGGAGGTGTAATTTGAGCGTATCAAATTTTGGCGCCGCTGCCGGGGAATCTGGCTTTTAGATTTAGTTTTAACTACAATATTGAACGTTAGTCAAATATTTCCTAATTTTACTTTTTTTCTTTGTTTTTGTCTCCTTCAGGTTCCGAGTCTAGTGTATGCCAAGTACACGGAGTCAAGGCGAACCACTTACTCCGTACGATCCAGAGTTGAACAGAACTTTGCGAAGAATGAACAATCAAGGACTTCCAGTTCACCCTATCGGAGGAAATCTAGATGAAGTAGTTGACTTACAGCAGCCAAGAGTAGTTGATGGGGAAAACTGAGGTCTAGCTGAAAATCAATTGGGAGATGCAGTGAGAGTGCATGGTCCACCAAGCCCACAACACCATGACAACTATCAGGGCAATGTCGACATAGCAGACTCCGATGGACCCATCGTCCTACCTCCTCTACCTCCAGGGCACACATTTGTGGTGACTAGTAGTTTGATGCAGATGTTTACAGCAAGAGGCTTATTTTCAGGATCGTCATCGGAGGATCCACATGCTCACTTAGCCAAGCTCGAGGTGGTTTGCAAAAGTTGTGTAGGTAGACCAGACTTGGATATGAACGTCATTGGGTTACGAGTGTTCCCTCTGTCACTGACAGGCAATGTTGCAGTATGGTTCACTGAGCTTCCTTATAACTCAATTTTCACATGGGACCAACTAGCAGGGGTATTTAAAGAAAAGTACTATCCAGTATCTAAGAAGCTCAATCACAAAGATCGGGTCAACAATTTTGTGGCATTACCTAGAGAGTCTGTGAGTAGCTCGTGGGACAAATTCACTACTTTCGTAAGAAGTGTCCCAAATCACCGTATTGACGATGAGTCACTGAAGGAATACTTCTATCGAGGACAGGATGATAACAATAAAGCAGTACTTGACACTATTACTGGAGGTTCATATGGTGATTGTACATACGCACAGATTGCTGAAAAATTGGAAAGGATCTCTCACAACAATAAAGCGTGGAGCACTAGGAGGTCAGATACTGGGAGAAACACATTTGCTGTTCATAATGCTACTGTTAACTTTGCAGATGATATTCGTAAGGAGATGGCTCAGAAAAAGTAAATGCTGTAAATTACTTAACTAGAACTCCACCACCAGTTGAGGAGTGTTACTATGAAGAGGACACTTATGCGGTGAACGATCTGACGGAGGGTTTTCGACCAAACGCCCAAGGATCCAACACGGAAAATTGGCGCCAAGGTCAGGGGAACCAAGGTCAAAACTATGGAAATTACAACCGAGAGGGTCACTATGTCCGAGATGGGAACTTCAATCGCGACAACAACTACAACAGGAACAACTATGGCAATAGAAACGATCGGGTTGGACCCTATGTCCCCACTCAAAATCGGGAATCTGGTGCTAGGGAAGTTGGAGGTAATATGACGCGTATTGAAGATATGCTGCAAAAGATGATGAGAAGGTTTGATGCTACTGATGAGAATGTGAAGGAGATGAGAAACAACTTATCTGGTATTGGTCAAAAGGTTGATGCCCATGCAGTGTCAATAAAGCATCTAGAGCAGCAGATGACGCAGTTGTCTACTACAGTGAACCCGCGTCAACCTGGCACTCTTCCTAGCAACACCATCCAGAATCCAAAGAATGATGGTTAATGTATGGCAATTACTACTCGAGGAGGTAAGCAAACCATATATCCACCTATGCCATCTGTGGTGGATACCAAAATTAGAAAAAAAGATGATGTGGTGGAAGTTAGAGAGGAATCGGAGGTTGTGACAGAACAAGAAGTGGAAATACCTCAGAAAGTGGTCCCCATACCTAGACCTCCACCACCTTTTCCCCAAAGTTTAGTGAAGAAGACTGAAGATGGTAAATATCGCAGGTTTATCACTATGTTGAAGCAGCTTTCTATCAATGTCCCTTTGATAGAAGCCTTGGAGCAAATGCCTGGATATGCAAAATTCATGAAAGATATGGTGATAAAGAAAAGGTCTGTGAGTTTTGAAGATGATGATAGATTGCAGCATTGTAGTGCTATTGCTACAAGATCTCTGGTGCAGAAGAAGGAAGACCCTGGTGCGTTCACAATCCCATGTACTATAGGGTTATTACACTTTGCTAAGGCATTGTGTGATCTTGGTGCTAGCATCAACCTCATGCCTTTATAGATTTACAAGAAGTTGGGTTTAGGGGATCCAAAGCACACTGCAATGCGGTTACTGATGGCTGATCGGACTGTGAAGAGGCCCATAGGTGTGCTCTATGCTAGTGAAAGTAGAGTATTTCATCTTTCTGGCGGATTTTGTGATCCTTGACTGTGAGGTTGATTTTGAGGTTCCCATCATCCTTGGGAGACCATTTCTTGCCACAGGGCGTGCGTTGGTTGATATGGAAAAAGGACAGATGAAGTTCAGACTGAACAATGAAGAAGCAACTTTCAATATTTGTAGATCCATGAAGCAGAATGGTGAGATACAAACAGTATCTGCTATAACTTACAGAGTGGAGAGTGGGTCAGAAGTGCAAATTGAAGAGCGATTAGGTGTTGAGGCACTAGCAGCAGTCATGATGAATTTTGGTAGTGATGGTATTGACGAATATGATGAGTTGGTAGCCGCACTTGATAAGTGTGAATACCGGTCCAAACCAAAGAAGTATGAGCTAGACATGGAGAATCGCGAGTCCCCACCCACAAGACGATCTATTGTGGAGGCACCGAAATTGGAGCTTAAAGTTCTACCACCGCACTTTAGGTATGTATATTTAGGCGAAGAAAATACTTTGCCGGTCATCATTGCAGCAGATTTGAATGCACGGCAAGTAGAGTGCTTGGTGACTGTATTAAAGAGGTTCAAGCGAGCGATTGGGTGGACTATTGCAGACATTATTGGGATTCCCCCCGATATCCGTTCTCACAAAATCCAACTCATGCCAGATCATAAGTCCAGTGTTGAGCACCAGAGAATATTAAATCCACCTATGTAAGAGGTAGTCAAAAAGGAGATCATCAAGTGGCTAGATGCGGGAGTTATTTATCCCATCTCAGATAGTAATTGAGTATGTCATGTGCAGTGTGTACCAAAGAAAGGTGGTATGACTGTGGTTCCAAATGAACGAAATGAGCTTGTTCCCATGAGGCCTGTCACTAGATGGAGAGTTTGCATGGATTATCGGAAGCTGAATGCGTGGACAGAGAAAGACCAATTTCTTATGTCATTCATGGACCAGATGTTAGATAGGCTTGCAGGCAAGGGTTGGTATTATTTTCTTGATGGGTATTCAGGCTACAATCAAATTTCTATAGCTCCTGTAGACCAAGAGAAGACCACCTTCACCTGCCCATATAGGACCTTTGCTTTCAAACGGATGCCATTCGGATTGTGCAATGCTCCAGCGACCTTCCAGAGATGTATGATGTCGATATTTTCTGATATGGTGGAGGACACTATTGAGGTGTTCATGGATGATTTTTCAGTGGTAGGTGATTCGTTTGATCACTGTCTAAAACATCTGGCCGAGGTGCTCAAAAGATGTGAAGACTGCAACTTGGTGCTGAATTGGGAGAAATGTCATTTCATGGTAAAAGAAGGTATAGTGTTGGGTCATCGAATTTCAGAGAAAGGTATTGAGGTTGATAGAGCTAAAGTCGAGGTAATAGAAAAGCTTCCACCACCTATCTCTGTAAAAGGTGTTAGAAGTTTTCTTGGGCATGCAGGTTTTTATAGGAGATTCATCAAAGATTTCTCAAAAATTGCACATCCCTTGTGCAAACTGCTCGAGAAGGAGAATAAGTTCTGCTTTGATGATGCTTGTCTTAGAGCATTTGGAGAGTTGAAGGAAAAGTTGGTTACAACACCTATCATTATTTCACCAGATTGGGAACAACCGTTTGAGGTAATGTGTGATGCGAGTGGAGTGGCGCTTGGTGTAGTATTGGGTCAAAGGCGTGAGAAAATTCTTCACCCTATTTACTATGCTAGCAAAGCTCTGAATGTGGCCCAGAAGAATTATACAGTGACCGAACAAGAACTTCTTGCGGTGGTTTTTGCATTCGAAAAATTTCGTTCCTACTTGCTTGGTACTAAGGTCATCGTGCATACTGACCATTCTGCATTGAGGTATTTGATGGCGAAAAAGGATGCAAAACCACGATTGATCAGATGGGTATTGTTGCTGCAAGAGTTTGATTTTGTGGTAAAAGATAGAAAGGGAACCGAAAATCAAGTTGCCGACCACTTGTCCAGATTAGAGGAAGAGGCCATGCTAAAGCTTGGAGATAGGGCTGAAATTAATGATGCGTTTCCAGATGAACAGGTATTGGCTGCTTCTAATGATTTGATTCCTTGGTTCGCAGACTTTGCTAATTATTTGGCAAGCGACATTGTGCCACCCGATTTGTCTTTTCACCAAAGAAAGAAATTTATGCATGATGTGAAGAAATTCTTTTGGGATGAACCTTATTTGTATCGTAGTTGTGCTGATGGGATTATTCGTCGCTGTGTGCCTGAGGTTGAAATGCTGAGTGTACTTGAAGCATGCCATTCATCACCCGTTGGTGGGCATCATAGTGGTATTCGGACTGCACATAAGATTTTGCAGTGTGGATACTATTGGCCTACCATCCACCAAGATGCTCATGATTTCGCCAAGTCTTGTGATCGGTGCCAAAGAGATGGGGGGATTTCAAAGAGGCAAGAGCTCCCTATGAATCCCATATTGGTGATCGAATTGTTTGATGTATGGGGCATTGATTTCATGGGCCCATTTGTGAGTTCATACGGGATGAAGTATATTCTGGTCGCGGTTGATTATGTATCGAAGTGGGTGGAAGTACTAGCACTCCCCAACAACGAAGGTAAAAGTGTCCCGCATTCTTGAAAAATAATATCTTCTCCAGATTTGGTACACCAAGGGCTATTATTAGCGATGGAGGCTCTCACTTTTGTAATAAGTTGTTCAAAACACTACTTGAGAAATATGGTGTCCGTCACAATGTAGCCACTCCTTATCATCCACAGACTAGCGGTTAAGTTGAGGTGTCCAACAGAGAAATAAAGCAGATATTGGCGAAGACTGTGAACGCCAATCGAACTGATTGGTCAAGGAAGCTTGATGATGCTCTATGGGCATATCGCACTGCATTCAAGACCCCCATAGGTATGTCGCCTTACCAACTTGTATATGGGAAGTCTTGTCATTTACCAGTAGAGCTAGAGCACAAGGCTATGTGGGCAATGAAGAAGTTAAATTTGGATTGGGGCACTGCATCTAATCAAAGAATGAACGACTTGAACGTGCTTGATGAGTTTCGCCTAAAAGCTTATGAAAGTTCAGCCTTATACAAAGAGAAGATGAAGAGGTATCATGATCAAAGAATTGAAAAGCGAGAATTTGTGGTTGGTGATCGTGTGCTGCTATTCAACTCTAGGTTGCGCTTGTTTCCAGGCAAACTCAAGTCCAAGTAGACTGGCCATTTTTGCTCACAAAAGTGCTCTCGCATGGAGCGGTTGAGCTTAAAAATAAGGATGGAACAAGGTTTGTGGTGAACGGGCAAAGGATCAAGATCTATCTGGGAAATGCTGAAACTGTGCAAGAAGTGATCGAGGCCTGCAATCTTGATGAAGTCTGAGTAATCAAGATAGGGTTCTGTTTTCCATTATGTAGTTTAGCTTTCTTTGATTACTTGCGTCTTTGTATCAATGTAGGTAGGGGTTTCATATTTTAGTTCTTAGTGTTGGCTAGAAGTAATATAGGGTCCGTGTCTAAAAAGTGTCCAGAAAATGTAAAAAATAGCCTATTGGTTGCTTCATGTGCAGGTACACCAAGCAAGAAATCTGCAGAAAATGGTCTGGTGCAGAGGTCTACGGACCCCATCGACGGTCCGTCGATTGATCCACGGACCGTCAATGGTGTCCGTAGATCCCAGGCAAGTCCCTAAAATTGTCCTAGTATAATTGTGATCTACGGTCCCGATCTACGGACCGTAGATCAACTCACGGACCGTAGACGGGGTCTCGTGAGTCCAAACCCTATAGTTGACTGACCCGACCCGGACCCCCATTACTTAAAGCCCCCATTGTTTCAAATCATTTCCCTTCCCTCCATTACTCCCAAAACCGTTTCACCCACTCTTTAAACTCCCCAAATCACTCCATAACCACCACATAATATCCTCCCTTCCATATATTCCCAAAATCCCTTCCATACCATAATCAACACACTCCATAATCTGACAAAAAGGGTCCGGTGTTTGGTCAGTGATGAAAAGGTGACTCCTTGGTCTTGCTAAATGATAGTATCATCACGCAATCACCCCACTCCTTGTTGTTTGTAAGGTAATAGACTTTCTCTTCACTTTGAATTTCAATTCATAGATTGAATATAGAGGGTCGGGAGTGGGTCTTGACCTTGGGTAATTGTTAGATGAAATTGCATGATAAACTTGAATAGTACAATGCCCTTGGAACGATAGATAGTGATTGTATAGCATTAATTGTAATGTGAGTTTATGTATCATAAATACTATATGCTAGTTTCGACTTAGGGTTCCACATCTAGTCTAAATTGTTGGGTATAATAATTGGTCGGAATCTTAAGAATGACGAACTAGCATATTTTAATTGTGTATATGCATGATTAGGTTGTGTTAATATTGAAACCAAAAGCCAAAAATGTATGATACCTGGCACTGATGGCTTCCACGATACCCTGTCTACGGACCGTAGATCCATCTACGGACCGTAGATGGGGTTCGTCATTAAATGCACCTGTAAATTTTCACCAAGTGTAAAACCACGAAGGTGGACTACGGTCCGTAGATCCATCTACGGACCATTCTGTACTTCCGTGGTTTTCATCTGCGACCTATATTTCAGGTACCCTGATCCACAGAAGAGATCCACGGACCGTAGATCAGTCTACGGACCGTAGGTCTCCTCCGTGGTTGACCACTGTAGCATCTGTCAAATTTTTTTGTGGACTTCGTTTAGGGTCGTTACCAACTATACATAATTTTTTTTTCTGCATATGGTTAGTTTTGGCACTAATATCGTTCCTGCAAGTACGATGGCACCCAAGAAGATGGTCACCTACTCAAAACGGGGCAAGTCCAAATCAGTTGCCCCTAGCTTCCGGTTGATTGATGAGGACACCGAGAATGACTCTGACCCAGCATATGTGCCTCTCAACCCTAGGGCCACTCGCGCAGCACCCAGAAGCACCCCCCGGAAGGTGATCCCCGACGTAGTCACTGTCTCCCAGTCTGATGAGGAGCATACACTGATCGGGTCACCAACTGGGGCTGCTTCCAGTTCAGAGGGACCTATGTCCGGATCCGAGTCTACCCATGCCTCAGGCTCCCAGTCTGCCCACTCTTCACAATCAGAGTCTGTCCATGCTGCAGGGTCCAACTCCAAATCATCCACAGGGTCTGGAGAGAATGACCAAGCAGCCTCGTCTGATGAGGCAACTAGTTCAGAGGCCATTCCTGCACCACGGAATGATGAACCCGCTCCGGTGGCAGTGGAGCTAAATAGGTGGTGTGTAGAGGGTCAATGGAAAATTTATCGGGATGCAAAGATGGTAAATGACAAACAAAAAATGGCCCGATTAATTCAAGAGGAGCGCAGTGTCCTCACGGGGAGCTTGCATACTGTGCCAGATATTCACTAGCTATTCAAACTTCACAAGTGTGACTGGATGGCTCGAGACCCAGGGACGTATAGCGAGGAGATTGTCCGGGAGTTCTATGCTTCCTATGCTGCCACTCTCCGCGGGTCCATTTCCAAGCGGTCAAAGCCACTAGCTCAGGCTCCGCTCACTTCCACCTTGGTTCTAGGGTGTCCGGTAGACATATCACCCGCCACCATTAGCCATTTTCTCTATGGTCCTACTATATACCACTCTTGGTCTCCTAACACTTCCGAGTTTGATTACCGCTGGGACATCGTGCGGAGTGGCGCTTTCTAGAGGAATGCTGGGCAGCGAGTGGCTGTGATACTATGGCTGGCCTGGTACATTGTTGCAGATGGGGAGCGAGCGGAATGGGTTGGTGCTCCAAGGTTGGGCATCCGGAAGGCCACATTGAATTTTGTAGCAAAGTTCTTCTAGCTGTTGGTACGCAACAGAGTGTCGCCTACAAAAGCTGACAATCAGGTTACTTGGGACAGAGCGGTGATGGTTGCTGCATTGGTGGTGGGAGTAGAGATCGACTTTGCCCGAATGTTGCTGGCAGAGATCCACGAGAGAGCTTTCAGGACCTCCACTACTTACCCTTTCCCCTGTCTGATCTTTCCCTTGTGCAGGGACTCTGGAGTTCCGATCTGGCATTGTGACAGGCTAGTCCACCCTATAGGGGCATTGGACATCGGCCTTATTCGGGATGACGCAAATGTGGCAGCACCTCGCAGAGAGCCCCAAATTGAGGTACCCCCCTTGGGCTCTGATCTTGCAGACACTGTGGGGCAGGCACAGGGCGGTGACCCCATTATCCCAGACCACACCGACACTGTTCCAGGCTCCTCTTCTCAGGCAGCTAGTGTTTCTCCTAGTTCTTCCCGGTCCACACCACAGTTAGGTGCGACGGTTGTCCCGATGGCCAGAGTACAAAAGTTAGAGGCGCAGATGGCCACACTGCTGCATCACATCCAGCCTTGGATGCAAAAGTCGATTGCCGAGTCCGAGGCTAGAATGGAGCGCAGGATGGAGGGGATGATGGACCGTAAGGTCCTGGCAGTTAATAAGTGGCTTGACGCCTTTAAGTTGCGAGTCCTCGAACGATCAGTTCCGGCCACAGACTTATCTGCTTTGCAGGCTGACATAGCCAGCCTCCGGACTGATGTGGATGCCATTCTTGCTGCACCTTCAGTTGAGACTCAGGCTGCCCCTACTGCGCTGGCTGATGATACAGTACTAGATGCTCTATTCAGTGGCATCGCCGAGGAGAGGCCTGCACCGACACATGCCAAGGGCAAGCGGCACCGCTCTCATCGCACGGAGGAAGAGAAAGCTCAGAAAAGACAGCGTCGGCAGGAGAAGGAGGCTAGGAGGGCTTCGATTGCAGACGAAGAGTTGCGCCAGCAGAGGGTGCGTGAGAGAGTTGTAGGGGCATCGAGCTCTGCCCTAGTTGCAGAGGATCAACCTATTTTGAGAGGTGTTGTGGGCACCACTGATGGTGCGGAGCGTTTGATAGAGAGCACTACTGAGGGTGCTAGGATTACTGAGGTGGGCACTACTGAAGGTGCCCCCACTGATGTTCTAGAGGGGTCCGGTTTGTTGATGATTCGCCGGCGCTTTGCGCCACAAGTTTGCTTCACTCAAATCCATTCACTTTTACTGTCTATGTATGCATTGTGGACAATTGCATCTATTTTTGTTGGGGGTGGGGTAAATGGATCGTGAGTGATAGGGTGAAGTCTGAGTAACCTAACTCATGAATCCTCTCTTGGGGTTTTCTTGCCTGTGTTCTTTTACCCCAAGAGACTGTTTAATTTTTGTTGAACCGGCATGTCTTAGGATTGTGTGTGTAGAAGCATGATACAGAATGAAGCATGATGGCTTAGGAAAAATTATACCCGTCAGATTCTAGGTTGTATGCTAGAAGGAGGCTACGATTTGCTGATTGTGTTGGCTCTGAGTATGACATAGTAACAATCGATCTGATTGCATGATTAAACCTGAAACTTGAACTGGGTAATCTGATAATCTGATAATGAAACTATGTGCCAAGAGTGGGTGAGAATCATTGACTGTTCAAACAGTTTTGTGCAAAACTAGAACTTGCCCAGTTAGTCCTGCTAAGACAATTCAATCTAGAGGATAGGAAGTGATCATACGCCGTTGATCGGAAAAATCCATAAATTGCCTAGAAGGATTCAACCAAATGAAATAACTGTTCCCTTTGATCCAACTTTGAGCCTAAAAATAAACCATTTCTTTCTAAAACCCCGAACTCACGTTCCCATAATCTACTATGTTGGCCCCGGTCCCTCCTTAGACATGTGCACTTTGACTTAGGCCAAAAGCCCAAGTTGAGGGTGGCTAATGTAAAAAAAGTAACTTCAATCTTGGCTCTGACCTGACATCACGTATTGTGCACCTCAACTAACGGAAAATCCATAAGTTGAGGGTGGCTATGAAAGAGGAAACTGAAAGAAAAATGGGGATGAAAAGAGTGAAAAATAAATAAATAAATAAATAAATAAATGGGGGAAACGGAAGGAAAAGATGTGAACTGTTAAAAGAAAAAGGAGCAATAAAATAAAAGGAAATTGAGCTACAAAGTTTAAAGTCACATCTGTGGTTGAAGAAAATCAAGGGAAAGCGGTAAAGCAATAATATGAAGAAAAAAAATATAGGGCAAAAAGAGGTTAAAAGCCTAGTGTATTGACAAGGAGGGCAGAAAGTCACTAAACAGTACCCAAATGTACCACATCTGACCCTGAGCCTACGTTACAAGCCAATTAAGTCCTATAGTGATCCTGGAGTCTAGTTTGAAGAGTCTGAGCAGTGAAAATAAGGGCAAGCTTATGGCAGTAAGCACTAACTGTAGTTGAAATCATTTCTGAGTGTGAGTGTTGAATAAATCCTTGTACTATGAATGAAATTATTTTTTTGCGAAAAGAGGATTTCATTTGAAATAAGGGCACTGGTTACATCGTTGGAAAGTTGGTACCTGGGTGACAGTGAGAAGGTGTCTGTTGTGTGTCAGTTCGTTGGTCTGTGTCATGATGTGATCCACATGAGTTGTCTTGTCGAGTCTAAGAGAACTAATGTGCACCCGAACAATGAGGAGGTAGAGAGCCATGTGATTGCTTGAGTTAGAAATGCTTGCTTCTATACAAGTGTCGTTTAGAGTTCTAGTGCGTCGCTTGAGGACAAACAACGAATTTAAGTTGAGGGTGTTGATATACCGTGAGTTTACGGTATTTCTAATACATTTCACTTACAAGTTATGTGTGTCTAGGGCCTTTTCATATTCGTTTTTATGTGTTTTATCTTGTTTTGCAGGAAAGGTGTTCAGGCGCGGAAGTTTAGAGACAGTTGAAGGAAATGCAGAAAAAGGCATCCACGGAAGTCATCTACGGACCGTAGGTCCATTCACGGTCCGTAGGTGATGATCATAGATCAGCAGGCATGGTGTTGAGGACAAATCAGGGAAATCTGACCAAGTGTGGAACCACGGTGCCCATTGACGGTCCGTAGATTGATCTACGAACCGTACTGTTGATCAATAGAGTGAGACTGCGAGGGTTCCAGTACTTGATTTTTGAAGATTCTAAGTATGGAGCTACGGAAGGGATTGACGGACCGTAGGTCGATCTACGGACCGTGCTGCTGGTCCGTCGTTTGCTTCAGAGAAGCTGATTGTTGGATGCTGAAATATTTTCTAAGTCCCGAGTGACGGAAGGGACTTACGGACCGTAGATCCATCGACGGTCCGTAAGTAAGTCTCGTGGATCGAAGACGCATAACTGAACAAAACTTTCCTTAATTTGTTTCCTTTTTTACTTAGGATTTGTTTTCTATAAATAGGACATGTAAACCTCATTTTTGGGGGTTAGACACTATTATTCTATTTTTGCTTTGTAACTTTGGAGATTAATTTGCAACCCTAGCAATCATTGATCTCCCAAGTTCGTTTTGAAGATTTTGGCTTTGCAATTCAAGTTAATTTTTCTGGGTTTATTATTCTCTTTACGTAAGTTCATGATTTATTCATCTACAATTATGAATTGGTGTTCTTGCCAATATGAGTAACTAAATCCACAACTAGGGTTGTGGGAACCATGATCAATTAACAAAGTATGACTAGTAAATAAGCAATTCTTGACTAGTATTTTGCATGCATTGATAATTCTTTCGTATAGAAGTCTTTTTAACGGTGGCCAACGTTAGAACTCGCCTTATTATTACTTGCCGGACCAAGGAGGTAATTAACAAGAAAAGAATTATCAACATAAATTTAGTGTGATACTATCTAATAGGCTAGTGTCGATTGGTGCGAAGTAATAACTAAGCCAAACATCGATTATGATGTCTAATATAAGGTAAAGGTAAGGGTTAGTAAATTATACACACGTAGCCGGACCAAGGTGCTGGGTGAAATTCTCTAGATGCTGGACCAAGGATTTAGAGATACCTAACTTATCACTTTGCATGTAATACACTAGAAAAGGATTGCTATTACTAGGATTACTACGTTATGAGATTATGGGGAACACGTGTACCCTAGTTATTTCTCTTATCTTGATAACAACCAAAGTTGAGTTTAATTATTGATTACTTATTAAGTTCTTACTATTTATTTCACACAAGCACAACCCCCCTTTTATTACCTGCTTCTGGAAATAATTTGACTAATTGAATATAATTGTTTGTTAAAAGTAAAGTCTAAACCATTTTCCTCGTGGGATCGATCTGAACCTACAAGTTGGGTTCTTTGCTTGATAACGATCGCTTATGCTTCTGAAAGGAGGTGTAATTTGAGCGTATCAGCCCCTATCAAAGCAACCTCACAAACTTCAAACCAACTGATAGGAGAGTGCACCTCCTGCCATAAAGAGTCTCAAATGGTGCCATTCCAGTACTAGAATTATAGCCGTTATTATAAGCAAACTCAGTCAAAGGTTAATAATCATCTCAATTACCCTTGAAATCAATCACGCAAGCTCTTAGTATATCTACAAAAGTATGAATAGTATGCTCATCTAGTCCATTTGTACATGGATGAAAAGTCTTGCTAAGCTTCACTTGCGTACAAAGACTTTGGTAAAATGAACTCTAAAATTGAGATATGAACTGATTGCCACAATCGTAGATAATAGACAAGGGCACCCCATGCAGCCTTACCATTTCCCGAATATAAAGTTAGGTGTAATCCTCTACTGAACATGAAGTCTTAACGGTATGAAAGTGAGCCAATTTCATCATTCGGTCCATAATAACCCAAATCGAATCAAATTGACATTAAGTATGAGGTAAAACCATAATAAAGTCCATATTATGCTTTTCCCACTTCAATGTAGGAGTACTAATGTTTTGAGTCAAACCACCCGGTTTCTGATGCTAAACTTTCACTTCTTGAAAATTCAGACACTTAAAAACAATTTTTGTCATGTCCTTCTTCATCCCATTTCAGAAATAGACTTCCTACAAATCACGATACATTTTGATGGCTCTCATATAAATAGAATACCAAGAACTGTGAGCTTCTATCAAAATAAGAATTTTCAACTCATTAACATTCAAGATACGTAATCGACCTTGGTATCAAAGGACACCATATTCCCCTTGGGAGAAAGTGCTTTTTCAGAAATGAACTTCTTCAACTCAACTAGTACCAGATCAATAGCTTGTTGAGCCTTCATGTCTAATACAAAAGACTATTTTGAAACATTATGAACAAGCACACCACCTTCACCAGAATCAGTCAAGTGACACTCAATATGAAGAAAATATATAATCATCAAAAACTAACTCATTCTTACTATTCTCAACATTAGCAACATTTCCCACAGATAGTTCACTAAGAGCCTGTCACCATATTCACTTTACCTAGATTATAAAGGACACTAATATTGTTATCTCTCAATAACTTAAGCCATCTCCTTGGCGAAGATTCAAATCCTTATGAGTGAACACATACTTCAAGCTCTTGTGGTCAGTAAACTCATCTATATGAACATCATATATGCAATGCCTTAAAATCATAAGGGCAAACACTACCGGCGCTAAGTCAAAATCATGAGTGTGATAATTCGTTTCATGAATTTTTTTGTTGAAGCATAAGCAATGACTTTCTCCTGTTGCATTAAAACACAACCAAGACACTTCTGTGAAGCATTTGAATAAACAACAAAAGCATCTGATCCTTTTGGTAATGTTAAAAAAGTTGCTAAAGTGAGTCTACCCTTCAACTCTTGGAAACACTTCTCACAAGCTTCCGACCATAGGATTTCACCTTCTTATAAATCAATGTCATTAATGGCAAAGCAATAGAGGAAAACATTTCCATGAACATTCTATGGTAACCGGCCAAACCCAAGAAACTTTGTATATCTGAAGTAGTTTAAGGTCAACGATAATTCTTAATTGTCGTGGTCTTATTCGGATAAACTTGAAGACCTTCAGAAGAGACAATATGGCAAAGGAAAGAAATAACCTCAATCAAAACTAAAACTTGCTAAACTTGGCATACAATTCCCAAATGCTCAATATGTTCATCATCACTATTAAGAGAATTAGTAACAGAAGATGAAATAATAAGTACTGAACAATCATGCCCTGAACTACCAAAGGCATTAATATATATCGAAGAAACTACAGAAAAGGAAATAATCATCGGAGGAGTACCAATAGTAATAAAGTTTAAAATATATCAAGGAGATAAAAATATCACTTTAAGAATAAAATTGTTAGAACAAGTAAAACCATACACTCTAGAAGACAAACAGTTGACGATAAATTATGAAGATAAAAGAGTAATAATAAAAAGAACTTTAGTATGATAAAAATATGAAAATATATATACTTGCAAAGATAATAATAGAGGGATATTACAACAGATATTATACACCAATGATAGATACATGAGCAGAAGCCAATATATGTAAATACAATTGTTTACCAGAAGATAAATGTGAAAAATTAAAACACTGATAGTAGTAACATGATTTAATAATGAAGGAAGCATGATCACATATAAGGCAAACAATATAAAAATACAAATATGGGGTAAGATATTAACTATAGAAGAAATGTATAACTTTGAACTTACAACAAAAGATATGCTATTAGGAATGCCATTTTTAGAAAAATTATACCCACATATAATAACAAAAACACATTGGTGGTTCACAACACCATGTAAACAAAAAATAGGTGCAAAAAGAGTGAATAACAAAAAACGAAAAACAACAGAATGGATAAAAGGTAGTGAAAAAATTACACAAAAATTAGAAAATATAAAAGAAGAAGACCCTAAAATAGAATTAATTATATTCTCTATAGATAAAGTAAAAATAATCCAAGATAAGTTAGAATTATTATATAATGAAGATCCTTTACAAGGATGGGAAAAACATAAAACAAAAGTAAAAATTGAGCTAATTGATAATAATAGTATAATAACCCAAAAACCATTAAAATATAATTTTAATAATTTAACATAATTTAAGATACATATAAGTGAATTACTAGAAAAAGGGTATATACAAGAAAGCAATAGTAACCATACAAGCCCAGCATTTATAGCAAATAAATATAGTGAACAAAAAAGAGGAAAAAGTAGATGGTTATTGATTATAGAAATTTAAATGCAATAACTAAAACATATAATTACCCAATACCAAATAAAATATTAAAAATAAGACAAATACAAGGATATAATTACTTTAGTAAATTTGACTGCAAATCAGAATTTTATCACTTAAAGTTAGATCACAAAAACTGATAACGACTAATTAGATCAAGTAATAGATAATATATCTAAAATAGAATATAAATATATTCAGTATTTAAAAATACAATGAATAACGAGAATAATGAATGTAGACAAAAACTTACTGAAATAATTATAGCAAAATGACAAGAATTGAGACATAGGCAAAATAGACTTAACAGTAATATATTTGCAGGAATTTGTAAAAAATCTATAGTAGCACAAAGAAAAACTATTTTATATCTACAAATACAAATAGAAAGCTTAGAATATAAACTACAACACAATTAATAAATAAATAAAGAAGAATACGCAATAGATGAAAAAACATATAAAAACTATGACGGATTAAAAATAAAACTAATATTTTCTAATCTAGGAACAAGATATAAGCAAATAGATGACAATCTAAGTTTAATGTTAGAAAAAGAAACGGTAAAACTAGAAGATAGTTTAGAATAACAAAAGAAAATGAAGAAATAGATAGAAAAACGGAGATTGAAAAAATAATACAACAGGCAACAAATCAAGTACAACAATTAGAAGAAGTAAAAAATACTAAAATAATAGAACTAGAAAAAGAGCTGGCAATATTAAAAGAAATGTATGAAATTAAACAAAAAGAAAAAGAACAAAAAATAAAATTAGCAAATGAGATAAATAAATTTAAAGAAAAATTGCAATTAGAAGAAGAACTAGAAGTAAAAAAAGAAAATAACCAAGATAATCTACCTGAAATAAGAATTGATGAAATAAACAACGATGATCTAGATGAACAACATTTAGAAACAAGGGAAACATATACGAAACTTTTAGCAAACATAGATAATACAAAGAATTTAGAAGTAAATACAGGAGACATAGAGATGGATGAAAAACCTAGTACATTAGTAATAAAAAACCCAAAAAATTTAAAATATTATAATACAAACTATGAACAATATGATAAAGAAAAACTATATGGGATAAAAGATTGAATAAAAAATGGACATCCAAACCAATAACTAAACAACATGATTTTTTAGATTTAGACTGTGTAGCAGATATAAATAAAACAATCTAATTATGGATGTGATATATATCAAAACAATTAATAGATAACAAAATAGGAATGACAGAAACACAAGGATATATAGAAAGAACACTTATAGGAACAGTAAAATTATGGCCACAAAATTTATCAGATGAAAATTTAAAAACTCTCAGAAGTAATAAAAAATCTAATGGTGAATTAGCTACTACAACTATGAAAATATTATATAAGTACGAAGTAGCTATAAAAAAATGAATTTAGTAGTATGACAACAGAGGTAGAAGAACAAAATAGAGAAAAAATCATACATCGGAATCTAATGACAAAATTAGCAATATGTAATATGTGTTATATAGATGAATATACATGTGCACTTAGAGAATACTATTATAAAGGAACATATATCACAGAAGAGAGTAAAGAAATAAGAAAATTGTATTTTACAAAATTACCAGAACCTTTTAATTCAAAAGTAATAAAAAGTTGGAATGAAGCAAGATTAATAGATACCTTAGGAGCTAGAATAAAATTCTTACAACGACATTTTATAGAACTGTGTGAAAAACATAAAGAAGAAATAAAAATGGAAAAGATATTAGTAAAAAACCTAGCATGTTGCAAAAATAAAACAGCACCCCAATTTGGCTGTACGGATAGGTATTATAAAAATAAAAAAAGAAACTATAAAAGAGATAGATCAAAATATAAGTATAAAAGACCAAGGAGAAACTACTACGAAAAAAACTACAAAACCAAAAGACCATATAGACCAAAGAGAAAACTAACGAAATGTATTTGTTATAATTGTGGAAAATTAGGACACATAGCTAAAGATTGCAAATTACCTAAAAATCCAAAGAAAAAACAAATATCAGAAATACTGATGGACAATGAAAAATATACACAAATAAAGTACATAGATTATGAGTTAGAAAGTGAAGATAGTATATATGAATTATCAAAAAACGAAACAGACGAAAGAAAAATAATTCAATAATAGAATCAGATAATGAATACTATATAAATGACTGAAACAGATATACAAATAATAACTAAAGAAGATGAAGAATCAGCAGAACAAAAAATAATAATATATTTGAACAAATAAAAGGAAAGGAATTAGACCTAAGCGTAGAAAAAATATTTGAAATACCAACAATAAGAAAGTGGTTTAAACGACATAAAGAAGAATATTATGTAGTAAGTCAAAAGGAACATATCATAAATTGTAAATACACCAAAGGAAAGGCTAAAATACCAATAATAAACAAACGAATAATAAATAAAGAAATACAAGATATTAAGGCTAAAAATCCAATTAAATATGTACTTTTAGGAGGAACATAAATATTAATAAAAGCATATTTTAGGGAAGGAATAGATACACTCATAAAAATATACTTAGCTGATGATAGAATTATACAACCCATAGAAAAAAATATAATAAGTGCAGTAAAAGGTAACCTCATATACCAAAAATTTAAATTTATAATAAGTGTTAACTACTCGGTAGCAATAAATGGCAGAAACACAGATAAATCAGTAGTATTATATTGGAAATGTTAGGGATAGAACTAGCCCCAGGAGGTAAAATATTTACAGCCAGATGTAAAAACATATATGTTTTAACAACAAAACATAAAATAACAGCAAAAAATAAAATAAATAAAATAAAAATAGAAAATCCTTTTGAAAGAATAGTTACAGTCATAGATAATAGTGATTATAGTTATAATGAGATTGACATAGAAAAAGATTTAGAAATAGTAAAAGAAAGATTAAGCACATCAAAAAGAATAAACTATGAAATACCCCAAATATCATAAAAAATGAGTACCTCGAGAAGAATAGATAAAACTCCACAAAAATCAATAGATGAAGAAATACAACCATATCATTACTACATAACGGGAGTAATGGAACAACGAAAATACTTAATATTAATAAATACAGGACAAGAAGAAAACTATATTACAAGAGAATTAGTAACAGAAGATGAAATAATAACTACTGAATAATTATGCCCTGAACTACCAAAGGCATTAATATATACCGAAGAAACTACAGAAAAGGAAATAATCATTGGAGGAGTACCAATAGTACTAAAGTTTAAAATATATCAAGGAGATAAAAATATCACTTTAGGAATAAAATGGTTAGAACAAGTAAAACCATATAATCTATAAGACAAACAGTTGACAATAAATTATGACAATAAAAGAGCAATAATAAAAAGAACTTTAGTATGATAAAAATATGAAAATATATATATTTGCAAAGATAATAATAGAGGGATATTACAACAGATATTATACACCAATGATACATACAGGAGCAAAAACTAATATATGTAAATACAATTGTTTGCCAGAAGATAAATGTGAAAAATTAAAAACACCGATAGTAGTAACAGGATTTAATAATGAAGGAAGCATGATCACATATACGACAAAAGATATAAAAATACAAATATGAGATAAGTTATTAACTATAGAAGAAATGTATAACATTGAACTTACAACAAAAGATATGCTATTAGGAATGCCATTTTTAGAAAAATTATACCCACATATATTAACAAAAACACACTGGTGGTTCACAACACCTTGTAAACAAAAAATAGGTGCAAAAAGAGTGAATAACAAAAAACGAAAAACAACAGAATGGATAAAAGGTAGTGAAAAAATTACACAAAAATTAGAAAATATAAAAGAAGAAGACCCTAAAATAGAATTAATTATATTCTCTATAGATAAAGTAAAAATAATCCAAGATAAGTTAGAATTATTATATAATGAAGATCCTTTACAAGGATGGGAAAAATATAAAACAAAAGTTAAAATTGAGCTAATTGATAATAATAGTATAATAACCCAAAAACCATTAAAATATAATTTTAATGATTTAACAGAATTTAAGATACATATAAGTGAATTACTAGAAAAAGGGTATATACAAGAAAGCAATAATAAGCGTACAAACCCAGCATTTATAGTAAATAAACATAGTGAACAAAAAAGAGAAAAAAGTAGGATGGTTATTGATTATAGAAATTTAAATGCAATAACAAAAACATATAATTACCCAATACCAAATAAAATATTAAAAATAAGACAAATAAAAGGATATAATTACTTTAGTAAATTTGACTGCAAATTAGGATTTTATCACTTAAAGTTAGAAGAAGAATCTAAAAAACTTACAGCATTTACAGTACCATAAGAATTTTATGAATGGAATGTATTATCATTTGGATATAAAAATGCCCAGGTACATATCAACACTTTATGGATAACTACTTTAAACAACTAAAAAATTGTGTAGTATATATTGATGATATATTACTATATTCTAAAACCCAAGATGAACACATAAGATTATTAGAAAAATTCATACATATTATAGAATATTCAGGCATAAGCCTAAGTAAAAAGAAAGCATACATAATGAAAAGCCAAATCGAATTCCTAAGAATACAGATAGATAAAAATGGAATAAAAATGCAAATGCATATAGTACAAAAAAGAATTAACTCAAATGAATAGCTAGATACAAAAAAGAAATTAAACTCATTCTTAGGACTGGTAAATCAAGTAAAAGAATACATACCAAAATTAGCAGAGAAGTTAAAACCATTATAGCAAAAATTAAAGAAAGATGTAGAATATCAGTTTGATAAAAAAGAGCAAATACAAATACAAAAAGTAAAATTATTATGTAAGAACCTACCTAAACTATATTTTCCGGATGAAAACAAAAAATTTACTTATATAGTAGAATTAGACGCCAGTGAAAAAAGTTATGGAGGAGTCTTAAAATACAAGTATGATAAAGAAAAAAAAATAGAACGTCATTGTAGATATTATTCAGGAACATTTACTAATGCATAAATAAGATGGGGAATAAATAGGAAAGAATGATACTCAGTGTATAAATGTTTACTATCATTTGAACCATATATTGTATATAATAAATTTATTATAAGGACAAATAACACACAAGTAAAATGGTGGCTAACAAGAAAAATACAGGATTCAGTAACTACAAAAGAAATGATAAGATTGGTATTAAATATATTAAATTTTACATTTACTATTGAAGTAATAAAAAACTAACAAGAATGTTATTGCAGATTACTTATCAAGACAAAACTGCTCAAACTGAGAAAGAAAATACAATCGAAGATATACTTAAAGCCATCACTACACTTTGTATCAAAGTGCACAGTATGGACAATGAGATACAAAAGCTAAAGACTAATGAAGATAATCTGAAGTCTAAAGCTAGTACAAGTCAGCAGCATGACTATAAAAATGCGGAGCTAAGTCGATCGAAAGACTTTAAAAATACAGAGCTAAGAGGTGACGTTGGGAAACACCTTAAAACCCATAATGTTTGTTTAAATACAGCTGCAGGTACAAGTAAACAAGTAAATGAAAAACAGTATAATGCAAACTTAAACCAGCTATTTGAAAAACCATTTACCCCAAGAACGTCAAAAAACACATTGACTATGGAACCACAAACCTCTACATATGCAGATAGTCTATAGAATGAGAAAAAAATTATATAACCATGTTACGAGAACCTATATTGAAAATATATACAAAATCCAAACTTATTTGAACCTTAACCCTAGATCCACTACAACCAAAGAACTAAATCAAGACTACCTAACCCAAAAAATTACAAGGTTATAACAAGTTAATCACACAACCAAAAACTAATGCCAATTTAGTAAGAACATGTTACAATTATGGACTATTAAATACCGTATATACATATGATGGAGAAGAGGTAAGTGGAATACCAGAACTACACAAAACATTCGTCACGTATAAAAGAGTTACCAAAGGAAACTTATTTTATATAAAGTTTTATACAGCACCAGCGGAGATATTATATGAAGAGATAAAACCTCCAATTCATGTTATTAAGATCGGACTAACCAAAGACATGATTATACCTGAAGATATTGGACAACAGGAAGAAATACAAAAAATAGAGATACCAAGTTTTTATGCCAATAAAAGAATAATTGGTATATCAACTATTATAGAAGAGTTAGCAAAAAATTATTTAAACGGAAATGTTATATGGAGTTACTACTCTAGAGACCAGTTAATGATATATTCAAATTCAAGAGAACTAAGGAAAACAAATATGGATGAAGTCCAAATATGGATTTTATCATTATTAAAACCAGAAGAAAGACCTACGACAAGAGCACTCAAAGCAGTATTTATTTCGCCAGAACTATTAACCAGATATTGCAAGCTAATTGGATACAAATACCCTGATCATCTATGTACAAAATGTAATGGAGAAGACAATGTGATTCCCGATGTCTAGCTGGAATGACCAAATAAGATAGAGACAGAAGAAGATAAGAAGAAGAAGACAAAAATAAAAAGACACATGAAGTAAAATGTGCAAAGAAAGTCATAGATAAATAGATAAGGCAAAGAAGACATATTGCCAAAAGCAAATAGTTTAAAGTAAATAGTATCATGTAAAAAAGTCATAAAGTAAATAGTACTATGTAAAAAACTCATGAAGTAGGTGCATTATTGTGCATTATTGTAGGGTAAGTAGTACAATACATGCATTATTGTGCACTATTGTAGTATAGTACGTGCATAACTTATTTAAACAACATAAAAACTTTAACTAAATCTACCAATTAATTAAATCAATAGGATCAACTAGTGTTGGTACTTATGCTTAACAAATATATTATTTATAAATTTAAAGCTAAGTGTCAACACTAGATGGACACAAATTGATATTGCAAGAAAATCAATTTTGTCATCAATAGGATCAACTAGTGTTTGTACCTATGCTTAACAAATATATTATTTCTAAATTTAAAGCTAAGGGTCAACACTAGATGGACACAAATCGATTTTGCAAGAAAACACATTTTGTCATCAATAGGATCAACTAGTGTTGGTACTTATGCTTAACAAATATATTATTTCTAAATTTAAAGCTAAGTGTCAACACTAGATGGACACAAATCGATATTGCAAGAAAATCAATTTTGTCATCAATAGGATCAACTAGTGTTGGTACTTATGCTTAATAAATATGTTATTTATAAATTTAAAGCTAAGTGTCAACACTAGATGGACACAAATCGATCTTGCAAGAAAATTAATTTTGTCATCAATAGGATCAACTAGGGTTGATACTTATTCTTAACAAATATATTATTTCTAAATTTAAAGCTAAGTGTCAATACTAGATGGACACAAATCGATCTTGCAAGAAAATCAATTTTGTCATCAATAGGATCAACTAGTGTTGGTAATTTATGCTTAACAAACAATCGATGGACACACAAAAATTATCACAAAATTAAAGCTAAGTATCAATACTAGATGGACACAAACACATTATTGAAAACAATTGTACTTGAACTTTAGAAATTTAGAAGCACCAACCATATCTCCTATTTTGATGAAAGAAGCAATATAGTCTTGTATTGACTTTTTTAGATGTTGAGCTTTCTCAGTTGCCTAGCACAAAAAGTTCTAAAATTAGTTAAATATAAACTTCAAATCCAAGAATATTAGTTATATATATATATATATATATATATATATATATATATATATATACAAGTTTTCAATTCAAGTTCATATCTAATTTCTAAACTTAATTAGTTCCAAGTTCAAGTTCTAATTTCAAGTTCAAGTTCAAGTTCAAATTTCAAGTTCAAGTTCAAATTCTAATTTCAAGTTCAACTTCAAATTCTAAGTTCAAGTTCTAATTTCAAGTTCAAGTTCTAAGTTCAAGTCAAATTCTAAGTTCAAGTTCAAGTTCTAATTTCAAGTTCAAGTTCTAAGTACAAGTTCAAGTTCAAATTCTAAGTTCAAGTTCAAGTTCTAAGTTCAAATTCAAGCTCTAATTTCAAGTTCAAGTTCAAATTCTATGTTCAAGGTCAAGTTCTAAGTTCAAGTTCAAGTTCAAGTTCTAAGTTCAAGTTCAAGTTCAAATTCTAAGTTCAAGTTCAAGTTCTAAGTTCAAGTTCTAATTTCAAGCTCAAGTCTAAGTTTAACTTCAAATTCTAAGTTCAAAAGTTCTAATTTCAAGTTGAAGTTCTAAGTTCACGTTCAAATTCTAAGTTCAACTTCAAGTTCTAAATTCAAGTTCAAGTTCAAGTTCAAGTTCTAAGTTCATGACATTTAAACATTCATCATCTAAATTCATGACATTCAAACATTCATCATCTACTCATAACACTTCAATTACTAATTTCTAACTTCAAATTATTAACACTTTACTAGCTAGTCCTAAAATAAAATCCAAAAAAATCCTAATTCAACCTCAAATTACATATTCTCAAGTTTAAACTAGTCCTAAAATACAAAAAATTTAATTCCTCACTAAATAACAATGCCCAATTTAAAAATTGCCTTTTTTTTAAAAGAAAAAAACCCTAAAATAAAAAATTTCAATTATCTATACCAAACTAACAATAATCAAATCAAATTAACAATTGAATAACACAACCCAACAAACAAACAAAAATAATATACTAGCAAACAATCAATTATAATCACTAGAATTAAAGCTAAGTATCAGTACTAGATGGACACAAACACATTATTGAAAGCAATTGTACCTGAACGTTAGAAATTTAGAAGCACCAACATTATCTCCTACTTTTATGAAAGAAGCAATATAGTTCAAGTTCATGTTCAAATTCTACGTTCAAGTTCTAATTTCAAGTTCAAGTTCTAAGTTTAAGTTCAAATTCCAAGTTCAAGTTCAAGTTCTAAGTTCAAGTACAAGTTCTAATTTCAAGTTCAAGTTCTAAGTTCAAGTTCAAATTCTAAGTTCAAGTTCAAGTTCTAATTTCAAGTTCAAGTTCTAATTTCAAGTTCAAGTTCTAAGTCCAAGTTCAAGTTCAAGTTCTAAGTTCAAGTTAAAGTTCTAATTTCAAGTTCAAGTTCTAAGTTCAAGTTCTAATTTCAAGTTCAAGTTCAAGTTCTAAGTTCAAGTTCAAATTCTAAGTTTAAGTTCAAGTTCTAATTTTAAGTTCAAGCTCTAAGTTCACGTTCAAATTCTAAGTTCAACTTCAAATTCTAAGTTCAAGTTCTAAATTCAAGTTCAAGTTCAAATTTCAAGTTCAAGTTCAAATTTCAAGTTCAAGTTCAAATTCTCAGTTCAAGTTCAAGATCTAAGTTCTAAGTTCAAGCTCTAATTTCAAGTTCAAGTTCTAAGTTCAAGTTCAAATTCTAAGTTCAAGTTTCAGTTCTAAGTTCAAGTTCTAATTTCAAGTTCAAGTTCAAGTTCTAAGTTTAACTTCAAATTCTAAGTTCAAGTTCACGTTCAAATTCTAAGTTCAACTTCAAATTCTAAGTTCAAGTTCTAAATTTGTCACGACCCGGGAGCACCCCCAAGTCGTAACACGGCGTACTCGACCCCGAAGGGGTCTTATACAAGCCACATAGTCATTCATTGCATTAAATAATGAAAATAGTGCGGAATAAAAACATATTTATTTACATCCACACATTTAAACTTCTCAAAACAACTTTAAAAACACACAGCGGAAGTCTAAGTCTCACATGGCCATCTTAGACACAGTCGCAAAACATAAGTAGGGACACGGCCCTTTACAATCAAAAGAAGTCTATTAAGTCTATTACATGAACAAAAGAACTTAAAAGTCTTATCCTCGAATCAATGAGGACATACCAAGTCTTGGAGGAAAGCAATCCAACACTTCAAACTAGTTAAGAGAGATCACTTGCCGGAACCTACACTTGTAGTAAAAACATGAAGAATATGGATTAGTACACAAAAATGTACTAAGTATGATGACCATGCAAAACATGCTTAAAAAGGGACATTTTAGTTAGAAACCATGCATTATGCCACCTTTTTGAAATATCATGAACAATAGCATAAAAGACATACAAGACAAGCATAACATCAAGTAAGTCATAATATCACCTTTAAACAACATCAACATGAAAACCTTTACCTTGGACCTTCACCTCAAGAAACCCTTATGCTATACCTCGTGCAATGTATGGATGGCGTCCCATACCACTATCCATACTAAGGTACCACATTTAGGTCACTTAAAGTAACTTATCATTCCTTTCTTTCACCTTTGCACAATATTCATACATAGGAGGTATATCATTAATTAAGACGTGACAAGGGAAAATAACTCTTAATATAACCCAAGTATAGCATGCATCTCATATTAAGCATTTAAGAGCCAACATTCTTTAATAACCTCATTTAGGGCACATTTATGTCACATACATTAGGATTTAGAGAAACTCACTATGACCCTCTCCAAGCCTACTCGTGCAATGTATAGGTAGCATCCCATACTACTACCTACACTTTGTAGAACCTGTCAAGAAACCATAATGAAATCTCACATGATGGGAAGTAAGCATTTAACCGACATAGACCATGAGAGCTTGTCATGGAATCCGGTGTCATGAGTCCCCACACCGAAAAAAGGTGGTCTACTTGCCTAAGGAAGACCGGTATATATAGCTTAATGGATCCACTAGCTTCCTATGCGGGCACATAGTTTATGGGATAAGGTAGACGATCATTGAAACTCATGCCTAACTGTCGGGGGAGTTTCCATCTAACCAAATCCGCTCGGTGCTTAGCCTACATTCCCATAGAATAGTTCATTACTTTGACATCATCACACATGAAAGGGTGCCATAAGCCTACCGATTCAAGGTACATTATTTAACACATGAAAGGGTGCCATAAGCCTACCGATTCAAGGTACATTTAGGAAAGCTCATTAACTCCTCTTGAAAGGGTGCCATGGGCCTACCGATTCAAGTCTCATCATTAACCTTTATGGAAAGGTGCCATAGGCCTACCGAATCCAAGGTTCATTACTTATCATTAATGGAAGGGTGCCATTAGCCTACCGATCCAAGGTTCATTATAAGCATGTGTGGAAGGGTGCCATAAGCCTACCGATCCAAGGATTCAACAATCAACAATATAATCATTTATACAAGAAAATGATGCATAAGCCCTACCAATTCAAGGTATACTTTATATTGAAGAATCCTTCATATTATATCATCAACATTCATGAGTGTCATCAACACATCTCTGGATTTCCATACATCTCATAACTCAAACTTTAAAGCATCGATTCATCAATTCTCCATAGTTGGACATTTTGTCAAACACCTTGAAGGCATGTAATGGAATCAAAGAGCATGGAAAATAGGGTAGTAATTATGCAACCAAACCAGTGAACAACCTACAACAACACCTTTACATTCATAACATGATCACATTATCTTCATTGAATTCTCATTCGTATAATGTCATGATAACACTCCAATTTCTCATACTATGCCTTTAAGGCCATAAGCCTCACATACCAATACACCAACAATACACCATAAAATAAGCATGGGTAATGACATACTTCAACAATCTAAAGACCTTTAAACAAGTTTGATTCATATACATTCATTATCTAGCAACCCACTTCATAAAGGCATAAACTAGGAATAGAGAGAAATCATGGGTTCATGGAGTATTTTCATCTTAAATCGTCAATACAACAACAATATAACCATAAAGTGCCATTAGAAACCTTTTAAAACCATTTGGTGGAAGAACCCATGAGATTGAGTGAAAACCTAGATTTTTCATACTTTGAAATAACTTTGGATTTGGCTCCTTGAATGGAAAATTAGACAAGGATCAAGACCACCATACCTTTGCTATGATCTCCCACGAAATTTGATGAAGAAAGCCTTGAATCCAAAGCCCTAGCTCCCACTTCTTCTTCTTCTTAAATGGAGGATTGTAGAGAGGGAAATGTTTTTAGGGATGGGAATGAACTAATGGTATATAGGAAATAATATAAGTCCTTTGAAAAAAATGGTCCAACACTTAGAAAAAATTTCAGGCGGGTGAACAGTAAATGAACAGTAAAATCAGCTACTGGAATTTGCCTTTTTCTGCCGGACAGATTTTACGAAAATGGGCATAACTTCTTCGTCCGAACTCCGAATGAGGTGAAACGAAGTGAGTTAGGTAGCTAACTCAAAGGGCTTTCCATGGATATATTATTGGCCACCCAAATAATTTGTGTGCTAGGAGATATGACCCTCCAAAGTAGACCCTCGAAAAAGGCTTCACTTGGAAATTTCGGATTTTGATACGGTTGCTCTAAAATTTGGGTTAGACCCATTTCCCACTCAATTTGACCCCCTAAACAAGAATATGAAGTCGGATTTTCGAAAAACGAAACGGATCTTTTTATATACAGCTAAACAAGTTTCCGGTAACTTCCGAAGCACATTTTTAAGAACTTTTTGGGTCAAATTCAAATATAATCATTTCATTAAGTTCTCGACTCCAAACTCACATGTGAGGCTCTAGTTTCACTCTATCATTTTTCGAGTCGTTACAAAATTAAAGTTCAAGTTCAAATTTCAAGTTCAAGTTCAAATTCTCAGTTCAAGTTCAAGTTCTAAGTTCTAATTTCAAGTTCACGTTCTAAGTTCAAGTTCAAATTCTAAGTTCAAGTTTCAGTTCTAAGTTCAAGTTCTAATTTTAAGTTCAAGTTCAAGTTCTAAGTTTAACTTCACATTCTAAGTTCAAGTTCACGTTCAATTTCTAAGTTCAACTTCAAATTCTAAGTTCAATATCAAGTTCTAAGTTCAAGTTCAAATTCTAAGTTCAAGTTCAAGTTCTAATTCTAAGTTCAAGTTCTAAGTTTAACTTCAAATTCTAAGTTCAAGTTCTAATTTCAAGTTCAAGTTCTAAGTTCACGTTCAAATTCTAAGTTCAACTTCAAGTTCTAAATTCAAGTTCAAGTTCTAATTTCAAGTTCAAGTTCAAGTTCAAATATTAAGTTCAAGTTCAAATTCTAAGTTCACGATATTCAAACATTCATCATCTAAATTCATGACATTCAAACATTCATCATCTACTCATAAAACTTAAATTTCTAATTTCTAACTTCAAATTATTAACACTTTACTAACTTGTCCTAAAATCAAATCCAAGAAAATCCCAATTCAACCTCAAAATACATATTCTCATGTTTAAACTAGTCCTAAAATACAAAAATGCTAATTCTTCACTAACTAACAATGCCCAATTTAAAAATGCCCAATTTTTTTAAAAAAAACCTTAAAATAAAAATCTTCAATTATCTATACCTAACTAACAATAATCAAATCAAATTAACAATTGAATAACACAACCCGACCCCACCTTAGCAAGGACTAGCAACAGCACTGCATCGACGGCGACCAGCGAAGCCGGCAGGCGACGGTGAAGTCTGGGAGATGACGACAATCGGCGACAGTGACGGGGAAGGGCGGCGACGGCAACAATGATGGCAACGGGGAGGGAGTCGATATATATAGAGAGAAGGGAGAGAATAAGAGTTTAGAGAGAGAGAGGAAAATAAAAAAATGGCAATATGTCTTTTAGATATTTAATAAAAAGCGACGGACAACGTCTCTAAGTCCATCGCTTTTTTTAAATATAGTTGACCAACATTTTGACCAAAAAGTAACGGACTAAGAGACACTGTCCGTCGCTTTTTAAATATAGTTGACCATATATTTTGACCAACAAGCGACGGACATAAAGATGTCGTCCGTCGCTATAATTAAAAAAGTTATTAATAAAATAAAATAAATTAAAAGCGACGGACAACGTCGTTAATTTTTAATTTATTTATAATTATTTTTAATAAAAGCCACGGACGGCGTCGCCATATATATTAAATAAATAATTATTAATTATTTATATATTTGGCACAAAAATCCGCAAAAAAAGTGACGGACTAAGAGATACTGTACGTCGCTTTTTGTAAAATAATTTTAAAAATAATTATTTTTAATAAAAAGTGACGGAAAGTGTGGCAAAAGGCGTCGCTTTTTGCAGCGACGTCGTCCGTCGCTTTTCTGTTCGTCGTTTTTAAGCAGTTTTTTAGTAGTGAGTCTTCCATGTCATTGTCCATAAATACCTATAAATATGTCATAAAAAAATTATCATGTGAAAGATATTAGCGCCCTCGTATTTTCAAACGTGTGTTCCTTTATTATTCTAGACCCAGTAAATCACAAAAAGATCTCATTAAGTTCTTAAAAACTTTTTAAATCATATTTAAAAGTTTGAAAATATTTTGAAATACATTAATTTTTTCAAAAAAAAAGAACAACTAAAGAATTATGAACAAACCAAGTCACATGTTTGTTATTCTAGAGGCTACAAGCTGGGAAAAATATAGGAAATACAACAATTATTCCCTCCGTCCCATTTTATACGGCACCATTTGACATGACATAATGTTTAAGAAAATAAGAAAGACTTTTGAAATTGTGGTTTAAAACAATTCTTATACATTTTTGTGGTTGAAAATCATTTCATTAAGCGTAAAAGGGGTATTTTAAAGTTGGATTGTTTTTAACTATAGTTATGTGATATTATTCTTGGGATGGAATAAAAACGGAAGGGTGCCACATAAAATAGGATGGGTGGAGTACAAGTAATTAGGAGAATCAAGAAAGGTTACAAGTAGCATTAGTTATAATAGCTGAATAGAAAAGTAGTAATAATTCCCTCTAACTTTTTCTTGTATTAACCATTAACAAAGATTAGAAAAGTAGTAATTGAAACATTTAAACTTTTCTTAAAAAAGAATGGGAAAGGTTAAGAAGCAATATGTGAAAAATACATGATAATATTCGTCAATCTATCTTTCTATATCTATCTATCTTCTATATATATACTATCTTAAAAGCATGAAGTCTCAAACTTGAATGTTAAATCACTATAATACACCCAATATAAAACATCCAATTTAATGTATCATTTATATTTTATGTTATTTTACATTTATTAATTTATCTATATTATAAAAAAATACATTACACTGAAGGTTGGGAATTTTTCAAAGAGTTGTGACATTTTAAAAAAAAGTTATGACTTTTCCATAATGTAATGAATTTTCCAAAAAGTTGTGATATCTCCGATAAGTTGTGATCTTTTCAAAGGGTTGTGACTTTCAAGAAGGGTTGTGTCTTTTTCAAATTGTTGTGACTTTTCTAAAGAGTTGTGACATTTTGGATGAGTTGTTACTTTTCTGAAGGATTATGACTTGTTTTAAGAATTGTGCTTTTTGTGACAAGGCACAATAAGCACATGTTCATACTACCTTTGTTGGCTATAAATAGGGGGTTCCCTCATATTTTTAAACTATGAATTTTCTATGTTTTCTTTTCTTCTTCTTCTTCTATCTTCTTAGAACATCCAATCTAGAACATGCTATATATTTTACATTCATACTAGTTGGGTTTTGTCCCCACATCAGATATTTATTGATTTAGCTTCCGCATTAGTTCATGTTTTACTTAGTTATGCTGAGTATGTTTATGATATGCCAGACTTAGGGTTAGCTTGAGGTCACTCGTGATCCTAGGTATCGTGTTATGTAAATGGGGTAGCCTCGGGGCGTAACAAATTTTGTATCAGAGCGTTAGGTTCAAGAGTCCTAGGATGTCTTAAAGCGTCACTATGTAGAGTCTTTTTCATGGGTTTGAAGCACACCACAGCTATGAGGGGGAGGTTACGAAGTGTTTTATGAAAAACTTCACTTTCTTTGCTATTCTTATCGTGCGTGAGGTATGATCCAACTTCTCCTTTCTAACCCGTTGTAATGTGTTTCAGATCATGCCTCCTCGCAGAGCTAACAAATGGAATGCTAATACACACAATGCTAACGCAGTTCCTCCAATCCGGAACCATGAAGGCACGAATGTAGAATTTTGAAATGCGATCTCCCTCTTAGCTTAGAGTGTGGCCAATCAGAACAATCAGCAAGTTCCAGATCTTGCATATACAAATGGTGGATCAGCTGCAGTTAGGGTCTGAGACTTTGTTCAAATGAATCCGCCTGAGTTTCTAGGGTCGAATGTTGGTAAGGGCCCACAACACTTCGTTGATGAAGTTAATAAGATCCTAGAGGTGATGTATGTGACCGGAAGTGATAGGGTGGAGCTTCCATTCTACAAACTTAAGGATGTGGCTTATATCTGGTTCATTAAGTGGAAAGATAACAAGGGTGAGGATGCAACTCCTGTGACTTGGGATTGTTTTACTAGAGCTTTTTTGGATAGGTTCTTCCCAATATAGTTGAGAGAAGCTAAGGCACAAGATTTTATGAACTTGAAGCAGGGTTCAATGTTGGTCCAAGAGTACAGGCTAAAGTTCACCGAGATCTCCAGGTATGCTCCACACATGGTTACCGATCGAAGGGCACAAATGAGTAAGTTCTTTTTTGGGGTATCTGTTCTGCGAAGACTAAGTGTAGAAATGAAATGGTCCTAGGGGATATGGATATCTCTAGACTAATGACCAAGCTTAACAGGTGGAAGGAGATAAACTTAGGGAAATGGCCAAGAATAACAAAGAGGCCAGAACAGGAAATTATAAACACTCACAACAAAAGTCAAGCGGTAGGAATTGCTCACAATTTTAGAAAATTTCTACAGTCCCAACACCTTCATTAACTAGTGCTCCATCCTCCAGGTTTCGACACCATCAGAAAGGTAAGGCATAAGGCTCTAAGTCTCAAGGGAGTACTACATGTAACACAACTTTCCTATCTTGTCCAAAGTGTAGTAAGAAATATTCAGGCGAGTGTCTTGCGACAGGGAAGGGTGCTTTGGGTGTGGTCAGTCCAAAAACTCTTTCATAACCCTTCTCAATCTCTACTAATGTTGGTCACCTAGTTATAGCCAGACAGGTATAAATATTTTTTTCCTGTTACAGTCTCTCAGAAAGTCACCTTATAAGACTTTAACAAGTTACAAATGGTAGATTTTTTTATCATTTTAGGCATGGATTGGTTACATTTTTTTTTATGCCTCAGTCGATTGTAGAACTATGATCGTTCAGTTTCAGTTTCTAAACGAGCCATTCTTAGAGTTGAAGGATAGTAACTCCGCGCCTGTAGTTCGATTCATCTCTTAACTTAAGGCTAGAAAAATGATTTCCAAAGGGTATATCTATCATTTTAATCGGGTGACAGATTCAAACTTCAAAACCCCAACTCTTGAGTCAGTCCTAGTGGTAAATGAGTTTTCCAAAGTGTTATCAGAAGATCATCACGGAGTATCTCTAGAAAGGGAAATCGACTTTGGAATAGATCTCCTCCCAGATACCGAGCCTATTTCAATTCCTCCTTACAGAATTACTCCATTCGAGTTAAAGGAAATAAAAGAACAATTGAAGGACCTTCTAGATAAGGGCTTTATTAGACCTAGTATCTTTCCATGGGGTGCTCCAGTGTTGTTCGTGAGAAGGAAAGATGGTTCTCTCAGGATGTGCATTGACTATTGGTAGTTGAACAAAGTCACAAGCAAGAACAAATATCCTATACGTAAGATTGATGACTTGTTCGACCAACTTCATAGTGCTAGCTGCTTTTCTAAGATAGACCTCAGATCTTGCTATCATCAGCTCAGAGTTAGAGATAGTGACATTTTGAAGATGGCCTTCAGGACTCAGTATGGTCATTATGTATTTGTAGTTATGTCTTTTGGACTAACAAATGCTCGTACAACTTTCATGGACTTAATCAACAGGGTGTTTAAACAGTATTTGGACTTGTTTTTTATTGTCTTTATTGATAATATCCTCATTTATTCTCAGAGTGAGAAGGAGCATGTGACTCATCTGAGAGTTGTTCTGCAAACTGTCAAAGATCGCCAACTATTCGCTACGTTCAGCAAATCTAAATTATGGTTACAGTCCGTCAGTTTCCTTTGTCATATGGTACCTAGCAAAGGGATCCGAGTGAATTTTCATAAAATTCAGGCAGTACAACACTGGCCAGACCCACCTCTCAAATATATATCAGAAGTTTCTTAGGTTTGGCCGATTGTTATAGGAGTCTTGTGGAAGGGTTTTCATCCATAGCTTCCCTATTGACCAAGGTAGCTAAGAAGAAGGTCAAATTTTAATGGTCAGAAGAATGTGAGAAAAGCTTCTCAGAAGTGAAGACTGGGTTGAGTACTGCTCCTTTCTTGACTCTACCAGATGGTTCAGATGGGTTGTGTGCTGATGCAACAAGGTAGGTCATAGCTTCTACTTCTAAACTGATTAAGTTCCACAAGAAGAACTACCTGACTAATGACCTTGAGCTTGCAGCCATAGTATTTGCCCTAAAGATTTGGAGGCACTACTTGTATGGTGTTGTAACGACCCGAAAAACTAGTAAGTGAAACTAGAGCCTAACGATTGTGTGTTTGAGTTTGTAATGGGATTTTATGGGATAAAATGTTATACAGATCTTAGGTTGAGGGGTTAAACATCAAGGTATGACTCCCCAAGGACCACCCAAGGGGTCCTTGAGGAGGACCTTAAAGACTAACCCCCAAGACACCAAGAAACCAAAAAGCTGCCAAATTAATTGTGACTCACGGATGGGACCTATGCCTCGTAGGTCCATCCGCGCCCCATGGATAGCCTTTGTGGGTCAAGGTCCCAATAGTGATGTTGCAGAACCAAACCACGAAAAGCCAGGATGGCCCGTTGGTAGGGGGTTCGTGGTTTGCACCTGTAGACTGCCTAAAGTTTGGCCAATGTGAGGGTGCTTTAGTAAATTCCTTTCTGAATTAGTTTAGTTGGGGGATGGTTATTATTGAGTTATTAATGTATCTTAAGGGTTTTAAAAGTGTTAAACTCCCTTTTAGACTTCATTATTTCCAAACACTCAAATTAGAAACCCACCTCTCCAAGTATTTTCTCTCTAGAAACTCCATTAAAGAGCATGTTCAAGGTCAAGTCTAGGGGTCAAGGAGCAGCCATTCTTCTTCAATTCTTTTGGAGTTCTTCCCGAAAAGGTATGGTATTCTTCATCCTTGACTTAGTTTCTTTCAAGTAGTTAGAATCCAAGTTGATTTCAAGTTTCCAAATTTCCCAAAAAACCCTAGTCTTCAATCTATGCATGGGTTCAATTCCAAAACAATTTTGAAAGGTTATATATGATGTATTATGAATTTATTGTTGAATTAAAGATGAATTTATGGTGAATTTTCCTATGAACCCATGTTTTTCCCCAAAATCCTAAGTTGTGATTTGTGATTGGGAATTGATTGATTATGAAAGTATGTTGAATTTTTTATGTTTATATTGAATCATGTTAATTCCCTTATCTATTGTAGTATCTTAGATGTTTTGGTTGTGATTGATGTGTAGCCTTGGAAGGCAATTTCTTGAAGGACCTATGTATGAACATGATGTGAAGTATATCTGTGTGATCTAAATGAAAGTGTTATGATCATGTTTAGAATGTAATTGTGTTATGATTGAAAGCATATTCTTAATTAACACTCATGAATGATGATGATAGAATGTGACAGGTTTCTATAATCTGATGGTATATCTTGAATTGGTAGGTTTAGGCATCTTATTCTTGTATAAATAAAAGTAATATGGATTGATGTATCTTGAATTGGTAGGCTTAAGGCACCCTTTTCTTGTATTGATGAATGTGATCTTGAATGAAGCATATTGAATTGGTAGACTAAGGCATCCTCTTCATGTATAATGAATGTGTCTTGACCTGATGAATATGAATCGATAGGCCTATGGAATTCCTTTCATAAATGAACTAATATAATGATGACTCTTGAATTGATAGGCCTATGGAATTCCTTTCGTAATGAGTCAATGTACCATGAATCGGTAGGCTTGGGGCATTCCTTTCATGTGTATGATAATGAAATGAGGAACCATGAATCGATTGGCTTATAGCATTCCTTTCATGAGGAATCTAGAGCTATCCTATAATGAACCATGAATCGATAGGCTTGTGGCATTCCTTTCATGTGTAATGATGTAAATTGGGTCAATAGGCCAATGGTATTCCTCTCAAATGCAATAATGTATAATGAATGAAATACTCTATGGGAATGGAGGCTAAGCACCGAGTGGATATGGTAAGATGAAAAATCTCCCAATGTTAGGCCAGGGTTCCAATGAACATATTCCTATCCCATAACTATGTGCCCTAATAAAATGTTAGCTAGTGGATCCACTTAAGCTAAAATGTTACCGGTCCTACCTTAGGAAAGTATACCACCTCTTTACGGTGTGGGGTTATAAAACACCAGATTCCATGTCAAGCTCACATGGTCTATGTCGGTTAATGCTTCTTCCCATAATGTGAGATGTGCACTATGGTTTCATGAAAAGTTCTATGAAGTGTGGGTGGTAGTATGGAATGCCATCCATGCATTACATGAGTAGGCTTTGATAGGGCTATAGTGAGTTCTCTAATGTCTTCATGACTAATGAATGCAAGTGCTCTAAATGAAACTAATAAAGAATGTTGACTCTTATATGCTTAATGTAATGATGCAAGCTTTACTTGGATTGTATTATCAGATTACTTCCTTGTCATGACTTATTGAATATGAATGTACCTTGTCTATGGTGGCTTAAAAGGAGTACTTAGTCTGAATAGTAGTATGGGATGCTATTCATACATTGCACAAGTATGACTTAGGGTTGCCCTTGATGATGGTCCTAATGTATTATTATGACTTATAAAATGTCTATGTTCCTTATGTATGAGTATTGTCTAATGATGTAAAAGGAAGAATGGTAAGTTCACTTTTGGTGGCCTTAATGTGGTACTTTGTGTGGATGGTGGTATGGGACGCTATTCATACATTGCAGAAAGTATATCTTAGGGTTACTTAAGGTGAAGTCTTTAATGTGATGAAATGGCTTATATGATGATTATGTTCTAATGTGATGAAATGACTTGTATGTTGGTTATGTGTCTAAATAATGCCTCTTGTGCTTATGTTCATGAATTTTTCTCGAAATTGGAATATGCATGGTTTCAACCAAATGTCCGTTTTAAAGCATGATTTTTGCATGGCTATCATACTTAGTACATTCAATGTGCTAACCCATATTTCTTCATTTTTACCGAAATGTAGGGTTTGGAGATTTGATGTCTTATACTTGGAAGATAGGTTACTAAGGATCTTGGATTTGAACACTTGGTGAGTCCTCATAGTTTCGAGGACAAACCCACTATTTCTCTTTATGTCCTGTTTCATTATGTTTAGAGATTTTGTATGGGCTGTGTCTCAACGTTTTAAGTCCTATGTTCTAGATGGTTTGAGACAAAGTTTAGAAAGACTTCCTATTGCTTTTTATGAAAAATGACTTCGATTGTAAAGAAACGTTTTAAATTCCGCTCTGTTTTCCTATGATTTTATTTCCAAGAATGCTATGAGGCTTGTATGAGACATTTCTGAGTCTTGTACGCCGTGTTGCATCTAGGGAGTACCCCTGGGTCATGACAAACATGGTATCAGAGCACAAGATTTTGGAATGTTTTTAGGATGTCTCAAAGCATATCTAGTAGAGTCTTGTTCATAGTGTGAAGCACACCACATTTATGAATAGAAGTCTATTCGGTGTTAGGATAATCTCACTTTTTCATTCTTTAAGTCGTGCCATAGAGTTTAACTGTATAAGTTCTCTCTCTTATTCCTTATCTGATGGTCTTTAGAATGTGACCACTTTATTCTTGATAAGAATTTGAGACCCCAAAATTGGGAGACTAACGCATATGCCTCAAATTTTGTATGGAAGAGTCGCCCCTGTTTGCTCATCATACTACCGGTAAAAATGTTTCAGATACTCCAAGAAACTCATTTGCCATCAAAATAAAGATAATCATTGTGGTGGGGGAATTACAAGTGGATAAAAAGAAAACAAAGGTGTTTAGTTTAAATCATTTTAATTATTAACGGTACATGATATTAGTTTGAAAATGCATTTGAGTATAATGGAGGATCCATTTTAAAATAAAAAAAAATAGAATAGGAAAAGTGGAAATAGAGAGGGGATTACAAGGTAGGGCTTTCCTTAAAAATTGGTAGACCATTAAGATCATGACACATGCTCTCCCATTAGTCCAAAGGGTATACAAAACTAGAACTGTTAATATGGGCTGGTCCACCCTATTAGGGCAAACACATACAGACTTTGAAATTTTACGGGTCAGGCCGGGCTAGCCTATTTTCGGTGTGGGCCAAAAAAAGGCCGGCCCAGCCTAAAAGTACGTGGGCTATAGGCTTTGCCGGGCGGGTCTTCATTTTTTAAATGTATATTTTTTTATGATTTTTTAAATTAAATTCTAATTTAAAAATATTATCAATATCGACAAGACAATATTACATGGTGTTAGTGTTGCTACTTGTTAATCAAATATACAAATAAAATTATCTTTATAATATTTATTAAGTTTGATTTTAAGTAAAAACATAAATAACTAAATAGAAATATTAACCTAATTGTTTCTAATGATCAAAATAAAACACAAAAACTATGACAACATTCCATAGGTTACAACCTATGTAGTGATTCCCTAGAAATTTTAGGAAATTTTTATTTTATATAGTACATATTTTATAAACATAATTTATATTTAAATTGTAATATTTCAAACTTTTAACAATTTAGACTCTTGTTATTTTTAATACTCTATTTTATTTTTATCTTTTGATTAATTTTTATTTAGCCCACGGGCCGGTCCTATCTATATTTCTCTAGCCCCACAAATCGACAGACTTATTCAGGCCGGGTTAAAAAGACATTTTTTTTAAATGAGCTCCAAAAATCGTAGCCTACCCCTATTAAATCATGGGTTAGGCCACGCCAGTCCTACGGGCCTAGCCCATATTGACGGCTTTATACAAAATCTAAAAGTTAGATGATAAGGTTATTAATATCCTAAAAATATAACGAAGGATATTTAAATATTATTTGCGATTGTTCATGGATATATTTGTTTTCATTTTTCCTTCTAGAAAAACTTCATAATATTACATTATTTATTATGAACATTTTACTTATTTAGTAAGATAATATAAAGATTATATAAAGAATTGAAGCAGTTTTCACAAATTATGAAGATTTTATAATTTATAAGGAAACAAAACTTGAAGGATGATTAATGATAATTTAGTTTATGTGAGATGGTGAAACCGAGAGAAAATGATCAAAATAGTCCTTAAAGTATGGACTTAGATTGATTTGGTCCCTCATATATGCACCTTATGGAAAAGGTCCTTTATCTATGTTAAAAACTTATCAATTTAGTCTTTTACCCTAAAACCCTAACAGACAAAAAACAATTCTGTCAAATTAAACAGAATAGTGCAGAGCACGTGACATACAAAAAACATTAACAAAACCTCTGTTTTCTTGGATCAGTCCAAACCATGAAACTCCCGCCTTTCTAGCAAAAAACACTCCCGCCTTATCAACAAAAAAACCTCTTTTCTTGTAAATCAATCGACACAAGTTTTTTCCTTGTAGAACGATGTTAATCAAAAGAAACTCCAAGGGATCGAGCCCATGTTATGGTAAGAGTTTATCTTGCTTTAGTCGAGGCAATTCAAAGGCTCAGTCTATTTGGTATTCAAAATTTGCAAGGTTGTTACTACTATTTTTTCAATCGTTTTATATAAGATTCGTTTTTTTGTTTTTGGTGATATGAAAATCTACCGTTTTGATTTTTTACTATTGGCTTTTTTTGGTTTGTGTATTCAAGAATATCTAGAAGTTATGGTGTACAAAATATACATGTATAGTTACACCTATAATGTGGTCTTAATCGGCTAAAATATGTAATCTTTTACTGCAGATTCTGTGTTCGAGGAGTCTTTTTTTAGTATCAAAGTTTATCATAAAGGATTGATAAAACATCAACCAGCCAAACAGTATGTTGGTGGTATTATCGACTACTTTGATTATGTTGAATTGAAGAATCTCAATCTTACTGACTTGAAGAAAATGGTCGAATTATGTGGTTACCTGAATGATTCAATAATATTTTGGCATAAATGTGAGAAGCTTGGTAACAAATGGAGATTAGTCTCCACGGAGGTTGAAGCGAATAACATAAAAAAATTCATCCCCAAAGATAGAGTAGTGGAGTTATATTTTGAGCATTTGGACTCTTATATTGGAATAGACGATCCAATTGGTTGCAGAACTAGTCGCATTCCAGAGAATGAAGATGTTGTTGGACCTATTGACAAAGAGTTTGAAAGGGAAAACTTATCTTCGAAAGATGATTTTGAGGATTTTGAAAACGAATTCTCCAATGATGAGGCGATGGTTGATTCACAAGGACACTATAAACATAGTTTTGAGGATGGCAGAGAGCTTATTACTTATGAAATTCAAAAGAAGATGTTACATGAAGATGGGGATCCTGATTGTGTGAACTCTGAGGACAATAAGAGTTTGGATGGTGATTCAGACAATGAAAGTTTTGATTTTCCGAAGCATAATGCAAAAATCGATGGAAAAAATCCAATTTTGGCTTTGGAATATACTTTCGAAAGCAAGGAAGAGTTCAAAAATGTTGTCACAACTCATGAGGTAAGCCAAGGAAGGTATAGTCAGTGGAAAAAGAATGATAAAGTAAGGATGAAAGCTAAGTGCATACACAATTATTGCAGCTGGGTAATAATGGCGTCAAGAATGCACAGGGAAAAGACGTTTCAGGTAAAAACTTACAATCCCTCACATAGTTGTAAAAATTGGCACCATTATAACAAGACGATAACTTCTTCATTCATTGCAAGGACCTATCTTGATAGAACATAATAGGGGATGGAAGATGTCTGAATTCAGAGATACGGTTAGTGTCGAGCTTTAAGCTCATGTTACTTTAACTCAAGCTAGGACGGCTATGAAAAAGGCAATTGCATTACTTGATGGAAGTTTAAAAGATCAATTTGCCATTCTTTGGGACTATGTTCATGAGATTGACAAAACAAATCCAGGCACTTCAATATATATGAAGTTTACTGATAATGAGATGCCTAATAAGCCATACAGATTTCAAAGAGTCTACTTATGTTTTGCTGCTTGTAAAGAGGCTTTCAAAGTTGGATGTCGCAGAATAGTAGGTGTAGATGGATGTTGGTTGAAGGGACTGACGTATGGGAATCAATTACTGACAGCAGTAGGTCTCGATGCTAACAATAACATATTTCCAGTAGCATATGCCGTTGTTGAAAGGGAAACCAAGGAGACGTGGTCATGGTTTTTAAACCACTTGGCTGGTGACTTAGAGATTGACAATCAAGAAAGCTGGACCTTTATGTCGGACAAACAAAAAGGTCTTGTCGAAGCATTTAACGAGATTTTGTTATATGTTGACCAGAGATTTTGTGTGCGACATCTCCATAATAATTTTAAGAAGGCTGGTTTTTTTGGTTTGTCCCTCAAAAATGCTCTTTGGGCTGCTGCAAATGCTACAACTGTGGAGTTTTTTAAAATTTGCATGGAGAAGATGCATGAATTAGATGCCGAAGCCGCTGCATGGTTGAATGAAAAACCACCAACTGAATGGTCTAAATCACATTTTTCTACAGGTGCTAAATGTGATGTTTTGTTAAATAATATGTGTGAATGTTTTAATAGTATGATTCTTGATGCTCGAGACAAGCCAATCATAACTTTGTTGGAGAAATTAAGATATCTTCTTATGGCTAGATTCCAAGCTAATAGGGAGAAAGCAGAAAGATGGAATTCAGGTGACATTTGTCCTCGGATCAAGAGCATTTTGCACAAGAATGAATCTGCTGCTGCTGCGTTTATTCCAAAAAAATCAAATCAGTGGAATTATGAGATTCTTGGAGCATCGATTGCCGACAATTGGGTTGTGGACCTACAAAACAGAAAGTGTAGTTGCAGAAAATGGACTATAACAGGAATTCCTTGCAAACATGCAATATCGGCCATTTGGGCTAAAAATGATGTGGTTCTTGATTATGTTGATGATTGCTACAAAGTTGATACATATAAAAGAATTTATGAAAATACCATCTTTCCGATCAATGGATCACAATTGTGGCCTAAATCAAATAAGGTCCCTCCTTTGCCTCCGAGATTTGTAAGACAAAACAAGAGGGGAAGAGGCCAGAAATTGAGGAAACGAGAGCAAGATGAGACAGGATCAAGTAGAACAAGAATGAAAAAAAAACAAATATCTGTTAATTGTAGCTTATGTCACAAGCCTGGCCATAATATAAGGACATGTAAATTTAAAAATTATGTGCAATCTGAAGTAGGTGCATATGACTCGGCTTTTTGGATGCCTCCTACTTCATCAATTCTTGAAAAGTTACCGGTAATTTTTTTTGGCATAAAATTTGATTTGGCTCTCAATTATATTGTTTTATAAATACAAAACTGATGCATTGTACATTTGCAGGTTAGAAGAGCAAATTCTGGACCAAGTCAAGATTGTTTTGATACTTAATGCGGTGTTGCTATCAATTTTGGTTGGGCTAAACATGGTGCCACAACTTTTTTTTGTGTTAAGGACATAAGTACTGTTTGTTTTATGAACGATATGTAGTTTGTTGCTGCTGCTATTTTATGAACATGGTGCAATTGCTTCTCCTTTTGTTTTTTGCGAAAAGAATAGATGGTGCTGCTACAACAATGGTTCTTATGATGATAATATTATGTTGCTTTTCAAGTCATTTGCAGCTAATCTTTTTTATGTTGTGTGGATGGACTTAAGATAAGTGCTTAAGATATACTTTTTATTTTATCCAAACACTATAAAAGTGCTTAAAAGCTATTTTGTCTTAATGTACTTAAGAGTTGTGCTTGATATTCCACGGATATGATGTATAGAGGAGTTGTCACTAGTAAATAAAGGCGATATGGAGGAGTTTAATAACCATGAGATTGCACAAGAGACACCTCATTTCTATAATTGTGATGTTGTTGCTGCTATACAGAGCATACATCCTACTAACAATGTGCCTCATTATTGATGGCTCTTCCTTACTTTAGAACACCTGGCGGGGCTCTGTTCTGTTCCTCCGTGGCTTTCATTAGGAAGAGCTGGTTTTGCAGTTAGCATTTTCAGTTCTTTTGTATTTCTAGTACTATCAACAGGGGAGATAATTTTTGACTAAGGTTTTGTGCAGGTGTATCCTTGATTTACCTTTCTTATTCTTGAAAGTAGCAGTTCAATGAGGAAATATACATAGTCTAGGATTTGCAGTTCAAATTCGAAGGTTATCGTCAATAGTAAGTAGCTACTGATGTCATTCTTACATTTTTAACCTGAGTTCTCATATGGTTCTATCTGCATACATTTGTAACCTTTTCTTGTGTATGAATGAATTGGTTTTGTATATACTTTGGACAATGTTTATGTGTTGTAAAGGATGAGGCTAGAGCTGTGGGGAATCTGAGGAGCGAACGATTAGCGAATCTAATAGGATGTTGCTGTGAAGGGGAGGAAAAATTGCTGGTGGCTGAGTTCATGCCTAATGAGACCCTTGCTAAGCATTTGTTTCACTGTGAGTCCAATCCCCATTGCCAGAATTTTGTAACTCAGAAATGAGAATTATAGGAACTTTATGTTGTGATAGGATTTGTTGTGATCTAGATCATAGTTAAGTCCATGATTTAGAAGTCTGAGGGAAGTGATATAAGCATAACTTATTTGTTGTTGAAGGCAGATTGACTGTTATTTTGTGTCAATTGTGTTTGCTTTTACCAACTCCAATGGAATTTATTTGAGTCTGTGGTCCATGCTAATATTTGAAATGCTTTGAAATGGAACTAGGAGAGAATCAACCTATGAAATGGGCGATGAGGTTGAGGGTTGCTTTTTATCTATCGCAAGCTTTGGACTACTGCAGTAGCAAAGGTCGGGCATTGTATCACGATCTTAATGCTTATAGAGTCTTATTTGATCAGGTAAATATTGATTCTACTGCAGTTTTTGTTATAACTAGGTTGTGTTAGGTGTAGTGCGTCTTACATTGGTTAGCGTTTTCACAGGATGGTAATCCTAGACTCTCTTGCTTTGGCTTGATGAAGAACAGTAGAGACGGGAAGAGTTATAGTACAAACTTGGCTTTCACTCCGCCCGAGTACTTGAAAACAGGTCAAATATGATTATTTTCTCAATCCAAAGTGTTGTGAGATGGAATTTTGTTGTTTACCGCAAAGCTAAATAATTTACAAATAAGTTCAGGCATTTCTTTTAGTATTATGCTACTGTCTTTCCCTTAATTCAGCTAAAGTGAAAGTTGAAACGTGTTTATGATTGCCAGGAAGAGTGACCCCTGAAAGTGTAGTTTACAGCTTTGGAACAATGTTGCTAGATCTTTTGAGTGGAAAGCATATTCCTCCAAGCCATGTAAGTTGCTAAAGATTCTCTTGGACCTAAGGATGTGCATTATATGAAATCCTGTGTAAATTGAACTTTGTTTATCGACTCTATTACTCGAATTCCTAAACTTGAAGAGCACTGTTTCTTTACCTTCTTGTAGGCACTTGATCTAATTCGGGGGAAGAATTTTTTGATGCTTATGGATTCTTGTTTGGAGGGTCATTTTTCAAATGATGATGGAAGTGAGCTTGTTCGGCTAGCCACTCGCTGTTTACAGTATGAGGCACGTGAGAGGCCAAATGCAAAATCTCTCGTCACTTCACTTATGTCTCTTCAGAAAGAAACAGAGTCATACTGTGCCCCTTGACTTGCTTACAGATCACGGAAACATTTAAAGAACTACTACTTACCTTCTTTCATTTGTGAGATAAAAAATTGATCAATACCTTACAGATGAATACCTCCTTTTTGCATTTTGTTATTTCGTTGTCTAGGAACACACTATAGTAACGTTGATTCTGTTACTATAGTGTGGATATATCCTATGTCTTTTGCTATCTCATATTTTCTATTTAGTTAACAATGGAAACGAAACCCTGGTGGAATTATTTGACTTACAAGAAGGAAACATATTATATTTTAATTGCTATGTATTCCTCAGATGAATCACCTTGGTTTCTCCTTAATTTTGTTTCATATAATGCTTGGAGCTCATGTTTGCCATTGATCCAAGAAAACAGAGGTTTTGTTAATGTTTTTTGTATGTCACGTGCTCTGCACTATTCTGTTAAATTTGACAGAATTGTTTTGTGTTTGTTAGGGTTTTAGGGTAAAAGACTAAATTGATAAGTTTTTAACATAAATAAAGGACCTTTTCCATAAGGTGCATATATGAGGGACCAAATCAATTCAAGTCCATACATTAAGGACTATTTTGATCATTTTCTCGTGAAACCGGCCTTGATATGGAAAAGCGAAACCCTAGGAATAGGAAGAAGGGGAATGAATAGGTGATAGAAATTAGAAAGCGGCGGAGTCCGGTAGAGATATTATCAATCATACCTTGTTCCGCCATGGAATCTTTGTTTGCAAACTATGCTTCTTCAGATGAAGAGGAACAAGTAACTCTTCCTCCCTCAAAATCAACTTCTTCTTTCCTTTCATTTCCCCCACCAAAATCCCATGATCAACAACTGCGCCCACCGAATGTTGGAATTACCACTTCTTCTTCTTCTTCTTCTTCTTCTTCCCTTTTCTCTGTCCTCCCACCTCCAAAGACAACCATGGAAGATCCTCCACTCCTCCCCAATTCCTCGGATCCTAAACCCAAAAGGGTTGTTCAATTTAAGCCTCCTGTCAACCCTTTTTCTCTCAAGTCTTATAGTCTGGATGAAGATGAGGATGAAAAAGAAAAACAAAGAAAAAGGTCTCAATCTTTTGCTCAAACATCTTCAGTTAAATCATTTTTGTCCACCATTCCTGCTCCAAAGAACTCTACTACTTTGGGTGTTTTGGGTTCCGGCTCCGGAAGAAGATCCATCATCGAAGCAGATGTCCCTGTTCCTAATCCGGCTAGCTCGAATGAAGTTCTAGTTAATTCCAATACAGAGTACAATGAGAGCCAGCAGATTGATGTGTCGTTTGAGAGTTTAATGGGAGGTTTTGATGGTCCCTCACAACATAATGCTGTTGCAGGTGATTGGAATGCACAGGGTTATGTAAACCATGACGGGTATGCTGGCTATGGTAATGATGGGGCTAGTGATTATTCTCATGCGGCTCCACCAAATGTGAATTATGTTGACTATGACAGTAATTATGGCACTTACACTGGTTATGAGCAGTATGGTCATAATTGGACTGATGGGTCTAGTGCTACAGAAGCATCAACAACTACTGATACGGCTGAAGTTGCATTTAGATTGCCTGGGAAGAGAGGCAGGAGTGATGCTCCACAGAATATTGTTGAGGTGAACCAGGATGAGTTGATGAAGAATCGGCCAAGGGAAGACCAAAGCAGGCTCACTGGGATTGCCTTTGGGCCATCTTACCAGGTACACTTTTACTATGTCTATGAAGTTACTTGTTCTTCAACTAAATTATGAGAGGCTTAAAGTTTAATTATAGTTGATACTTAGCACTGCATATTAATTTTGAGTATCTGGACACTATTGTGAATGTGGTGTTTGTAATTTGATTCGGTTTCTTGCTCTCTGTCTCTGCTAAGTTTGGATTTTTTAATATCCAAATTGGTCATGATGCTTTCTGCTTACTTTGAGCAGGATAAATGAATCTCAGAGATTTAGATAACTTATAGCATTGTGAGATATAGTTTTCTTGTTCCGTCAAGTGTTATTATGCATGTTTCTAGTTAATTTTTCCTTTAAGAGACAACGTTGTATTCTAGCTTCTAGTCCTTAAGATTAAAAAGTTGGCAAATGATGTTCCAGTGGGAGGATTGAGATTTTCTCTTAACTAGTAATGGTAGTTTAGATGCCTGCTCTTGCTTCTTGCACGATGCTCTAATTCATTTATCTTGTTGGTGTGTTCACGCACTAGCAAAAAGGGATTTGTTAATTATATAGTTAAGTTAAGTTGATGTGAACATGAATATTTATGCATTTTCCTCTGGCATTGTTTGTTCAAAGTATTTTGTTTCTAGTGTTATTACTGATCTGACACGGAGTTGGGTCAAAATGCCCTAGAATTGAACAAAAGCGCCCCTGCTGATGGTTTGGTCCTAAAATGCCCCTATTGTTACTTTTGGGTCAAAAATACCCTTTTTCAACACATTATTCTTTTTAAACACATTCTTTTCCTAATAAAATATTATTTTTATTGAACGGATATGCTCAAGATACACCTCACTTTTGATGTAATGCGGTTGTATGCAATAATAGTAATCCAACTAGGTTAGGGTCGAATTAAAGAACTAATACTCTCAAGATACACCTCACTTTTGATGTAACATGGTCGTATGCAATAATAGTAATCCAACTAGGTTAGGGTTGAATCTACATGGAGTATTGGGAAACTCCTTCATGTTTATGTATCAGTATGACTACTCAACTTATAGCCGGTGCAACAGTTGTAGAGATTGATTGTATTAACTTAAATTATAAAACAGAAAGTAAATATGCTGAAAGTCTGTAAGTATGCTTGCAATTGTGTCCCAACAATGGATTGTTTTCTCCTTTCGATAATCATGCAATACATTCCCTTAGGGTTATAGATATGCACTCACTCTCTTTCGAGTTCATGAACAATTTATCTACATGTGATGATTCTGCAACTATATGAATTATTGACAATAAGAACGACCGATTATGCTTAAGTAGATTCAATTATATCTAATGTAAATCTATCAAACAAGGGTTAACGCCTTGAGTTCATGCAAATCTTCTTATACCAAATCTTGACCACTCTTCCAAGTTTGTAGATTAAGATATTATGTTGTAGGTTAGTATTTGCAACCACTATTCCTTTTAATTAAGCACAAAAAGAAGTTTGATAACCAACCACTCTAGTAATATGCGATTTCCAGAAAACCTTATGAACTACACAATCTCATTGGGTTTCACAACCTCAGTAGAGGATATGAATACCAGATTTAGCTACTCATACTGATATAGAAATAAGAAGAATAAGGATTAAAAAAAGGTTGAAAGCTTGAATAAAGTTGAAGGCTTTACTCAAGAACTATAAAAACTGTAAACTTTGGATGAGAAGAACTACTACAACTAAATTACTAAAAAATCTTGACTACTACTATTTTTTTTTTGACAAAGGTAACAATGACTACTACTATTCTCGCCTCTTCTTTTACAATTGAAGCCAATATGCCTATTTATAATTGTCCAAGAAAGTAGAATTCTAAACAAATAAGGTAAGCTCCACCAATAGACTTCTGCGACCAACTCCACGACCATCACCTGTTTTATGGGCCGTGGACTCAATGATTGCTCATTAGGTTTTCCTGGAGTCGTGTTATGTTTTATTTCATGGCTGTGCTTTGGTTTCACTAGCACTCATATACTCTTCCACTGTTGTCACACTTCTGTTCACCTCTTTGTACATACGTTTTTGGAATTTATGTAATTGTCATAAAGTCTTTTCTTCTCAAGCACCAACAGGAGCCCTTTTTTATGTCACTGTACATAATGCGGAGATCAATTTTTCTCTCATTAAAAGTTTTCATGAACTTATTAATAAAAACAGTCTCTGTGATAGATCTTCCAAGCATGGGATTTAACCTTGTTTTCTTTTCTATTATCCTTGTTATTTTCTAAACCTATACACTTTTATCACTTTTTTCTCACAAAGATTCAAAGCATGTCTCATAAGCTTCAAAGAGATGGCAGTAAGCTCTTTGAATATCTCCTCTATTCTTAATATTCTATTCACTTGTTCGACATTCATACACATTAATTTTGCAATGAATAGCTTGGTTAGTTATACAATTGCCTCTTTGAGGCACTTATAAACCCCTACAGGGATATAAATTGAACCACGAGTTTTTTTCTAATCCTCATATTTTTGGCATACTTTGTGTCACTAAGTGGGCATTTGGCCATCAGAATTTTTTCCCCAATTTTTTTGGATTTTTTCAAAATTGGAGTTGTGTTTGACCATACTTTTTTAATAGTTATTTGGATTTTGGATGTACTTTCAAAAAAACATGACATATATTTTAAATGAGGTTAGTTATAAAAATAAGAAAATTAGGAGGTTTAACCAAGGCTTAGCTATATTTTGGGAGTTTTCAAATTCTAAATACAACTTCAAGTTGTATTTGGAATTTTTATGGCCAAATGGTGATTTTCAAACGAAGTGAAATTTTTTTCAGAAAAAAGTGAAATTCCCGTGGCCAAACGGATCATAAAACTGATTTTTTAGGTGAACTAAAATCATTAAAGTGATCCCCATGATTTGCCAGGGTCGTGCAACCCCTCATGTGACACTTTTGCTTTCATGTGGGACTTGGCTTTCCCCGCTTTTCATTTTGATTTCCTCTTTTGTATGTGCTGCACTAGTTTCCTGATTTTCGCTTGCTGCTTTGATTTTAAAATGTAAGTATTTTTTCATTTTCCCCTTTTCTTCACTTGTTGATTTGCATATTTTGATAATTGGTTAATTGTATTCTTCAACATTAATGTTCAAAACTGTTTTTGTTTTGAGCCGAGGGTCTATTGGAAAACAGCCTCTCTGCCTCACCTCTGAGGTAGAGGTAACTGTACACTCTATCTTCTCCAGACCCCACTCTGTGGAACTACACTAGGTATGCTGTTGTATTCTTCAGCATTAAGGAGATGCTGGCCACCTTCAAAAAGGGATTACAGCCATAACCAAAACAGGCTTACAAACACCCTATTAAATCTGTAGTTTGATCCACATCCTCTGTACAAAGTTGTTTACACCAAAAATGTAAAGCTACTAAACAATTCCATTTTACTTTGTGAATGGAATTGGAGCTATCTTCCAAACATCTGCCATTTCTTTCTCTCCACACAAACCACCATATGCATGAATGTAATAACTTCCACCATCTCTTCTGAGTCTTGCTACCCCTCTTTTTAATCCAACAGTTCAGTAGATCAGAGGTGTGTTCCAGCATAGTCCAATGAGCTGGTGATGTTGAGGAACAGCTCCCAGAGTTGAGTAGTGAACTTGTGTAGGATTAAGGGTGTGTTTGGTATGAAGGAAAATGTTTTCCATGGAAAATGTTTTCCTAGAAATTGTTTTCCTGGAAAACAAGTTGATTTTTGACTTATTTTCTCATGTTTGGTTGGTGAGTAGAAAATATTTTCCGGAAAAGATTTTTAGTGTTTGATTTATGAATTAAAAATATTTTTGAGAAATATATTTTATTTTTACTAGAGTAGAAAATAATTTTTGAAATTGAAAATAGTTTTTAAAAACAAACTTAAATTTTTTTTGGGGGG